>NW_025961117.1:0-325140 GCF_023159225.1 Perognathus longimembris pacificus
GAGTACACACCAACAAGCACAGACGGTACAATGACACCTTCTCTGGGCTTCAGAGGCCTCTGTGCTTGGGCCTACAAAGGCCCCAACACCCCACACCACCACCCCGTGTCTACTACACTTCTAGAAGTTTCCCACCCACTCTGCCTGCAGCTCTTCTTATCTTGGGTAGACCAGGAGGCAGCTGACTGCTAGGAAAGCCCCACCCTGGGGGGGCAGGGGGCAACCAGATCAAGGGACCCCTGGGCCTGTTAGAGCCTGATAGAGATTGCTGAATTGGGGGGGGGGGGCTTTATCAGCTGGCCCTGTGTGGTGAGGAGGCCAGGTGAGCTGGGTCCTAGGTTCTGAGTGGCGGAGATACAACATTCAACCTTTTTCTGGTTTGTTTGTTGTGGTTTTGTCAGTCCTGGGTCTTGAACTCAGGGCCTCGGCACTGTCCCTGAGTTTCTTTTGCTCAAGGCTAGCACTCTACCACTTGAGCCACAGTGCCACTTCTGGCGTTTTCTGTTTATGTGGTGCTGAGGAATCAAACCCAGGGCTTCATGCATGCTAGGCAAGCACTCTACCACTAAGCCACGTTCCCAGCCAGTAGTCAACTATGTAATGAACTGGATCATAGCATCCAGAACAGTGTGGTGACTTAGAGTAGTCTCTAGCCACAGATTTCTTAACTGCACACTAGTCACAACTTAATCCCCCTGATCCTCAGTTTTCTCAGCTCTGAAACCTCCTGTGATATAATGGCTCATGCCTGCAATCCTAGCTACTCAGGAGGCTGAGGTCCAAAGATGGTAGTTCGAATCCAGGCTGGGCAGGAAAGTCTGAGACGCTCATCTCCAATTAACCACCAGAGAACCAGAAGGAGTGCTGTGGCTTAAAGTAGTAGAGTGCTAGCTTTGAGCAAAAGAGCTCAGGGTCAGCACCCAGGCCCTGAGTTCAAGCCCCACAACCAACAAAAACCAAAGAAAAGGAAAAGCTAAGGAAGAAGGAGAGGCCCTCAGTTCAAGCCCCAGGATAGGTGTGCACACACATGGGCACACATATATTCTCTCTCTACACACACACACACACACACACACACACACACACACACACAGCTTTGTGGATAAAGGAAATTGATACTATCTTCACTGTTGATGGCTATGTGCTTCCTGGAGGACAGGCAACCTCATTCCCGGAAGAGACGAGCACCTTCCAGACGATGTAAAAACAGTGGATGGGTGTGGCTTCACCAAGCACGGTGGGGCTCAGTCTTCTGAGCAGATGAGGCCTCAGAAGTCCTGTGCATGGGGCTCTCATACCTCCAGATGCAATGAGGCCTCAACTCCAGAGATAGCACCAAACAACCTGCCATTCAGTGGAGGCTGCAGGCTCACGCCACAGGCCCATTCCTCCCCAATCAAAGAGATCTGGGAAGCTAGGCACTGGTGGCTCATGTCTATAATCATAGCTACTTAGGTGGCTGAGATCTGAGGGTCACAGTCCAAAGCTAGCCTGGGCTGGCAAATCCATGAGACTCTATCTCCAATAAACTACCAAAAAGTTGGATGTGGGGCTGTGGCTTACGGAACAGCACCCAAGCCCTGATTTCAGGTCCCAGGACCAGCACTACATTAAAAAAGAGATGTGGGCATCTTCTGGGTTGCTGCCTTTCTCTACATGTGCCTTCCTACCTGCCCCTCAAAGGCACCTTGGGAAGGCCAAACTGCTCCCATCAGCCAGCCACAGGACAAGCAAGGACTGACCAACTCTGGGCCAGCCTGATAAGGCAGGGGACACAAGACCACACACATGGACGCCCACACCCAAAGCCATGAGTCTACTGTAAGTCCAGATTGACAGGCAAAGGCCAGGAGCAACAGTGGAGACTGACTCTCAAGTCTTAGAATCTCATGTTTACAGCCTAGAATTCTGACCTGGGAAAAACCCCAGCGACTTACACTCAGGGTAATAGAGCACTAGCCTTAAACTGAAGAGGTCAGGGACAGCACCCAGGCCCTGAGTTCAAGCATCAGAACCAGCACGCGCATGTGCGCACAAATGCAGAAAGATTGAGAGGAAGAAAGGAAGAAAAAAATAGAAGGGAGAAAAAAAGAAGGGAAGAAAGAAGAAGGATGGAGGAAAAGGGAGGGAAGGAAGGAAAGAAGGAAGGAAGGAAGGAAGGAAGGAAGGAAGGAAGGAAGGAAGGAAGGAAGAAGGAAGGAAGGAAGGAAGGAAGGAAGGAAGGAAGGAAGGAAGGAAGGAAGGAAGGAAGGAAGGGAAGGAAGGAAGGAAGGAAGGAAGGAAGGAAGGAAGGAAGGAAGGAAGGAAGGAAGGAAGGAAGGGAAAGGCTTTACAGTAGTGTGTGCCGAGCATGTATGAAAGTTTGGGTTTGACTCATCTACACTACGTAAGCAGAAAAGGCTGGAAGTGGCGCTGTGGTTCAAGTGGCAGAGTGCTAGCCTTGAACAAAAAGAAGCTCAGGGACAGAGCCCAAGCCCTGAGTTCAAGCCCCACGACTGCCCCAACCCCCCCTACCCCACCCCCTGAAAAATAAAATAAAACAAGAGAGCCCCGGGCCTTGGTAATACTTCTTATCCTAGCTGAGGAGATCTCAGGAGGCTGAGAGCTAAGGATCCACATGGAAAGACAAGCAAAGGAAGGAAAGTACATGAGACTCTTAGGTCAACTCACCAGCGACAGGTTGGAAGTGGGGGCTGGGAATGTGGCTTAGCTGTGGTTAGTCTCTCCACCGCAGAGAGGCCAGGATGCGGCGCCTGCCACAGGGAGGCCGAGGGCCTGGGCCTGCAGCGCGGGAGACCTGGAGGCGCTGGACCGCAGTCCTCGGGGTTCCTGAGATGCCGCCACGCGGGTGACCGCGGCAGCCATCTCGTGCCACGCGGGTGACCGCGGCGTCCACCTCGGGCCACGCGGGTGACCGCGGCGTCCACCTCGGGCCACGCGGATGACTGTGCGAGTCCCTCGGGCCTCGCGGGTGACCGCGGCGTCCACCTCGGGCCTCGCAGGTGACCGCGGCGTCCACCTCGCGTGCTTGGCGGCGGTCCTCGGGCCCTCGCGTCCTTGACAGCGGCTGGTGCTCGAGGCCTAGGCGCAAGACCGCCACGGGGGCCGATGTCACCGGTACCGCCTGTGATTGGTCCATCCCTCGGTGTTGTCACGGGCCTGCCTGTGATTGGCCCATTTCCTCACCTGTCATTCCGAGGCCAGGCTGCAGTTGCAGAAGGCGGTTCCTTCCTCCCTTGTGGTGCTGAGCGATCCCGACTGAACTCCTGCGATCAGACAAAAGGCTGCACTGAAACCTGAGCGAGGTTGAAGCTTTCATTTGGGGGTGGGGGTGGGGGGAGGGAGGGAGGCTTGGGGTGGTGTGGGTTGGGGGGATTTCCATTATTCTGGGGGTTATACTGTGCTAAGCTGAGCTATTGTTGAAGTGATTTAGCTAAGTTTAATTAAGATTTAATACCCACCACATTGCTTTATCTAAGTTTAAGATTACATACCTACCCTACTATTTAGCTAAGTTTAAGATTTGTTACCTGGCGTATATATCCAGATAAGTCTACTTAAGATTCACGACCCAACACATTTCCCTAGCTGTCCCATCAAGAATATGGAGTTAAGTCACAGCGAATGTACCACATTCTCCTCCCAAGACGAGGAGGCCCTTACCAGCCAATACTATGTATATCACACCATTGGCTCTGGCACCTATGGGCATGTGAAGAAGGCCTGTCACCACCTCACAGACAAAGAGGTAGCAGTGAAAGTACTGCAGACAAGAGACTACCCCATACTGGTAGAAAATGAGGTGGACATTGTTAAGTCCCTGAGTCACCCCCACCTGATCAGGGTGTACCAAGTGATCCAGGGAGAGGAACACACATATTTGGTCATGGAAATGGCCACCAAGGGAAACCTACAGACCTGGATCCAAAATTCACGCTGCCTTTTTGAGAACGAAGCCAGAAAGCTTCTGCAGCAGATATTAAGTGCTGTGCAGTACTGCCATCTCAACTGGATTGCGCACCTCGACCTAAAGCCTGACAACATCCTACTGGATGAATACGGCAATGCCAAAGTCAGCGACTTTGGGTTAAGTGTAAGAGTTGCCCCAGGGCAGTTGCTCACAGAAGTCCGAGGAGCCTATGTCTTCCGTGCCCCTGAGATCTACTTGAAGCAAGCGTATGATGGCTTCAAGGTCGATGTGTGGTGTCTGGGCACAATACTTTTGTTTATGGTGACGGGACAATTCCCTTTTCAAGGAAGCAATAGCAACCAGCTACGTGAAGCAATTGTGAATGGCAGGTATGAGATACCATTTCACTTGAGTGCAAAAGGACAAAGCATCATTTCCCAGTTCTTAACTGTAAATCCAGAATACAGGCCGAATATACAACAAGTCATGGTGCACCCATGGTTGGCTCCGATTGAGGAAGGCTCCCTGTATCGGGATGAGCAACTGACCAATCACCTAGACCCCCTGGTTGTCAACATAATGTGTGACATGGGCTACACCGAGCGTCAGATCCACGAGTCAGTAACACAGAGGACATTTGATGCCGTGATGGCCACCTACCTGCTTCTACAAAGGGACTTCAAGTCAGACAGTGTCAGCTCTGCACAATTTGAACACTTGGGTACTGGAAAATACACAACTTTCACAAACCTTTCCACCTTCCCTCTAGAGGAAAGAGAGAGTTTACCTTCCCAGATTCAATCTTCACCAATGCCATCTCAGTTTCTGAGGGCCTGGGATGAGAAGCAGAGTGGCAGAAATGCCTTCCCACCTGCCATTCCCAACTGCTTCTTGCAGAGGAGTTCCAGTCCCACTATTCTCTCCCAGGTAGACCTGGAGCCTGCCCTCCACTGCTCCTCCACCCCCAAGAACTACGGGGAAATGGGTTTGCCTTCCCAGATTCAATCTTCACCATTGCCATCTCAGTTTCTGTGGGCCTGGGATGAGAAGCAGAGTGGCAGAAGTGCCTCTCCACCTGCCATTCCCCTCTGCTTCCTGCAGAGGAGCTCCATTCCCAGTATCCTCTCCCAGGTAGACCTGGAGCCTGCCCTCCACTGCACCTCCACCCCCAAGAACTACGGGGAGATGGGTTTACCTTGCCAGATTCAATCTTCACCATTGCCATCGCAGTTTCTGTGGGCCTGGGATGAGAAGCAGGGTGGCAGAAGTGCCTCCCCACCTGCCATTCCCCTCTGCTTCCTGCAGAGGAGATCCAGTCCCATGGTCCTCTCCAAGGAAGACCTGGAGCCTGCCCACCACTGCTCCTCCAACCCCAAGAACCACGTGGAGATGGGTTTACCTTCCCAGATTCAATCTTCACCATTTCCATCTCAGTTTCTCTGGGCGAGGGATGAGAAGCAGAGTGGCAGAAGTGCGTCCCCACCTGCCGTTCCCCTCTGCTTCTTGCAGAGAGCTCCAGGCCCAGTATCCTCTCCCAGGTAGACCTGGAGCCTGCCCTCCATTGCTTTTCCACCCCCAAAAACTACAGGGAGATGGGTTTACCTTGCCACATTCAATCTTCACCATTGCCATCTCAGTTTCTGTGGGCCTGGGATGAGAAGCAGAGTGGTAGAACTGCCTCCCCACCTGCCATTCCCCTCTGCTTCTTGCAGAGGAGCTCCATTCCCAGTATCCTCTCCCAGGTAGACCTGGAGCCTGCCCTACACTGCTTCTCGACCCCCAAGAACTATGGGGAAATGGGTTTACCTTCCCAGATTCAAACTTCTCCATTACCATCTCAGTTTCTGTGGGCCTGGGATGAGAATCCGTGTGGAAGAATTGTCTCCCCACCTGCCATCCCCTCTGCTTCTTGCAGAGGAGCTCCAGTCGCAGTATCCTCTCCCAGGTAGACCTGGAGCCTGCTCCATTGCTTCTCCACCCCCAAAAACTACGGGGAGATGGGATTACCTTGCCAGATTCAATCTTCACCATTGCCATCTCAGTTTCTGTGGGCCTGGGATGAGAAGCAGAGTGGCAGAAATGCCTCCCCACCTGCCAATCCCCTCTGCTTCTTGCAGAGGAGCTCCAGTCCCAGTATCCTCTCCCAGGAAGACATGGAGCCTGCCCTCCACTGCTCCTCCACCCTCAAGAACTCGGGGAGATGGGTTTACCTTCCCAGATTCAATCTGTGCCATTGCCATATCAGTTTCTGTGGGCCTGGGATGAGAAGCAGAGTGGCAGAGGTGCCTCCCCACCTGCCGTTCCCCTCTGCTTCTTACAGAGGAGCTCCAGTCCCAGTATCCTCTCCCAGGGAGACCCAGAGCCTGCCCTCCGTTGCTTTTCCACCCCTCAAAACTACGGGGAGATGGGTTTACCTTGCCAGATTCAAACTTCTCCATTGCCATCTCAGTTTCTGTGGGCCTGGGATGAGAATCCGTGTGGAAGAATTGACTCCCCGCCTGCCATTCCCCTCTGCTTCTTGCAGAGGAGCTCCGGTCCCAGTATCCTCTCCCAGGTAGGTCTGGACCCTGCCCTCCATTACTTTTCCACCCCCAAAAACTACGGGGAGATGGGTTTACCTTGCCAGATTCAATCTTCACCATTGCCATCTCAGTTTCTGTGGGCCTGGGATGAGAAGCAGAATGGCAGAAGTGCCTCCCCACCTGCCATTCCCCTCTGCTTCTTGCAGAGGAGCTCCAGTCCCAGTATCCTCTCCCAGGGAGATGCAGAGCCTGCCCTCCATTGCTTTTCCAAGCCCAAAAACTATGGGGAGATGGGTTTATCTTGCCAGATTCAAACTTCTCCATTGCCATCTCAGTTACTGTGGGCCTGGAATGAGAATCCGTGTGGAAGTGTTGTCTCCCCACCTGCCATTCCCCACCGCTTCTTGCAGAGGAGCTCCGGTCCCAGTATCCTCTCCCAGGTAGACCTGGAGCCTGCATTCCATTGTTTCTCCACCCCCAAAAATTACGGGGAGATGGGTTTACCTTGCCACATTCAATCTTCACCATTGCCATCTCAGTTTCTGTGGGCCTGGGATGAGAAGCAGAGTGGCAGACCTGCCTCCCCACCTGCCATTCCCCTCTGCTTCTTGCAGAGGAGCTCCAATACCAGTATCCTCTCACAGGTAGACCTGGAGCCTGCCCTCCATTGCTTCTACACCCCCAAAAACTACGGGGAGATGGGTTTACCTTGCCAGATTCGATCTTCACCATTGCCATCTCAGTTTCTGTGGGCCTGGGATGAGAAGCAGAGTGGCAGACCTGCCTCCCCACCTGCCATGCCCCTCTGCTTCTTGCAGAGGAGCTCCAGTCGCAGTATCCTCTCCCAGGGAGACCCAGAGCCTGCCCTCCATTGCTTTTCCACCCCCAAAAACTATGGGGAGATGGGTTTATCTTGCCAGATTCAAACTTCTCCATTGCCATCTCAGTTACTGTGGGCCTGGGATGAGAATCCGTGTGGAAGAATTGTCTCCCCACCTGCCAATCCCCTCTGCTTCTTGCAGAGGAGCTCCAGTCGCAGTATCCTCTCCCAGGTAGACCTGGAGCCTGCATTCCATTGCTTCTCCACCCCCAAAAACTACGGGGAGATGGGATTACCTTGCCAGATTCAATCTTCACCATTGCCATCTCAGTTTCTGTGGGCCTGGGATGAGAAGCAGAGTGGCAGACCTGCCTCCCCACCTGCCATGCCCCTCTGCTTCTTGCAGAGGAGCTCCAGTCGCAGTATCCTCTCCCAGGGAGACCCAGAGCCTGCCCTCCATTGCTTTTCCACCCCCAAAAACTATGGGGAGATGGGTTTATCTTGCCAGATTCAAACTTCTCCATTGCCATCTCAGTTACTGTGGGCCTGGGATGAGAATCCGTGTGGAAGAATTGTCTCCCCACCTGCCAATCCCCTCTGCTTCTTGCAGAGGAGCTCCAGTCGCAGTATCCTCTCCCAGGTAGACCTGGAGCCTGCATTCCATTGCTTCTCCACCCCCAAAAACTACGGGGAGATGGGATTACCTTGCCAGATTCAATCTTCACCATTGCCATCTCAGTTTCTGTGGGCCTGGGATGAGAAGCAGAGTGGCAGAAATGCCTCCCACCTGCCAATCCCCTCTGCTTCTTGCAGAGGAGTTCCAGTCCCAGTCTCCTCTCCAAGGAAGACATGGAGCCTGCCCTCCACTGCTCCTCCACCCTCAAGAACCTCGGGGAGATGGGTTTACCTTCCCAAATTCAATCTGTGCCATTGCCATATCAGTTTCTGTGGGCCTGGGATGAGAAGCAGAGTGGCAGATGTGCCTCCCTGCCTGCCATTCCCCTCTGCTTCTTGCAGAGGAGCTCCAGTCCCAGTGTCCTCTCCAAAGAAGACCTGGAACCTGCCCTCCACTGCTCCTCCACCCACAAGAACCTCGGGGAGATGGGTTTACCTTCCCAAATTCAATCTGTGCCATTGCCATATCAGTTTCTGTGGGCCTGGGATGAGAAGCAGAGTGGTAGAAGTGCCTCCCTGCCTGCCATTCCCCTCTGCTTCTTGCAGAGGAGCTCTAGTCCCAGTCTCCTCTCCAAGGAAGACATGGAGCCTGCCCTCCACTGCTCCTCCACCCCCAAGAACCTCGGGGAGATGGGTTTACCTTCCCAAATTCAATCTGTGCCATTGCCATATCAGTTTCTGTGTGCCTGGGATGAGAAGCAGAGTGGCAGAAGTGCCTCCCTGCCTGCCATTCCCCTCTGCTTCTTGCAGAGGAGCTCCAGTCCCAGTCTCCTCTCCAATGAAGAGCCCAAGCCTGCCCTCCACTGCTCTTCCACCCCCAAGAACCACGGGGAGATGGGTTTACCTTCCCAGATTCAATCTATGCCATTGCCATATCAGTTTCTCTTGGCCTGGGATGAGAAGCAGAGTGGCAGAAGTGCCTCCCTGCCCGCCATTCCCCTCTATTTACTGCAGAGGCGCTCCAGTCCCATGGTCCTCTCCCAGGAAGACCTGGAGACTGCCCTCCACTGCTCCTCCACCCCCAAGAGCCAGGGGGAGATGCAGCGCTGCAACGCCAAATCCCAATCCCTGCTCCCTGCATGGCTTGGATATGAGAACAGCCTCTGCAGGGTTAGCAAGAGTCAGGGCTGCAAGGAGCCTGGAATGGGGCCTAGCAGATTCTCCTGGAATGAATGTCAAATGCAGCCAGAGGAGGCTGCACAGCAACTGCCCACTGTTGTGTCCCCAGCGTGCTCAGGAAACTCCCCTGGCTGCTGTTGTTTTGGGGGCAGAAACAACACATCCGAGGAAAATGCCCTTCCCTCTGGGCAGCCTCAGGATGATTACAGAGACTCTAGACCCAGGAGAGAGCAGGGAAGAACGGGGGTGTTTGGCAGGATAGTCGCTGCCCTTTGCAGACTGTGCTGCTGTGTGCTTCCCCAGGAAGAGAACATTTCCAGGGATGGCAGAGACTGAAAGACCAAAGTCACTGAGAGCAAGATGCCCTGTCATTGACTCACACAACCCCAGTCAGGGGATTTGGAACAACAGGGGCATGCAAGGGAACCTGAGCTGGAGGCTCTGAACACTGTTAACCTCATAGAAGGCTGCTCTGATGGTCACCAATTGTCCTGCCTGAAAACACTCGACTGATTTTCTTCCCCAAAAATAAAAGAAGTGAAAGTCCTGCAAAGTCAACAGGAACATTCATCTGAAGGAAACAACTGCGATCCCACTGTCTGTGGTTGCCTGAAAACGCTGTCGGCTCCATATTCTCCATCCTTAGCACACTTAGGATGAACGCGCATAGTGCAGAGGTGTTGGGTCCCACTTTAAACCTAGCTAAATCATTCATCGCTTAAGCTTCAAGTTGTTTTTTAATTAGTTCTAATTTTACTTGTAGTGTGTATACAATTCCCTATAGCCTTCCTTTAGAAATGAACATGGTATAAATTAATTCTATAAGTGATTTTATAAGTATAATATAACCCTCCCTTCTTTAAAATCCTAAAAAAAAAATAATAAAAATTAAAAAAAAACACAAAGAGAAGCAAAGCAGCCTAGATGGCTGCTGGTGATGGGGTTGACTTGGGCGCAGCCCCTCGGGCGAGCAAGCGCCTGAGTGATGACCTCTGCTGGTGCCCACAGCCCCCTCCCGGGCCGGGTCTCTGCCCAGAGCTCAGGGAATAAGGAAGTCAGGTGGAGCCCAGCCTATCAATTCTCCCAAGGCTGCACAGCCCCAGGGGGCAGAGCACAGAGCTCCATCTCCACATAGGCTGAGAACTAAACAACCCTTCCTTCCTTCCTTCCTTTCTTTTGTTATTCCTTTCTCTTTTTTATTCCTTCTGCTTCTTTCTCCCTTCTTTTGTTCTTTGATTCTTTCTTTTCTTTTCTCCCTCTCTCTCTCTTTCTTTCTTTTGCTTTCTCTGTTTCTCTCTTTTTTTCTTTCCTGTATGTGTGTGATTTATTGCTTACAATTCTCATGGTTTTTCCCACCTGGCCAGGGTGAGAATTAAGATTCACAACCATCAGCCTACTGAGAATCTAGAATTTCAGGCAAGAACAAACATCACTCTGATAGCTAAGATCTTTCAGGGGCTTTTCTCTTCTATTACCTTCCTATTCATTCATATTATTATTATTTTTTTATTGTTGCTACAGAGTTGGGGTCTGCTAACCCTAGAGCTTATTTATGCTCAGGCCTGAAAATACTTCTTGTTTGTCTTTTTCCTTCCTTCCTTCTTTCCTTCCTTCCTTCCTTCCATCCTTCCTTCCTCCCTCCCTCCCTCCCTCCCTCTTTCCATCCCTTCCATCTTTCCATCTTCCTTTCTTTCTTTATCTCTCTCTTTCTTTCTTTCCTTCTTTCGTTCTTTTCTTAATTCCTTCTTTCCTTCCATCCTTCCTTCCTTCTTTCCTTCCTTCCTTCCTTCCTTCTTTCCTTCCTTCAGTCCTTCCTTCCTTCCTTCCTTCCTGGTGTAGTTGTGTGTTTTCCTTCTAGCAGGCTCTTCAATTTCCGACAAAGCTCAGCTTGTGACATTTTATTTATTTGAGTGGTAATCCTGCTGATCCTAAGGATGGAACTCAGGGACTGCCTGCCAATTTTCCCCAATTTCTGTATGTTATTTTGTTTTTGCTCAGTATTAGCAGGATTCACACCTTGAGCAACAGTGGAACTTCTGGCTTTTTGTTGTTGGTGGTGGTGGTTCTGTGTGTGCTGGTTGGGTCTGGTGGGTGAACCCAGACACTTGCTACATTTCCTCATTTTTTCCCTCAAAGCTAGCAGGCTCTCCAAGTTTACCCACAAGGGCATTTCTGCCATTGTGTGTATGGGGTGGTGGGGGTGGGGCGGGTTTTATGTTTTATTTTTGTTTTTATTTTATTTTATTTTGTATTTATTTTTATTTTATTTTATTGTATTGTATTTTTATTTATTTTTGTTTTTCGGTTCTTCTTGTAGGGCTTGAACTCAGGGCCTCATCACTGTCCATGAGTGGTTGCTTTTTTTTTTTTTTTTTGGCCAGTCCTGGGCCTTGGACTCAGGGCCTGAGCACTGTCCCTGGCTTCTTCCCGCTCAAGGCTAGCACTCTGCCACTTGAGCCACAGCACCACTTCTGGCCATTTTCTGTATATGTGGTGCTGGGGAATCGAACCTTGGGCCTCGTGTATCCGAGGCAGGCACTCTTGCCGCTAGGCTATATCCCCAGCCCGAGTGGTTGCTTTTTTGTTTTTGTGTCTACGCTTAAATCAAAGAAGGTGTTCAGTTAGAGCCAAAACTTGATTGTTGGAATGTGTTTGCTTTTTCTTTTCTTTTTTTAATTGAAGGCTAGCAGGCTCTCCTACTTGAGCCAGAGATCAACTTCAGTCCTTTTTCTTTTTTCTTGGTGGCTACTAGGAGAAAAGAGTCCATGGGTAGCCAAGGGCACTACACACAGGGTCCTAAAATCTGACGTTTGCAGTTTGCTAGGAGTAAAGACATGAACCACGCCCAAGAGACTGTTTATTCTTTTTCTTTCTTTCCTTTCTCTCTCTCTCTTTCTTTATTCTTTCTTTTTTTCTTTCTCTCTTTTTTTGTGGATGCTCTGGGACTTGAACTCAAGGCATGGCTACTTTGTCCCAGTTTCTTTCCCCCCTCTCCACACACAAGTTTTGCAGTCTCTACTACTTGAATCACAGCTTAACGTCTGCCTGTTTCCTTTCTTTCTTGCTCTCTTTCTCCTTTTCTTTCGTTCTTTCCTCTCTTTCTCTTTTTCTTTCATTCTCATTCTCTTTCTTGCTTTCTATTTCTCTCTTTCTCTTTCCTCTTTCTTCCTGTGTCTTTCTCTCTGTCTCTCATTTTCTCTCTCTTTTCTTTTTCTCTCTTTCCATTTTTCCTTTCTGTCTCTCTTTCTCTGTCTCTTTCTTTCTTTCTTTCTTTCTTTCTTTCTTTCTTTCTTTCTTTCTTTCTTTCTTTCTTTCTTTCTTTCTTTCTTTCTTTCTTTCTTTCCTCTCTATCTTTCTGGTGGTTAAAAAGAGATAAGTGTCCACGAGAATCCTAATGCACTTACAGTGTCCAAAAATCTGAGGATTGTGGTTTGAAGACAGCCTGGGCAGGAAAGTCCATGAGACTCATCTCAGTTAACCACCAATACACAGAGAGCAATAGAGCCTAGTCTTGAGTAGAACACCACAAGTTCAATCCCACCCCTGGCACACACAAAAACAAGCCTCATGGACTTTCCTGCCCAGGCTGGCTTCAAACCGCAATCCTCAGATTTCACCTAGAAGGAGCAGCTTACATTACAGATGTCAGTTTCTATCTTTAAAACTTTAATTGGCTCTTCTTTGCCTTCCTTTTCAGTTTTGGTTCTTGAGGTTTTTTCTTGTTAGTGCAGTTTTATGGCTTGGTACTAATGGCCTGCCCACTCTCCTTGAAGTTTCTCTCTCTCTGTCTGTTTCTCTCTCTCTCTCTCTCTGTCTATGTCTCTCTGTTTCTCTCTCTTTAGAGCAGACCTCACACCTTGAGCCATAGCTAAACATTTTTTTTTTGCCAATCATGGACCTTGAACTCAGGGCCTGAGCACTGTCCCTGGCTTCTTTTTGTTCAAGGTTAGCACTCTGCCACTTGAGCCACGGCGCCACTTCTGGTCGTTTTCTTTATATGTGGTGCTGGGGAATCGAACCCAAGGCTTCATGTATAGGAGGCAAGCACTCTTGCCACTAGGCCATATCCCCAGCCCCTGGGTTTTCTTCTTGTTTTGGGCTTTTTTGTTATTGTTCAGTAGTGAGGCTTGAACTCTGGGCCTGAGCACTGTCCCTGAGCTCTTCAGCACCAGTCTAGAGCTCTACCACTTTGAGCCACAGAGCCACTTGGGATTTTCGGGTGGTTCCTTGGAGATAAGAGTCTCATGGACTTTCCTGCTCAGGCTGGCTTTGAACCATGATCCTCAGATCTCAGCCTCCAGAGTTAGCTTGGATTACAGACTTGAGCCACTTCTGCATGGCTGGTTTTTCTTTATTTTTTTCTTTCTTTCCTTTTCCTCTGTCTCTGTCTTTTTCTCTCTCTGTCTCTCTGTCTTTCTCTTTTGGTTTCTCTCTCTCTTTTTATTTTATTTGTGGAAGCTCTGGGGCTTGAACTCAGGGTACGGTTACTTTGTTTCAGTTTCTTCCCCGCCCCCACAAGGTTAACAGGCTCTACTACTTCAGTCACAGCTTAACTTCTGTCTGTGCTTTTTGTTTTTCTTGGTGGTTAATAGGAGATAAGAGTTCCATGGAAAGCTAGGGTGCCACACACAGGCTTGAAATCTGAGTAATGCGGTTCAAAGCCAGCCTGGGCAGAAAAGTCCATGAGATTCTTATCTCTAAGCACCAACAAGACAGAAAGTAGTAGAGCTTTACTCTTGTGCAAAGCACCCTAATTTCAAGCCCACCCCAGGTACTCACTAAAAAATGTCTCATATAATTTCCTGCTCTGGCTGGCTTCGAACCATAATCCTCAGATTTCAGCGACTTGAGCAGGTAAGATTACAGGTTTAAGCCATAATTTTAAAATGTTTAAATGGCTGTCTTTTATCATCTTCCTTTTCATCTATTTATCTATTTTATCCTCCTCCTCCTCCTCCTCCTCCTCCTCCTCCTCCTCCTCCTCCTCCTCCTCCCCCCCCTCCTCCTCCTCCCCCCCCTCCTCCTCCTCCTCTTCCTCCTCCTCCTCCTCCTCCTCTGGCCTGATGTTAGAACATAGTCACTTACCGTCAGTTTCTTTCTTCTTTTTTTGGCATTGTTTTGGAATTTGAAACTAGCAGACTCTACAACTTGAGCCTCAGATTAACCACTGTTTTGTTTTTGTTCTTTTGCTAGGACTTGAAATCATTACCTCACCACTTTTCAAGAGCTGGTGACTTTGTTTCCCTTTTGTTCTTATGCTTAATTCAAAGAAATGTACAAGTCCAGCTTCAATTGGATTGCTGGGATGCTTTGTTACTTTTTTTTATTTTTTTTAATACAGGGCTAGCAGGCTCCACTCCTTGAGCCACAGCTTCACTTCTGCCTGTCTGCCTGTCTTGGTTTCTTTCTTTCTTTCCTTTCTTTCTCTTTCTTTGGTTGTGTCTTTTCTATTTTTCTCATTCTCTTTCTGCTTTCTTCCTGTCTCTTTCTCTCTCACATTCTGTCTTTCTCTTTCTCTTTCCTCTTTGTGTCTCTTTCTGTTTCCTTTCTTTCTTTCCCTCCCTCCCTTTTCCTTCTCTCTCTCTCTTTTTTTTTTTTTTTGGCCAGTCCTGGGCCTTGGACTCGGCCTGAGCACTGTCCCTGGCTTCTTCCCGCTCAAGGCTAGCACTCTGCCACCTGAGCCACAGCGCCGCCTCTGGCTGTTTTCTGTATATGTGGTGGTGGGGAATCGAACCTAGGGCCTCGTGTATCCAAGGCAGTCACTGTTGCCACTAGGCTATATCCCCAGCCCTCTCTTTCTCTTTCTTTTATGGAAGCTCTGTGGCTTGAATTCAGAGCATGGCTACTTTGTCTTAGTTTCTCTTTTCCCACCACAAGGCTAGCAGGCTCTACTACTTGAGTCACAGCTCCACTTCTGCCTGTTTGCCTTTCTTTCTTTCTCTTTTTCTTTCTCTCTTTCTATTTCTCTCTTGTTACTCTCTCTTCCTGTCTCTTTTTCCCTGTCTCTCACTTTCTCTCTCTTTTCTTTCTCTCTTTCTCTTTCTATTTCTCTCTTTCCTCTTTCTGTCTGTCTTTGTGTCTCTTTCTCTCTTTCTTCTTTCTCTTACTCGTTCTTTCTTCCTTATTTATGCTCAGGCCTGAACATGCTTCTTGTTTTTCTTTATCCTTCCTTCCTCCCTCCCTGCCTCCCTCCCTCCCTCCCTCCTTCTCTCTTTCTTTCTTTCTTTCCATCCTTCCTTCCTTCCTTCCTTCTTTCCTTCCCTCCCTCCCTCCCTCCCTCTCTCCTTCCTTCCTTCCTTCCTTCCTTCCTTCCTTCCTTCCTTCCTTCCTTCCTTCCTTCCTTCCTTCCTTCTTTCTTGGTGTAGTTGTATGTTTTTCTTCTAGCAGGCTCTACAATTTCAGCCAAAGATCGGCTTGTGACTTTTTTTTTTTCTAAGGATGGAACTCAGGGACTGCCTGCCAATTTATCCCGATTTTTGTATACTTTTCTGTATTTGCTCAGGGTTAGCAGGGTTCACACCTTGTCCCAAAGTGGAACTTCTGGCCTTTTGTTGTTGGTGGTGGTGATTCTGTGTGTGCTGGTTGGGTCTGGTGGGTGAACCCAGGTACTACATTTACTCATTATTTCCCTCAAAGCTAGCAGGCTCTCCAAGTTTACCCACAAGGGCATTTCTGCCGTTGTGTGTATGGGGTGGCGAGGGTGGGACCGGTTTCATGTTTTATTATTATTTTTGTTTTTCGGTTCTTCTTGTAGGGCTTGAACTTAGGGCCTCATCACTGTCCATGAGTGGTTGCTTTTTGTTTTTGTGTCTAGGCTTAAATCAAAGACAGTGTATAGTTAGAGCCAAAACTTCATTTTTGGAATGTGTTTGCTTATTCGTTTCTTTTCCTTTCTTTTTTTAATTGAAGGCTAGCAGGCTCTCCTACTTGAGCCAGAGATCAACTTCAGTCCTTTTTCTTTTTTCTTGGTGGCTACTAGGAGAAAAGAGTCCACGGGTAGCCAAGGGCACTACACACAGGTCCTAAAATCTGAGGATTGCATTTTGCTTGAGGTACAGACATGAGCCACGCCCACGAGACTGTTTTTTCTTTTTTTTTTTTTGCCTACTCTCTCTCTCTTTCTTACTATCTTTCTTTCTCTCTCTCTTTTTTTGTGAAAGCTGTGGGGCTTGAACTCAGAGCATGGCTACTTTGTCTCAGTTTCATTTTTACCCCCACCAGTCGATCAGGCTCTACTACTTGAGTCACAGCTCAACTTCTGACTGTTTGCCTTACTTTCTTACTCTCCTTTCTCTCTTTCTTGATTTCTTTCTTCTCTTTCTCTTTTTCATTCGTTCCGTTTCACTCTCTTACTTTCTTTTTATTTCTCTTTCTATTTCCTCTTTCTTCCTGTCTCTTCCTTTCTGTCTCTCTATTTCTCACTCTTTGCTTTATCACTTTCTATTTCTCTCTTTCCTTCTTTACTCTTTGTCCATCTGCCTCTCTTTCCCTTCCTTCCTTCCTTACTTCTTTCCTTCCTTCCTTCCATTTTTCTTTCTTTCTTTCTTCTTTCTGTCTTTCTTTCTTTCTTTCTTCTCTCTCTTTCTATCTGGTGGTTGATAGAAGATAAGAGTCCATGAAAAGCCTAGGTCACTTACACAGAGTCCACAAATCTGAGAATTGCAGTTTGAAGCCAGCCTGGGCAGGAAAGTCCATGAGACTCATCTCAATTATCCACCAAGAGACACAGAGAAGTAGAGCCTAGTCGTGAGTACATCACCACAAGTTCAATCCCACCCCTGGCACACACAACAATGAGTCTCAAGGACTTTCCAGCCCAGGCTGGCTTCAAACCATGATCTTCAGATTTCACCAGCAAGGAGCAGCTTACATTACAGATGTAAGTCTCTATCTTTAAAACTTCAATTTGCTCTTCTTTGCCTTCCTTTACAGTTTTTGTTCTTGAGGTTTTTAATTGTTAGTGCAGTTTTATGGTTTTTACTAAGTGCCTAGCCACACTCCTTGAAGTTTCTCTTTCTCTGTCTGCCTGTCTGTCTCTGTGTGTCTCTGTCTTTCCCTGTTACTCTCTCTTTAGAGCAGACCTCACACCTTGAGCCATAGCTGAACATTTTTTGGCCAGTCCTGGATCTTGAACTCAGGGCCTGAATAGTGTCCCTTTCTTCTTTTTGCTGAAGGCGAGTACTCCTTCACTTGTGCCACAGCTCTGTCTTTCCCTGTTACTCTCTCTTTAGAGCAGACCTCAAACCTTGAGCCATAGCTGAACATTTTTTGGCCAGTCCTGGAGCTTGAACTCAGGGCCTGTATAGTGTCCCTTTCTTCTTTTTGCTGAAGGCGAGTACTCCTTCACTTGTGCCACAGCACCACTTTGGCTTTTTCTATATATGTGATGCTGGGGAATTGAACCCAGGGCTTCATGTATAAGAGGCAAGCACTCTACTTCTAGGCCGTATGCCCAGAACATCAACTTTTGTTTCCTTTTTAATTGTATTGTTGGATGTTCTAGGTCTTGAACTCAGGCCATAGCCACTTTGTCAGACTTAACGTGTGTGTGTGCGTGTGTGTGTGTCTGTGTATGTGTGTTACTCTCAGGGCTAGTAGGCTCTCCTCCTCAGGCTCAACTTCTGCCAGGTTTATTTTTGTGTGTGTTTGCTTTTGGTAGATGAGTCCCAGGTGTAGTGATGGACACTACAGAGAGGCTTGAAATCTGCCGATTGGAATTGGAGGCAAGCCTGGACCAGTAAGTCTATGAGACTCATCTCAATTAACCACCAATAGACATCAAGTAGTAGAGTTGTATCCTTGAGGAAAACACCTCAAGTTCAAGCCCACCCCTGGCACAGACGAAGATAAGTCTCATGGACTTTCCTCCCTTAGCTGGCTTTGAACCATGATCCTCAGATTTCACCCACTATAAGCAGCTTAGATTACAGGTGTGAGTCTCAATTTTCAAATCTGTAATTGGCTCATGTGCCTTCCTGTTAATTTCTTCTTCTTTGTGTTGTTTGTTGTTGTTCCTGCAGGTTTTATGGCTTATTACTAAAGGCCTGGCCACTCTCCCTGAAGTTCTTTGTTCTCTGTCTTTGTAGAGCAGGATTTACACCTTGAGCCACCGCTCAAATTCTGTTTTTTCTTCTTGTGTGTTTGTCTGTGTGTGTGTGTGTGTGTGTGTGTGTAAGTGCTAGGATTTTAACTCAGTGCATAGCCACTCAGCCTTAGTATTTTTGTATTTGTGTTCCTCATTGCTGGCAGGCTCTAGTTTTTCTTTAGCCAAAAGTAGGGAATTCAGGGATTTTTATGGTAGTTAATAGGAGACAACAGTCCAGGGAAGCCCAGGCACTACCGAGAGTAGAAATCTGAGGACCGGGGTTTGAAACCAGCCTGGGCAGGATAGTCCATGAGAATCTTATGGCAAAAAGTAAAACCATCAAGAGGCAGGAAGTTGTGGAGTTCTAACCATGAGCAAAACACAGCAATTCCAAGCCCAAGACCTGTTCTAATTAAAACAAAACTCAGGGCATGGCTACTTTGTCTCAGTTTCTTTTTTACCCCCACAAGTCTAGCAGGCTCTACAACTTGAGTCACAGCTCAACTTCTGACTACTTTCTTTCTCTCCTTTCTCTCTTTCTTTATTTCTTTCTTGTCTTTTTTCTTTTTCAAGCGTTCCATTTTTCTCTCTTACTTTCTTTTTATTTTGCTTTCTCTTTCCTCTTTCTGCCTGTCTCTTTCTGCCTCTCAATTTCTCTCTCTTCTTCTTTACCTCTTTCTATTTCTCTCTTTCCTTCTTTACTGTTTGTTCGTGTGTCTCTGTTTCCCTTCCTTCCTTCCTTCCTTCCTTAATTCCTTATTTCCCTTCCTTCCTTCCTTCCTTTCTTTCTTTCTTTCCTTCTTCCTTTTTTTCTTTCTTCCTTTCTTCTCTCTCTTTCTTTGTTTCTTTTCTTCTTTTCCTCTCTGTCATTCTGGTGGTTGCTAGGAGATAAGAGTCCATGAGAAGCCTAGGGCACTTACACATTGTCCACAAAACTGAGGATTGCGGTTTGAAGCCAGCCTGGGCAGGAAAGTCCATGAGACTCATCTCAATTAACCACCAAGAGACAGAGAGAAGTAGAGCCTAGTCTTGAGTAAAACACCACAAGTTCAATCCCACCCCTGGCACACACAACAATGAGTCTCATGGACTTTCCTGCCCAGGGCTGGCTTCAAACCGTGATCCTCAGATTTCACCAGCAAGGAACAGCTTACATTACAGATGTAAGTCTCCATCTTTAAAACTTCAATTGGCTCTTCTTTGCCTTCCTTTTCAGTTTTTGTTCTTGAGGTTTTGTATTGTTAGTGCAGTTTTATGGTTTTTACTAAGGGCCTAACCACTCTCCTTGAAGTTTCTCTTTCTCTGCCTGTCTCTGTCTTTCCCTGTTACTCTCTCTTTAGAGCAGACCTCACACCTTGAGCCATAGCTGAACATTTTTTTGGCCAGTCTGGAGCTTGAACTCAGGGCCTGTATAGTGTCCCTTTCTTCTTTTTGCTGAAGGCGAGTACTCCTCCACATGTGCTACAGCACCATGTTGGCTTTTTCTATATGTGATGCTGGGGAATTGAACCCAGGGCTTCATGTATAAGAGGCAAGCACTGTACTACTAGGCCGTATGCCCAGAATATCAACTTTTGTTTCCTTTTTAATTGTATTGTTGGATGTTCTAGGGCTTGAGCACAGGCCATAGCCACTTTGTCAGTCTTAACGTGTGTGTGTGTGCGTGTGTGTGTGTCTGTGTATGTGTGTTTCTCTCAGGGCTAGTAGGCTCTCCTCCTCAGGCTCAACTTCTGCCAGGTTTATTTTTGTGTGTGTTTGCTTTTGGTAGAGGAGTCCCAGGTGTAGTGATGGACACTACAGAGAGGCTTGAAATCTGAGGATTGGAATTGGAGGCAAGCCTGGACCGGTAAGTCCATGAAACTCATCTCAATTAACCACCAATAGAAATCAAATAATAGAGTTGTATCCTTGAGGAAAACCACCTCAAGTTCAAGCCCACCCCTGGCACAGACGAACATGAGTCTCATGTACTTTCCTCCCTTGGCTGGCTTTGAACCATGATCCTCAGACTTCACCCACTATAAGCAGCTTAGATTACAGGTGTGAGTCTCAATTTTCAAATCTGTAATTGGCTCATGTGCCTTCCTGTTAATTTCTTCTTCTTCTTTTTGTTGTTTGTTGTTGTTCCTGCAGGTTTTATGGCTTATTACTAAAGGCCTGGCCACTCTCCCTGAAGTTCTTTGTTCTCTGTCTTTGTAGAGCAGGTTTTACACCTTGAGCCACAGCTCAACTTCTGTTTTTTCTTCTTGTGTGTGTGTGTGTGTGTGTGTGTGTGTGTGTAACTTCTAGGATTTGAACTCAGTGCATAGCCACTCGGCCTTAGTATCTTTTTATTTGTGGTCCTCATTGCTGGCAGGCTCTAGTTTTTCTTTAGCCAAAAGTAGGGAATTCAGGGATTTTTATGGTAGTTAATAGGAGACAACAGTCCAGGGGAAGCCCAGGCCACTACCGAGAGTAGAAATCTGAGGACCGGGGTTTGAAACCAGCCTGGGCAGGATAGTCCATGAGAATCTTATGGCAAAAAGTAAAACCATCAAGAGGCAGGAAGTTGTGGAGTTCTAACAATGAGCAAAACACAGCAATTCCAAGCCCAAGACCTGTTCTAATTAAAACAAAACTCAGGGCATGGCTACTTTGTCTCAGTTTCTTTTTTACCCCCCACAAGTCTAGCAGGCTCTACAACTTGAGTCACAGCTCAACTTCTGTCTACTTTCTTTCTCTCCTTTCTCTCTTTCTTTATTTCTTTCTTGTCTTTTTCTTTTTCAAGCGTTTCCATTTTTCTCTCTTACTTTCTTTTTATTTTGCTTTCTCTTTCCTCTTTCTGCCTGTCTCTTTCTGCCTCTCAATTTCTCTCTCTTTTCTTTACCTCTTTCTATTTCTCTCTTTCTTCTTTACTCTTTGTCCGTGTGTCTCTGTTTCCCTTCCTTCCTTCCTTCCTTCCTTCCTTCCTTCCTTAATTCCTTAATTCCTTCCTTCCTTCCTTCCTTCCTTTCTTTCTTTCCTTCTTCCTGTTTTTCTTTCTTCCTTTCTTCTCTCTCTTTCTTTGTTTCTTTTCTTCTTTTCCTCTCTGTCATTCTGGTGGTTGCTAGGAGATAAGAGTCCCATGAGAAGCCTAGGGCACTTACACATTGTCCACAAAACTGAGGATTGCGGTTTGAAGCCAGCCTGGGCAGGAAAGTCCATGAGACTCATCTCAATTAACCACCAAGAGACAGAGAGAAGTAGAGCCTAGTCTTGAGTAAAACACCACAAGTTCAATCCCACCCCTGGCACACACAACTATGAGTCTCATGGACTTTCCTGCCCAGGCTGGCTTCAAACCGTGATCCTCAGATTTCACCAGCAAGGAACAGCTTACATTACAGATGTAAGTCTCTATCTTTAAAACTTCAATTGGCTCTTCTTTGCCTTCCTTTTCAGTTTTTGTTCTTGAGGTTTTGTATTGTTAGTGCAGTTTTATGGTTTTTACTAAGGGCCTAACCACTCTCCTTGAAGTTTCTCTTTCTCTGCCTGTCTCTGTCTTTCCCTGTTACTCTCTCTTTAGAGCAGACCTCACACCTTGAGCCATAGCTGAACATTTTTTTGGCCAGTCCTGGAGCTTGAACTCAGGGCCTGTATAGTGTCCCTTTCTTCTTTTTGCTGAAGGCGAGTACTCCTCCACATGTGCTACAGCACCATGTTGGCTTTTTCTATATATGTGATGCTGGGGAATTGAACCCAGGGCTTCATGTATAAGAGGCAAGCACTGTACTACTAGGCCGTATGCCCAGAATATCAACTTTTGTTTCCTTTTTAATTGTATTGTTGGATGTTCTAGGGCTTGAGCACAGGCCATAGCCACTTTGTCAGTCTTAACGTGTGTGTGTGTGCGTGTGTGTGTGTCTGTGTATGTGTGTTTCTCTCAGGGCTAGTAGGCTCTCCTCCTCAGGCTCAACTTCTGCCAGGTTTATTTTTGTGTGTGTTTGCTTTTGGTAGAGGAGTCCCAGGTGTAGTGATGGACACTACAGAGAGGCTTGAAATCTGAGGATTGGAATTGGAGGCAAGCCTGGACCGGTAAGTCCATGAGACTCATCTCAATTAACCACCAATAGAAATCAAGTAATAGAGTTGTATCCTTGAGGAAAACACCTCAAGTTCAAGCCCACCCCTGGCACAGACGAACATGAGTCTCATGTACTTTCCTCCCTTGGCTGGCTTTGAACCATGATCCTCAGACTTCACCCACTATAAGCAGCTTAGATTACAGGTGTGAGTCTCAATTTTCAAATCTGTAATTGGCTCATGTGCCTTCCTGTTAATTTCTTCTTCTTCTTTTTGTTGTTTGTTGTTGTTCCTGCAGGTTTTATGGCTTATTACTAAAGGCCTGGCCACTCTCCCTGAAGTTCTTTGTTCTCTGTCTTTGTAGAGCAGGTTTTACACCTTGAGCCACAGCTCAACTTCTGTTTTTTCTTCTTGTGTGTGTTTGTGTGTGTGTGTGTGTGTGTGTGTGTGTGTGTGTGTGTGTGTAACTTCTAGGATTTGAACTCAGTGCATAGCCACTCGGCCTTAGTATTTTTGTATTTGTGGTCCTCATTGCTGGCAGGCTCTAGTTTTTCTTTAGCCAAAAGTAGGGAATTCAGGTATTTTTATGGTAGTTAATAGGAGACAACAGCCCAGGGGAAGCCCAGGCCACTACCGAGAGTAGAAATCTGAGGACCGGGGTTTGAAACCAGCCTGGGCAGGATAGTCCATGAGAATCTTATGGCAAAAAGTAAAACCATCAAGAGGCAGGAAGTTGTGGAATTCTAACAATGAGCAAAACACAGCAATTCCAAGCCCAAGACCTGTTCTAATTAAAACAAAACTCAGGGCATGGCTACTTAGTCTCAGTTTCTTTTTTACCCCCACAAGTCTAGCAGGCTCTACAACTTGAGTCACAGCTCAACTTCTGACTACTTTCTTTCTCTCCTTTCTCTCTTTCTTTATTTCTTTCTTGTCTTTTTCTTTTTCAAGCGTTCCATTTTTCTCTCTTACTTTCTTTTTATTTTGCTTTCTCTTTCCTCTTTCTGCCTGTCTCTTTCTGCCTCTCAATTTCTCTCTCTTTTCTTTACCTCTTTCTATTTCTCTCTTTCCTTCTTTACTCTTTGTCCGTGTGTCTCTGTTTCCCTTCCTTCCTTCCTTCCTTCCTTCCTTCCTTCCTTAATTCCTTAATTCCTTCCTTCCTTCCTTCCGTTCTTTCTTTCTTTCCTTCTTCCTGTTTTTCTTTCTTCCTTTCTTCTCTCTCTTTCTTTGTTTCTTTTCTTCTTTTCCTCTCTGTCATTCTGGTGGTTGCTAGGAGATAAGAGTCCATGAGAAGCCTAGGGCACTTACACATTGTCCACAAAACTGAGGATTGCGGTTTGAAGCCAGCCTGGGCAGGAAAGTCCATGAGACTCATCTCAATTAACCACCAAGAGACAGAGAGAAGTAGAGCCTAGTCTTGAGTAAAACACCACAAGTTCAATCCCACCCCTGGCACACACAACAATGAGTCTCATGGACTTTCCTGCCCAGGCTGGCTTCAAACCGTGATCCTCAGATTTCACCAGCAAGGAACAGCTTACATTACAGATGTAAGTCTCTATCTTTAAAACTTCAATTGGCTCTTCTTTGCCTTCCTTTTCAGTTTTTGTTCTTGAGGTTTTGTATTGTTAGTGCAGTTTTATGGTTTTTACTAAGGGCCTAACCACTCTCCTTGAAGTTTCTCTTTCTCTGCCTGTCTCTGTCTTTCCCTGTTACTCTCTCTTTAGAGCAGACCTCACACCTTGAGCCATAGCTGAACATTTTTTTGGCCAGTCCTGGAGCTTGAACTCAGGGCCTGTATAGTGTCCCTTTCTTCTTTTTGCTGAAGGCGAGTACTCCTCCACATGTGCTACAGCACCATGTTGGCTTTTTCTATATATGTGATGCTGGGGAATTGAACCCAGGGCTTCATGTATAAGAGGCAAGCACTGTACTACTAGGCCGTATGCCCAGAATATCAACTTTTGTTTCCTTTTTAATTGTATTGTTGGATGTTCTAGGGCTTGAGCACAGGCCATAGCCACTTTGTCAGTCTTAACGTGTGTGTGTGTGCGTGTGTGTGTGTCTGTGTATGTGTGTTTCTCTCAGGGCTAGTAGGCTCTCCTCCTCAGGCTCAACTTCTGCCAGGTTTATTTTTGTGTGTGTTTGCTTTTGGTAGAGGAGTCCCAGGTGTAGTGATGGACACTACAGAGAGGCTTGAAATCTGAGGATTGGAATTGGAGGCAAGCCTGGACCGGTAAGTCCATGAGACTCATCTCAATTAACCACCAATAGAAATCAAGTAATAGAGTTGTATCCTTGAGGAAAACACCTCAAGTTCAAGCCCACCCCTGGCACAGACGAACATGAGTCTCATGTACTTTCCTCCCTTGGCTGGCTTTGAACCATGATCCTCAGACTTCACCCACTATAAGCAGCTTAGATTACAGGTGTGAGTCTCAATTTTCAAATCTGTAATTGGCTCATGTGCCTTCCTGTTAATTTCTTCTTCTTCTTTTTGTTGTTTGTTGTTGTTCCTGCAGGTTTTATGGCTTATTACTAAAGGTCTGGCCACTCTCCCTGAAGTTCTTTGTTCTCTGTCTTTGTAGAGCAGGTTTTACACCTTGAGCCACAGCTCAACTTCTGTTTTTTCTTCTTGTGTGTGTTTGTCTGTGTGTGTGTGTGTGTGTGTGTGTGTGTGTGTGTGTGTGTGTGTAACTTCTAGGATTTGAACTCAGTGCATAGCCACTCGGCCTTAGTATCTTTTTATTTGTGGTCCTCATTGCTGGCAGGCTCTAGTTTTTCTTTAGCCAAAAGTAGGGAATTCAGGGATTTTTATGGTAGTTAATAGGAGACAACAGTCCAGGGGAAGCCCAGGGCACTACCGAGAGTAGAAATCTGAGGACCGGGGTTTGAAACCAGCCTGGGCAGGATAGTCCATGAGAATCTTATGGCAAAAAGTAAAACCATCAAGAGGCAGGAAGTTGTGGAGTTCTAACCATGAGCAAAACACAGCAATTCCAAGCCCAAGACCTGTTCTAATTAAAACAAAACTCAGGGCATGGCTACTTTGTCTCAGTTTCTTTTTTACCCCCACAAGTCTAGCAGGCTCTACTACTTGAGTCACAGCTCAACTTCTGACTACTTTCTTTCTCTCCTTTCTCTCTTTCTTTATTTCTTTCTTGTCTTTTTCTTTTTCAAGCGTTCCATTTTTCTCTCTTACTTTCTTTTTATTTTGCTTTCTCTTTCCTCTTTCTGCCTGTCTCTTTCTGCCTCTCAATTTCTCTCTCTTTTCTTTACCTCTTTCTATTTCTCTTTCCTTCTTTACTCTTTGTCCGTGTGTCTCTGTTTCCCTTCCTTCCTTCCTTCCTTCCTTTCTTAATTCCTTCCTTCCTTCCTTTCTTTCTTTCTTTCCTTCTTCCTTTTTTCTTTCTTCCTTTCTTCTCTCTCTTTCTTTGTTTCTTTTCTTCTTTTCCTCTCTGTCATTCTGGTGGTTGCTAGGAGATAAGAGTCCATGAGAAGCCTAGGGCACTTACACATTGTCCACAAAACTGAGGATTGCGGTTTGAAGCCAGCCTGGGCAGGAAAGTCCATGAGACTCATCTCAATTAACCACCAAGAGACAGAGAGAAGTAGAGCCTAGTCTTGAGTAAAACACCACAAGTTCAATCCCACCCCTGGCACACACAACAATGAGTCTCATGGGCTTTCCTGCCCAGGCTGGCTTCAAACCGTGATCCTCAGATTTCACCAGCAAGGAACAGCTTACATTACAGATGTAAGTCTCTATCTTTAAAACTTCAATTGGCTCTTCTTTGCCTTCCTTTTCAGTTTTTGTTCTTGAGGTTTTGTATTGTTAGTGCAGTTTTATGGTTTTTACTAAGGGCCTAACCACTCTCCTTGAAGTTTCTCTTTCTCTGCCTGTCTCTGTCTTTCCCTGTTACTCTCTCTTTAGAGCAGACCTCACACCTTGAGCCATAGCTGAACATTTTTTTGGCCAGTCCTGGAGCTTGAACTCAGGGCCTGTATAGTGTCCCTTTCTTCTTTTTGCTGAAGGCGAGTACTCCTCCACATGTGCTACAGCACCATGTTGGCTTTTTCTATATATGTGATGCTGGGGAATTGAACCCAGGGCTTCATGTATAAGAGGCAAGCACTGTACTACTAGGCCGTATGCCCAGAATATCAACTTTTGTTTCCTTTTTAATTGTATTGTTGGATGTTCTAGGGCTTGAGCACAGGCCATAGCCACTTTGTCAGTCTTAACGTGTGTGTGTGTGCGTGTGTGTGTGTCTGTGTATGTGTGTTTCTCTCAGGGCTAGTAGGCTCTCCTCCTCAGGCTCAACTTCTGCCAGGTTTATTTTTGTGTGTGTTTGCTTTTGGTAGAGGAGTCCCAGGTGTAGTGATGGACACTACAGAGAGGCTTGAAATCTGAGGATTGGAATTGGAGGCAAGCCTGGACCGGTAAGTCCATGAGACTCATCTCAATTAACCACCAATAGAAATCAAGTAATAGAGTTGTATCCTTGAGGAAAACACCTCAAGTTCAAGCCCACCCCTGGCACAGACGAACATGAGTCTCATGTACTTTCCTCCCTTGGCTGGCTTTGAACCATGATCCTCAGACTTCACCCACTATAAGCAGCTTAGATTACAGGTGTGAGTCTCAATTTTCAAATCTGTAATTGGCTCATGTGCCTTCCTGTTAATTTCTTCTTCTTCTTTTTGTTGTTTGTTGTTGTTCCTGCAGGTTTTATTGCTTATTACTAAAGGCCTGGCCACTCTCCCTGAAGTTCTTTGTTCTCTGTCTTTGTAGAGCAGGTTTTACACCTTGAGCCACAGCTCAACTTCTGTGTTTTTTCTTCTTGTGTGTGTTTGTCTGTGTGTGTGTGTGTGTGTGTGTGTGTGTGTAAGTTCTAGGATTTGAACTCAGTCCATAGCAACTCGGCCTAAGTATTTTTGTATTTGTGTTCCTCATTGCTGGCAGTCTCTAGTTTTTCTTTAGCCAAAAGTAGGGAATTCAGGGATTTTTATGGTAGTTAATAGGAGACAACAGTCCAGGGGAAGCCCAGGGCACTACCGAGAGACTAGAAATCTGAGGATCGGGGTTTGAAGCCAGCCTGGGCAGGATAGTCCATGAGATTCTTATGGCAAAAAGTAAAACCACCAAGAGGCAGGAAGTTGTGGAGTTCTAGCCATGAGCAAAACACAGCAATTTCAAGCCCAAGACCTGTTCTAATTAAAACAAAAGTCAGGACATGGCTACTTTGTCTCAGTTTCTTTTTTACCCCCACAAGTCTAGCAGGCTCTACTACTTGAGTCACAGCTCAAGTTCTGACTGTTTGCCTTACTTTCTATCTTTCCTTTCTCTTTTTCTTTATTTTATTCTTCTCTTTCTCTTTTTCATTCGTTCCCTATCTCTCTCTCACTTTCTTTTTATTTTGCTATCTCTTTCCTCTTTCTTCCTGTCTCTTTCTTTCTGCCTCTCAATTTCTCTCTCTTTTCTTTATCTCTTTCTATTTCTCTCTTTCCTTCTTTACTCTTTGTCCGTGTGTCTCTCTTTTCCTTCCTTCCTTCCTTCCTTAATTCCTTAATTCCTTCCTTCCTTCCTTCCATCCTTCCTTTCCTTCTTCCTTTTTTTCTTTCTTTCTTTCTTCTTTCTGTTTCTTTGTTTCTTTTCTTCTTCTCATCTCTGTCATTCTGGTGGTTGATAGGAGATAAGAGTCCATGAGAAGCCTAGGGCACTTACACATTGTCCACAAATCTGAGGATTGCGGTTTGAAGCCAGCCTGGGCAGGAAAGTCCATGAGACTCATCTCAATTAGCCACCAAGAGACAGAGAAATAGAGCCTAGTCTTGAGTAGAACACCACAAGTTCAATTCCACCCCTGGCACACACAACAATGAGTCTCATGGACTTTCCTGCCCAGGCTGGCTTCAAACCGTGATCCTCAGATTTCACCAGCACGGAGCAGCGTAAATTACAGATGTAAGTCTCTATCTTTAAAACTTCAATTTGCTCTTCTTTGCCTTCCTTTACAGTTTTTGTTCTTGAGGTTTTTTATTGTTAGTGCAGTTTTCTGGCTTTTTCCTAAGTGCCTAGCCACTCTCCTTGAAGTTTCTCTTTCTCTGTCTGTCTGTCTGTCTCTGTGTGTCTCTGTCTTTCTCTGTTACTCTCTCTTTAGAGCAGACCTCACACCTCGAGCTATAGCTGCACATTTTTTTTGGCCAGTCCTGGAGCTTGAACTCAGGCATGAATAGTGTCCCTTTCTTCTTTTTGCTCATGGCTAGTACTCCTCCACTTGTGCCACAGCACCACTTTGGCTTTTCCTATATATGTGGTGCCGGGGAATTGAACCCAGGGCTTCAGGTATAAGAGGCAAGCACTCTACCACAAGGCCGTATCCCCAGGCCATCAAGTGTTGTTTTCTTTTTAATTGTATGGTTGGATGTTCTAGGGCTTGATCTCAGGCCATAGCCACTTTGTCTGTCTTAATGTGTGTGCGTGTGTGTGTTTGTGTGTGTGTGTGTGTGTTTCTCTCAGGGCTAGCAGGCTCTACTCCTTGAGCTCAACTTCTGCTCGGATTATTTTTGTGTGTGTTTGCTTTTGGTGGTTATTAGATGAGTCCCAGGTGTAGTCAAGGGCACTACAGAGAGGCTTGAAATCTGAGGATTGGAATTCGAGGCAATCCTGGACAGGAAAGTCCATGAGACTCATCTCAATTAACCACCAATAGATAGGAAGTAGTAAAGCTGTGTCCCTGTCTGAGATGAACATGAGTCTCATGGACTTTCCTGCTTTGGCTGGCCTTGAACCATGATCATCAGTTTTCACCATATGCAGCTGAGGTTACAGGTGTGAGTCTCAAATTTAAAATCAGTAATTGGCTCGTTTACCTTCCTGTTAATTTCTTCTTCTTCTTTTTCTTGTTTGTTGTTGTTCCTGCAGGTTTTATGGCTTATGACTAAAGGTCTGGCCACTCTCCCTGATGTTCTTTGTTGTCTGTCTTTTTAGAGCAGGTTTCACACCTTGAGCCACAGCTCAACTTCTGTTTTTTCTGTGTGTGTGTGTGTGTATGTGTGTGTTCTAGGACTTGAACTCAGTGCAAAGCCATTTGGCCTTAGTATTTTTGTATTTGTGTTCCTCATTGTTGGCAGGCTCTATTTTTTTTTTTAGACAAAGCTCAACTTCTGTCTTTCTCCTTTTAGTTTTTTCGTGGTTAAAATGAGACAAGAGACCATGGGTAGCCCCGGGCACTACAGAGAGACTTGAAATCTGAGGATCGTGGTTTGAAGCCATCCTGGGCAGGAAAGTCCAGGAGACTCTTATCTCAAAAAGTAAAACCGCCATGAGGCAAGAAGTTGTAGAGCTCTAGCCATGAGCAAAACACAGCAAGTTCAAGCCCAAGACTGATACTCACTAAAACAAGTCTCCTTATTTTCCTGCGTAGATTGGCTTCGAACCACGAATCTCAGATTTCAACAATCTTAGCAGGTATGATTATAGTTGGTGGCCATGAATTTAAAAATTTGTTGGCTCCTCTCTTCTATACCCTCCTTTTTATTTATTGGTCCTTGTTTTGTTATTTCATATATAATTTTGTTGTTGTTGTTGTTAGGTCCCAGGTAATCTTCTTAAGTTTTTTATCCTCCTTTGCATTCATTTTATTATTATTATTTTGTTATTGTTATTATAGTGTTGGGGTCTGCTAACTCTAGCGCTTATTCATGCTCAGGCCTGAACATGCTTCTTGTTTTTCTTTTTCCTTCCTTACTCCCTCCCTGCTGAAGTGCCAGACTTTGAAGTCAGGCCCCATTTTACCACGTGAACCCCACTTTACCACGTGAACCTGAGATAAGCAGGCTGACAGCAGACCCAGGATAAGCCCATTATGGCCCAGTTGGTCTAGAACTCTAACCGCTGGGAATGCTTAACTCTGACCACCCCGTGGTGCTTTGAACCCTGAGCCAATCAGATTTGTACCTGTGTACTAATCTTGCTTGCTTGAGCATCTGATTGTTGTAAGCTTGTTCTTTGCCTTTATCAGCCCTTGTAATCACAGCTCGGGGCTCCCTCCTCACCTCCATTGTGTTGGTGGGTAGGACGAGGCCCGAGTTGCATCTTGTTTAAATAAAGCCATGCCTTGCTTTTGCATTTCGGAATGTCTGAGTCTTGGTGGTCTTCTTGGTGGTGGTTTCGTGACTTGGCGTAACATCTGAGATTTCATCCGGGATGGCCCCAGAGACCCCCGAGACCCCAGACTCCGAAGGTAAGAAAATAGCGCTGTTCATTCTGTGTGTCTGTGTCTGTGTGATTTGTAGTTTTGTTTTCTGTTTTGGCCAGCCACCTGAATCTGAACCTGTAGGTAGTGAAGGACCAGCCGGAATGGACACGCTCATATGGGAAGTGTTGGAGGACTTGGAGAAAGCCTCAAGCCCTCCACAGGGGGCTCAGGCTTCCCAATACCACCCTAAACCTGAAGGACTGGACCCAGGGGCCCTTCTATGGGTGCCCGTCTAGTCCACTCTATATTTGGGGTTGTCTGGTCCGCTCCTACACAGGAACAGGAGAGAGAGAGCCTCAAAACTGTGTGGTCTGCCCCCTCATAGGGGCAGGAGAGACACAGTGAGACTGTGTGGTCTGCCCCCTCACAGGGGCAGGAGAGACACAGTCGAACCTGTAAGCCGCGGCTCCCTAAGTCTGTCTGTAAGTGTTGTCTGGTCTTTGTGCCTGTGATTATTTTTCTGTTTCTTTCTTGCGCTGTGCCTGACTGACAAAGGGATGATGGGGAACGTTCCTTCCCCTGGACTTGACTTTAGCTCACTGGAAAGATGTACAGGTGACAGCCCACAATCAGTCAATCAGTGTGAGTGTCCGCAAAAAAGAACTCTAGGGGGACCCCCTCCCAGCCTTATTAAGCAGAAAATTGTTTGGTGTGCTAAAATGTTTTACTAAGACTAAAAATGTTTTACTAAATCTATCAAGCACTGGAAAATGAGGCTGGAGAATGCTAAAATTATTTGTTAAATGTTTTTGTCTTAAAATGTACGGCCGATGCTAATTCTGCACGCTTTAAGATCTTTTGAAAATGTATGTGTGTGTGCATGTGTGAGTGTGAACATGTTCAAGACTGCAGTATGATGCAAAACTAAGTTTAAGTTTAAATTCAAATAGTCATCAATTTGGGCATTACCAAATGCTTTAAAGGTATTATTGCATTGTTTTAAAGAACAACTACAGTTAAAAAAGGATTTCTCAGGGTTCTCTAATTAAAATTTAAAAAAAATCAGAGCTGAGTGTCAAAAATTTGGATTTAAAAGGATATATATATATATATATATAAAGATATTTATATACTAAACTAATGGGGATAAAAGTAAACTCTCATTAACTCTATGTATGTAGGAAGAAATTGCAAAATGGGCCAATGTTTCTCACTAATATATTGGAAAGCTGAATGGATAAGTATTTCTAATTGTAATTCTTGCATTAAGGAAAAATTCAAAGGTCTTCATGCCGTGCAGTAACTGGGACTGAAGAAAAAAAAGAGGCTCTTTTGAAACAAGCAGCCCGTAGGCAAAGGGTGACACCTGGTTTCAGAATGCTTGTGAGCTTCAGTTTTTCCGATGCAGATAAAAGCTAAAGTGTTGTGTTTTTGTTAAAAAGGCTTTGGAAATCAAGAATACATTTCTAGATAACAAATTTGGAAGTAAAATTGTCCTAAATAATTATTGCAAAGTGAGAAAAGGAGGATTATGGCTACCAAAATGTTTAATTGCCATTCCAGCTTCTTTGTAAGTTTTTTGTAACCGTTTCCAGCAGGCCCACAGAGAAGCACAGGTGATTTCTACAAGTTTGTCAAGATCTAATACTGGCCCTTAATAAGTTCCAGGTGAGAGAGCATGCTTAAAAACTACTTCTGTGTGGACCACCTTGTTGCTTCTATTTGGAGTAAAGTGGACTTTTGTAAGACTCACTGATGTGAAATCTGCGGTTCAAAGCCAGCCCGGGCAGAGAAAGGTCCCTGTGAGGGACTTGTCTCTAATCAGCCAGCAGAGTGCTGGGAACAGTGTTGTGTGGAGCTCAAAGTGCTAGGGTGCTAGTCTTGAGCTGGAGAGCTGGGAGACAGCACTCAGGCCCTGAGTCCAAGTCCAGTGGAATGTCACTCCTCCTGGGACAAAAGTGATGGAGCATCCAGAGGCAGTAAGCTGCTGCTTGGATGGCAGAGATGGTGTCAGATCCTAGAGTCAATCCCGTTTGGCCTTTTAAAAGTTAATCAAAGCCGGGAAGTCCTAGAAGAATAGTTCATAAGCATGCCTTTCCAATGCCCATGTCTGTCTACTGGGCAGGAACTTGCCAGTCATCTGTGAAAGTGGTTAGTAAGGGTAAGTTTGTCAAATGAGAGGATAGTTTAAAATCTCAACCCCCGCATCTACTCAAAGCTCTGACTAGCAGTGAGGATTTTAAGCTGATACATCTGCTCAGCTTGTAGACCTGAGATTGTGTCCTTATTGAGATCTGTCAAAGGCCTGCAAAGGTAATTTTTTTAGGTCATCAGAGATCAGTTCCCCATCCAGTCAGGAAAAAAAGCTTTTACAAACTACAATGTTAAAAGGCACAAATTTGTAAACCTGATGTCACCCATCTGGGCTTCATATTAAAAGAGAACAAGCGTTGGCTGTTAGATGCACGTAGACTGTGCTGAAAATCCCTGTGCATAAATCAGCCAGACAAGTCAGAGTTCCTGGGAACAGACTTTTAGTAGACCCAGGGCCACGAGCTTTGCCTCCTGTGCCCCAGTATTTCCAAGAAGGCTTGGAGTGGATAAAGAAAATTCCCATGGCCCACAAAACCCTTGGACAGAGAAGGAAACAATGACTGGTGGAAAACTTGTGAAGGGAAACTTATCCTGCCACAAGGGCTGGGTAAGGGGATCCTTAAGAGAATCCACTGAGCTTCTCACATGGGAACCCGACAAATGCAGGACTTCCTCTGACACTCCAAAGTGAAAATTAGACAAGGAGATCAACTTATTGAAGATATTGTTAAAAATTGCAAGGCCTGTCAGCTCACCAATGCCCCCAATCAACAGATTACTAAAGGAGCTTGCCTCTGTGAGAATAGGCCAGGCTTGTATTGGGAAGTAGATTTAAACCTGGAAAATTTGGATACAAATATTTGCTAGTTTTTGTAGACACCTTTTCAGGATGGGTTGAAGCCTATCCAACAAAGCATGAGACCGCGAATGTAGTGGCTAAGAAGATTCAGGAAGAAATCCTACCCAGGTATGGCTTCCCATCCACCGTTGGGTCGGACAATGGACCAGCTTTCGTCTGAAAAGTAAGTCAGGGAATAGCCGCTGCACTGGGGACGGATTGGAAATTGCATTGTGCTTATAGACTCCAGAGTTCAGGATAGGTAGAGAGAATGAATCGGACTCTAAAAGAGACCTTAACTAAATTGGCCTTAGAGACTAGCGCAGACTGGGTGTCACTCCTTCCTTTTGCTCTGCTTAGAGTAAGAAATTCTCCCTATCAGCTTGGCTTTACTCCTTTTGAAATAATGTACAGGTACCCTGCGCCCATTATCCCTAGCCTTCAGACTGAATTGCTTGCTGATTTGGATGATACTGAATTTTTGTGTAAAGTTGATTATTTGCAGCTCGTGCACAAGAAAATGTGGCCCCAACTTAAGGCAGTATATGATTCTGCTTCTGTCCCTACCCCCCATTTATTCAGGCCAGGAGATTGGGTGTTCGTCCGGAGGCATAACCCCAAATCCTTAGAAACACGATGGAAGGGACCCTACGTGGTGCTACTGACTACTCCCACCGCCCTTAAGGTAGATGGCATCACCACTTGGGTCCAGTGCTCCCACGCCAGGCCAGCTGAACCTTTTGCCCTGGACGACGACTACCGTGGTGGAACATGGGAGGTCTCCAAGCACCCGACTCAGCTGCTTCGCCTTCGCCTCAAGAAAAGAAAGTTAGACTGAATATTGTTATAATTTTCTTTTTGCCTTCTTTCCTTACTACCCTGGCTAGTGTTGATGTTATTTTGGCAGCTCACTCCAAAGTGAAGTGACCACCATATTTTAGGTAGTTTTGGGCTTGCTCAGGAATACGGTTATAGCCACCCGACCCTTAGAGCACAGTTGAGAAGTTTATGTATTATTTTGTTGCTTACATTTGGGTACTAACCACTATACAGCTAATGGTAAGTCTGTATAGCTGAAAGTTAATTTTTAGTTTGCAGTAATCCTGCAGTCCCTTGGTAAACTAGACTAAGGTTATAGGTTCCTGGATAGGTAAGGTCAACGCCCCTGAGTCAGCCTGAAGAAGTTACAGAAGATCGATGATCTTCACCCATCAGCCCCACTTTAAAACCGAGGGACTAGAGTTGTTTTGGGGAAGGTGAGGCAGGATAAACTAGAGGCATGCAAAACCGAGGTACAGAAACTGTACTTGTAAGAAATATGGTTACTATTTTGGGCCCTATTGGCCCATGCCTTATCTCTGTATCATCCCCTAGACATGCAAGCCATTGAAATGGACAGAATGGAGCCATGATTGGCTCCCAAGGAACCAAAAAGAAAAAGGGGGAAATGAGTGCCAGACTTTGAAGTCAGGCCCCACTTTACCACGTGAACCCCACTTTACCACGTGAACCCCATTTTACCACGTGAACCCCATTTTAGAATCGAACCCTGAGCCAATCAGATTTGTACCTGTGTCCTAATCTTGCTTGCTTGAACACCTGATTGTTGTAACCTTGTTCTTTGCCTTTATAAGCCCTGTTTAATCACAGCTCGGGGCTCCCTCCTAACCTCCGCTGTGTCGGTGGGTAGGACGAGGCCCGAGTTGCAGCTTGCTTAAATAAAGCCTTGCCTTGCTTTTGCATTTCAGAATGTCTGAGTCTCGGTGGTCTTCTTGGTGGTGGTTTTCGCGACTTGGCATAACACCTCCCTCCCTCCCTCCCTCCCTCCCTCCCTCCCTCCCTCCCTTCCCTCCCTCCTTCCCTCCCTCCCTCCCTCCTTCCCTCCCTCCCTCCCTCCCTCCTTCCCTCCCTCCCTCCCTCCTTCCTTCCCTCCCTCCCTCCTTTCTCTCTTTCTTTCTTTCTATCTAACTTTCCATCTCTTTCTATCTTTCTATATTTCTTTCTATCTTTCTTTCTTTCTTTCTTTCTTTCTTTCTTTCTTCCTTCCTTCCTTCCTTCCTTCCTTCCTTCCATTTTTTTTTTTTTGGCCAGTCCTGGGCCTTGGACTCAGGGCCTGAGCACTGTCCCTGGCTTCTTCCTGCTCAAGGCTAGCACTCTGCCACTTGAGCCACAGCGCCGCTTCTGGCCGTTTTCTGTATATGTGGTGCTGGGGAATCGAACCTAGGGCCTCGTGTATCCGAGGCAGGCACTCTTGCCACTAGGCTATATCCCCAGCCCCCTTCCTTCCTTTTTTTACCTTCCTTCCTTCCTTCCTTCTTGGTGTAGTTGTGTGTTTTTCTTCTAGCAGGCTCTACAATTTCAGCCAAAGCTCAGCTTGTGACTTTTTCTTTTGAGTGATAATGCTGCCATTCCTAAGGATGGAACTCAGAGACTGCCTGCCAATTTTTCCCAAGTTTTGTGCTTTTCTGTATTTGTTCAGGGTTATCAGGATTCACACCTTGACCCAGGCCCTGGACAGGCATAAAAAACAGCACCCAAAATGTTTCATGCAGTAATCACATGCACACTTACACACCTACACACAAGTGAAGGAAAGCTTGCTCTACTTTATTCTGTTGAACAATTTCTTATTGTCTTTCACTCTTCTAGTTAAAGAATTATTCATGGTATTGGAATGTAACCATGCAAACGCGCGCACACACACACACACACATACACACACACACACACAGAGTCAGAGACAGAGAGACACAGAGGGAGGAAGGGAGGGAGGAGAATACTCATTATAGCCTACCGCTTACATTTCAAGATTTAAATGGCACAAAATAAATAGTATGGGTAATGGAGAGCAGTACATATGATCAGCATTCTTTCTATACATGCATAAAGTGTCATAATGTAACCATTATTTTGCACAACTAGTATGTGTTAATACAAATTTTTAAAGAATACTTATGAGTGTTCCCCAAACAGAATTCCTTGTAGGTCAAGCTTTTGAGCCAATTCTCCTGAGCCCACGTCGAAGAGACCAAGAGATGCAACCAGCCTGGACTATTAATCAGTGAAGATATAAAGGACTTTTAACTCCCCTTCAGTCTGCTCTCTCTGTGGTGGGTCTGTCTCTCTGTCTCTTTCTGTCTCTCTCTCTCTCTCTCTCCCTCCCTTTTTCTTGCCTATTGTGGGACTTGAACTCTGGACCTAGACGCTGTCCCTGAGCTCTTCAGATCAAGGCTAACTGCTCTACTACTAGAGTCACAGCACCACTTCCAGTGTTCTCTTGGTTCCTTGGAGATAAGAGTCTCATGGACTTTCCTGCCCGGGCTGGCTTTTAACTGGGATCCTCAGGTCACAGCCTCTGCAAAGACTACAGGCTGGAGCCACCAGGGCCAGGGTTCTCTTTCTTTCAATGCTTTCCTTTCACTTCCAAATAAACTATACTGTTTACCTTAAATACTTTCCTGCCCTTTTATTCCTTAATGAGTAATAGTGTCCTCCCCACTCCTTTGAAATGGTAAAAACTTCACAAACCTCTGTAAAGGCTAGAGACTAAGATGGGAAGCTTATCTAAAAGGAAGCCCCAAGCTCACCCATTGTAGACCCAGAGAAATCTCCATAGGTTAGAATACTAAGAGACCTCCCTCTGAGCTGGTTGCCTAAGGGTTTGAGGTTGCTAGAGGTGACCACTTCTGTTCTCCCAGAAAGAACTAAAGGGAGCAGGTAACAGCTGCCATTGTTTTGTACATTTTTTACTGTTAATATAAAAAAGGGGGCTTTGTGCCTGTTAGACCTAAAGTAGGCCCAAATCCTGCCTCTCTTGTTCATTTCATCATCAGGAAAGGCTAGGGGACACTCATTTGCTGATTTACTGCAGAGATCCCCCCAGTCCTCCCCATCCCTCCCACACCCCCACCAATGGGAATAGAACTAGACAGCATGCTTGTGAAACATGGTATTGGAAAATCCTTCATGTGATTAAAGGGATCTTATAGGATGTTGGTGCCTTATAGATAAATCATCTGGATAGAGTCAAGACAAATTGAAACAGACATAAGGTCATTAGATTTTTTTTTGAGTGATGGGTTCAGTCAAATAGATATAAAATACATCATCTGTTTACAAGGAATATACAGGATGACAGAGGTGGGAAGTACATAGCACAAACATGAAGGTCATGGTCCATACAGAATATACAGAAGTACCCTACTTTCACGGTCTCAGTAAAAAGTTGCACGGCGTTTGCTGTTTCTTCAGTGTCTCCCTACATTTTCTTCTGTGGATTCTTGAGCTGAGTTTGAGCTCCCTTTACAGTATTTCTGAATTTATCACAATAATGACCAGGACACACCAAGCGAATTTATCTTCTGTCCAAAGCACTGGGTGCTATGATTGAAAGTTCTCACAGGTTAACCAGGTTTATTTACAGTGAAGGTTTTCCTGATGCTAAGGTTTGAGATGTGAAGACATGTCATTTTTTTTTTTTTTTTTTTTGCCAGTCCTGGGCCTTGGACTCAGGGCCTGAGCACTGTCCCTGGCTTCTTTTTGCTCAAGGCTAGCACTCTGCCACTTGAGTCACAGCGCCACTTCTGGCCATTTTCTGTACATGTGGTGCTGGGGAATTGAACCCAGGGCTTCAAGTATACAAGGCAAGCGCTCTTGCCACTAGGCCATATCCCCAGCCCAAGACATGTCATTCTTAAAACAGCGTGAAGCGGACTGCCGGTGCTCACACCTGTCATCCTAGCTACTCAGGAGGCTGAGATCTGAGAACAGCAGTTCCAAGTCAGACTAGGCAGGAAAGTCTGTGAAACTCCTATCTCCAATGAACTCCACAGAAATAGGGAGAGGAGAGGTGTGTGTGTGTGTGTGTGTGTGTGTGTGTGTGTGTGTGTGTATGTAAGTAGGTGAAAATGAGGGAGGGGGCAATACTGTTCGAAAAGAAATATAGTCATTATTTATGTAACTGTAACCCCTTTGTACATCACCTTTACTTCAACTGAAAAGCTAGGGACAGTTCAAATGTCAGGACCAAGCAAACAAACACCTCCTCCCCGCCGCCCCCAAACCTAAGTTGATATTCCTGAGATTCCTATTCTTAATTGTCCAAATAAGCAACCATTGAGTTTTCTGTAATTCCAGAATATTCCAAACATTGCCTGTGGCCAATTCTGATCTTGAGAATTTGTTCCCATGTAAAAAATAGGTTTCCAGTCTAGACTGGGCATGTGGCTGGCATAGCCATCTCTTACTCTTTCTCCATGTTTGGTCATCAGTGGAAAAATCACAGTGCCAGGAATATGTACGGGAGCGGGAGAGAGAGAGAGACAGAGAGAGACAGAGATAGGCAGAGACAGACACAGAGAGAGGGGAGGGCAGGCACACTGGTAGGTTGGTATGTAGGTTGAGTTGGATTCAGCCAAAGTATCAAGTTGTTTGTGGTGCTGAAGTTCAGACAGGAGGCCTGCTGTGAACTCTGGCCAGTGTGAGGAGCCAGACCCCCAGCTTTCCCTCTCTAGTTTCGGGGCTCCCTTCCACTCTCACCTCCCACTAGATGGGGTATTAGCCAAGCTGTCCTTAGGAAGCTCTTCACTCACCTGTTTCAGAACCACGACTGCGATCAGATCTTACCCTTCCCTGGAGAAAACTGCTGCTGCCAGGTATGGGCAGATTTTGTGTTCTGGAAGTTTCAAACTCCATGGATAACGATGAGCTGGGCCGTCTCGTCTTTCAGGGGGCTCAATGGATCCCCATCTCACACAATTACTCTGTTCATGTACATGAGCTTCCTTCCTCAGGGAACTCCTGTGGTCTTCCCTAGGGCATTCTAGAATGCCGTGCTACTAGTTGCTGTCTCTTTCTGATCTCATGAGCTTCAGAATTCAAGGGACTGACAGATTCCAGCTCAGCCTCTTCCTCTCCACGTGTCGTAATTGCCTCTACCTGGGTGGTATCTATTCAAAGAAATATTCTAGCCTGCTGATGTCATCCTTGAGTGGAGCATAATGTGGCTGCTAGGCCGGGATCACTAGCTCACACCATGGCTAGAACAGCGCTGTAGTTACCAGGACAGGCAGTGTGGTGACAAGACTGGAAATGGAATTGTATCCACTAGGAAGTGTTGAGCCAGGCACCAGTGGCTCACACCTGTAATCCTTCTTACTTCAGGAGAGTGAGATCTGAGGATTGCGGTTCAAAGCCAACCCAGACAGAACATTTCATGAGGCTCTTATCTCTGCCTATTGACAAAAGCTCTAGAAGTAGAGTTATGGCTTGAGTGGTAGATTGCTAGCCTTGAGCAAAACAACTATGAATTCTGGAAGGTATGTGCTGCGTGTTTTGTGGTATGGCTACCCTCTGATTGTCTCTCCACTTCCTGTTCCGTGACTCCCAGTCTCTCTAGGCTGCCAGTGTGTCTACGCAAGTCTCACTACTATTAGAAGAGCCATTCCCATAGCTGTCACACTGGCCCTCCCCTCCTGCCCCCAGCCCCCGGGGCCTCCAAGAGAAGGCTGGTAGGCTCTCTCTGGATGCCAGGTTCCTCCTGTGCTGTATGGCACTGCTTCTGACTGCTCCAGTGGTTTTCCCAATGTGATCTGCCCTAGGAGTAGGTTCAGGAATTCCTGCACCATACCTGTGCAGCTAGCTTCCTTTTTTCTTTTTGCCAGTCCTGGGGCTTGAACTCAGGGACTGAGCACTGTCCCTGGGTGCTCAAAGCTAGTACTCTACCTCTTGAGCCAAAACACCACTTCTGGTTCTTTCAGTGTATGTGGTGCTGAGGAATTGAACCCAGGGATTTATGCATGCTAGGCAAGCATTGTACCTCTAAGCCACCTTCCCAGCCCTCAGGTTAGTACTTTTGAAAGCTTATATGAAAGTGGTGAGTAGAAAATAGAAACCTCAGGGGGCCTGACTCTAGAAGTAAGCTCTAAAACCAGATAGAGTGGAGAACATCAGTAGTTCTAGCATTTGGAAGGCTGTGATGGGAGGATCTTGAATTCAAGGCCAGTTTGGCCTACACAGTAAGACCCTGTCAGGAAAGAATGAGAGGGAAGGAGAGGAAGAAAGAGTAAAGAAGAAGGGGCTTGGAGATGTGGCTCAGTTCGTAGAGTGCTAGCCAGTGAGTGAAAGCATCAATACTGAGTTCAAGTCCTGGTCCCCTTCCCCCCCTCAATAAAAAGGGGGAACGGAAAACAAAGAATTAACCCATTATAATAGATGCACATCTGAGGACAGGCAGTTATCAAACTGATCATAAGCAGTGTTAGGAGATCAACTCAAAGAGTCTGTGTATAAGCAATCTATACAGATAGGAAGATATTTAAGTGTCAATTTTGGGGAAATTTATTTCACAACTATTTCACTTAAGGATGGTCCTGCGAAAATGCAAAATTTATGTATGAGATAAAAGACTTATTCTAAATACATTTTGTTGGGAGCAGGCATTTGTTTATTATAAAATTCAGCAAGGTAAAAATATAATTACACCAGTTATTGTCAAAAGACTAATTCAGAGGTCAAGTTCAAAGAACAAGGCTCTTACAAGAAGATGAAACTGCTAGATACATATAAAGAGAATGGGTTAAATGTTACTAAAGTGGTGGTGGTTCTCCCCCCCTTTCTAAAAAACTAGTTTCATAGCTAGGTGCTGGTAGCTTGTGCCTGTAATCCTAGCTACCCAGGAGGCTGAGATCTGAGGATTGAGGTTCAAAGCCAGACTGGGCAGGAACACCTGGGAGTCTCTTACATGTAATTAACCACCAAAAAGCTAGAAATGGAGCTGTGGCTCAAGTGGCAGAGGGCCAGCCTTGAGCACAAAATCTCAAAGACAGCACCCAGGTCCTGAGTTCAAGCCCCAGTACTGGTACAAAAGAACAAACAAATGAACAACAATCAAAGACTACCTTTACAAAGTAACAACCAACACCTAATTAATTCTAACTTACTTAGTGGCACTATAACCTGGAAGAATGACCATCAATTATATACATATTTTTGTAGGTTCTGATGCTTGAACCTAGGGCCTTAAGCATAACAGGAAAGCACTCTACTATTGAGTAATATTCCCATCAACTTCCCCTTTGATTGAGACAAAAAGTCTGCTCAGGCTGACCTTGAACCTACTCTTTCTAAGTACTAAGATAACAGCATGTACCACCATACCTAGTACCTACAATTATGTTTCAAAAATAACTTATATGCAGGATACAGTGGAGCAGCTTACACTTAACTTTAAATGCAATACTATTTGTGCAAGCTTATAGATTGTTTTCAGTATTTTGTTTTTACGACAGCACTGTTTTCTAGCACTTGGATCATTATCTGTGTTCTACCTCAGGGTTCTAAACACTGACACCCCTTCTGAGAACACAAGAAGTAAAAACCTTTCCTGTTAATAGGGCCCAAGAAATGACCTCAAACCTGCTAGATTAGGGCAGGAATGGAGTTCAGTAACTGAAGATCTGAGGAACATTCAGGAGATTACCCTTCCACAATGTATTTTAACGATTTCTCATTACTATTATCAGAGAAACATGGTGGAAAGGGAATTAAAGTGTCCTATGCTCTAAGATATGCTAAAGAGCCCTTGTTCTCATAACCATGTGTATGAAAACGATTTTCCTTACAGAAATACATGTCTAGGAGCCAAGGCAAGCTTTGGCGAAAACAATTGGTAGCTTTTGTTTGTCTCTGGAGGTTTCCATGGAAACAGCCTGAGACAGAGAAGGCAGCATTATCATCTGGCTGTGGAAGCTCACTGGTATCACTTCTGGTGAGTCTTGACAATGAGACACACAGGTTCAAGTAATGCTTCCATAATCAGGAACCTAATGAAGCCACATGAAGTGCCAAATGGAGCCCCACAGCTGAACTCTTTAACTTTCATGGCACCAAGCTTCCTGGAGAGTATTTACAATTCCATGATATCAGATCTCAGGCAGGCAAATAATGCCACCTGAGGTGTTTATTGCACAGAGCGGAACGGGGTGGTCTCATCCATCATTTTTCTCCTCCTTTATGTGTAGGTGATTCATGTGTGTACTTTAACACAATAATAGGCCAAACACATTCATCTAACCTTAGTTCAGGTAAGTGCTTCCCAGGGAGCCCACAAAAGCAGTCCTACCTCAAAATTCCGCTTCGGGAGCCCACTCAAACCATCAACGTATAAAGAAAACAAGCAAAGACACAGAGAGGCATGCAACCTTTAGCACCATTTTAAGACCAAGGAGGGCAAGAGTGTCGATAGAAGTCTGAAAAGGAATATGGGTTTTATCCTAGAATGGGATCCTAAACACACAACCCACTTGTAGAGTCCAGTATATTTTTTTAAGGACAAGTCTGAGAAAGTATTAATAGAATATCAAAATCCATTATTCATCAGAGGCAGAGGAGCGGACATATAACACAGTCATGTGCTCCACCAAGAAGATTTAAGGTGGCAGACCACTGAAAAAGTATCTATACCTCTGTGTGCTATGCATGGATGTAGATTAAATTAGAACGTAGAACAAAATCTCAGCTTGGTCTTTTCCACAACGAGGGACTAAAACTCTAGGGAAAAGTTTACTCAAGAGATGTGCTGAAGATGGTTATATAAAGTTTAAAGGTAAGAAATTATGGGCAAGGAAACTAACTTTAGATCTCATCAAATTCAAATCTTTCATCTTACTGATGGGAAAAGCTCACATGTCAACAGAAGGGTAGGTTACCTCTGAGCAGGAGAATTGTGCCTTTTTCTCCCCCAACCTGTTTATTGCTTGGATGCCTTTAAATCTTTAACATGTGTTGCTTAAGGAAGCTCAGGGAAAATGACAAAGAAATGTCAGAAAGGATGCCACAGTTTTATGAAGATTTTTGGCAATTCATACTCTGATGTGCTTCCTATTTGAGGGGAAAATCCCAGTCATCTTATGGTAAAAAAGAAAAGTTACTTTGAGAAGCAGGTTCTTTCCTGAGCCGCTGTGGTTGGTAGCAAGTGGCCTCACAGCTGGAAGTGTTCGTCTGTCCCGTCTCTGTGGTTCGAGCTCGATTCTGCAGACCCTGTTTCATCGGGGTGGCTGCTGTCTTGAGAATCCGTGCCAATACTTTTGGTCTCTGACTGGAGATGGACGGACACCTGGACTGCTATTTCTTGACCTTGTTCGTTGAGAGAGCCATCATCCGAATCTCCTCCTGGGGAGGTACTCCGCCCCATCTCTGGGTTGATCACATAGATGCCCCCTTGGGCATCCAAGGCAGGTCTCTCCTTCATTCTTTCCCCCACGTCATCAGGATCATCCACTCCCACGGCTTCAAACATCTCCTCCACAAATGCCCGGCAATTGAGAATCAGAGGTGGGAGGGGCACGCTTCTGGCCAGCTCTTTGATATAGCTAGCAAACTCCATGGTCTTGAACTGAGTGACTTTGGCGAGCTCCAGAGTCTTGGCGGAAGTGATGATGGGGATGTGCTTGGCGATCTCAAAGGCCTTCTGGAGTTTCTTGGCCCCTTCAGTTCTGAAGAACTCGTTGATGGCCTTCTCGGTCTTGCGGAGATGGCTGCTTATCATACACAGCCATGTGACGTTCAGGATGAGCGTGATGGTGAAGGCAAGGAGGCAAACGATCATGTAGTAGATGCTCATGTCTCTGGAGGTGAAGATCACACAGAGGGTGACAGAGTAGGAGGCACGCACGGGAGAGGTGACAAAACATGTGTACAGCCCGCGATCGTCAAAGGCTACGTTGGTGATGTTTAGAAAGTGATCAGAAACCAGCCATTTTCCACCTGATAAATCCAACAGAATTAAAAGATATACATATATGCATAAAAATCAATTAACATGCAAATGGCCTCTTCAGTGTCCCACTTTTTTATAAAAGCCATTTAATGCATTGGTTAGATTCCTCTGTTTAAACCACACACGCACACACACGCACACACCTTATATCTACTGCCAGAATTTAATTAGCTTGGAATTTTTTAAAAAAATCAAGATCTTCCTTTGTGACACTAATAAATGTCATCATTTCCTTTTTACTGCTAGACATAAAAAGTGTTTGAGGCTGGGTGCTGTTGGCTTTGTAATCCTTGCTATTCAGGATGCTGAGATATGAGGAACATGGTTCGAAGCCAGCCTGGGCAGGAAAGTCTTTGAGACTATTATTTCCAGCTAACCAACAGAAAATCAGAAGTGGTACTGTGGCTGAGCATTAGCCTTGAGAAAAAGAGCTCAGGGACAGTGCCCAGCCCCAGGCCCTGAGTTCAAGCCTCATGACTAATTAAAAAAAAAAGTCAGGGAGACAAGTGTGTCTAAGCAGTACTTGATACTCAATGAGTAATCTCTAAAACATTTTTGTATACCACAACCTATGCCTGTAAAGATACTAAGATACACTCTAGAAATATAAAGCATATACCATACTTCAGAAATATGAAACTATGGTCATTTCTGGAGTGATGGGTTATAATTTCTATTATTTTTATTTAGTTGTGACTGTGTTGGCTTGTTCACTTTTCACAATGCACTTTTTTTTTCTTTTTTTTGCTAGTCCTAGAGCCTGTCCCTGGTTTCTTTTTACTCAAGGCTACCACTCTACCACTTGAACCACAGTGCCACTTCCAGCCTTTTCTGTTTATGTGGTGCCGAGGAATCAAACCCAGGGCTTCATGCATGCCAGGCAAGCACTCTACTGCTAAACCACATTTCCAGCCCTCTGTGAGACTCTAATCTCCAATTAACCACAAAAATCCAGAAGTGGAGCTGTGTCATAAGTAGTGGAGTGTTAGCCTTGAGCACAGAAGCTTAGGGACACTGCCCAGGACTGGCCCCCCCAAAAAAGGAAAGAGAAAGCTTTCATCAAGGGTCTATGGGTCTGAATTATTTTAGGGATGGACACATTAATATGTACTCTGGACTGTGCCCATCAAAATTGAGCTAAGTTCAAGCTAGATTTATTTGTTAGTAGCTATCACTTCATTAATGCAAAAAAGGGGAAAATATGTAGCTATAACTACAGCCATTATCCTATAAGTTTCTGTTCTCTGAACTCAGCTATGAAACGATGCTCTTTGAATCAAAGAACTCCATAAACTCCATTAATAAACCAGGGCACAATGACCATCATGGAAACTCCAGCTCACTTGCGGATAATAGCTCAAGATTTATGAACCTTACTCTAGACTGACATGCTCTTCAAACTCCTCGCACTTGAGATTCATAAAACTTAATACAATTTTCCAGGGCTGTTGCTGAACGCACCAATGATCGATGTTAGTGGTTTTCAAAGTTAAAAAACAAACAAACACAAAACACCCAGGAAAATGAACTGCCATTGAGCTTGGCAGGTTTTGTCCTAACATAAGGCTTTGTTTATGCAGCAGTCTAGAATGGTCACACTGAATAATTCAAGTCTCAGATGTGTTTCTTCAGGCTATCCTACAGAAGGGAGAGAAAGGGGTAATAGTGTGGTAGGTTCAAATGTGGAACTCCAAATAATGTTTGAAATACACATTCTCGGCACCATTCTAGGGAATCTTATTTAAAAGGATTGATACATTTTCTTTTTCCATGTGCCAGTCCTGAGACTTGAACTCAGGGCCTTGGTGCTGCCCCTTAGTTTTCTCATGCATGCTAGGAGCTGTGTGACATCTCTTATCCTTTGTGTATGAATACCAAAGAAGGAATTACTAATTACCTCCTCTAGTAGTTTCCAAGATAATATGAATAACTGACATCCTTTATATTTCAAGGGGCTAGGTTCTTTCTAGCAAAACACTGCCAGCAAACCAACAAACAAAAATTATAGTGGTGGCTGGGAATGTCGCTTAGTAGTAGAGTGCTTGCCTAGCATGCATGAAGTCCTTGGTTCCATTCCTCAGTACCACATACACAGAAAAAGCTGGAAGTGGCACTATGGCTCAAGTGATAGAATGCTAGCTCTGAGCAAAAGAAGCTCAGGGACAGTGCCCAAGCCCTGAACCACCCGACCCCCCCCCCCCCAAAAAAAAATAAGGTGGCTTTTTCCAGGGTGTTTATTTTGTAGAGATCCCAGAATTGAATTTTCACCTCTGGCTTTTCATGGCAACTCCTTTTGAGGGACATTATAGTTTAAGTACTCATTATAAACATCGTTCTAGTATTGATTACTAATTGACAGTTCCACAAATATAATAAAATTAAAACCTATCAAAAAGTAAATCTTAGTTGATTATCATGTTCATGTAATTTTTAAGACTGAGGAATAAAAAATGGAAGAGAAACTTCCCTGTTTTCAAGTAAAGTATGGAATAGAAAAGAAATGAGCAGCTAGGTCCTTGTGTCTCATACCTGTAACCCCAGCTATGCAGGGGGCTGAGATCTGAGGATTCTGGCTGGAAGCCAACCCAGGCAGGAAAGTATATGAGACTCTTAATCTCCATTTAACCAGCAAGAAGATGGAACTAGAGCTGTGGCTCAAGGGCTGAAGTGGTAGGTAGCCTTGAGCAAAAAAGCCAAACGAAAGTGTGCGTCCTAGTACCAATGGACGCATACAACACCCCTCCACACACATACACACAGAGGCACACACGTGTACACATGAGCTGGAAGGACTTTTAGAACCTATTACTCTTCTTTTGTTGGGTCGGGTACGGGGCTTAAACTTGGGGGCTCAGTGCTGTCCATGAGTATTTTTCCTCATGGCTGGTGCTCTACCACTTTGAGCCACAGTGCCATTTCTGGTTTTCTGGTGGTTAATTGGAGATAGGAGTTTCATCAACTTTCATGCCTAGAATGGCTTCAAACTGTGACCCTCAGATCTCAGCCTCCTGAATAGCTAGGATTATAAGCATGAGCCACCAGCACCTGGATTTTTTTTTCTTTTTAAAAGTCCAGCCAAATCCCTCTTTGATGTACGTACACATGCAGCTGACACCTCTGGCTCTGAACAGTATGCTGACTGAACAACTGTACATTGCTGCCCTCATTTAACTTCCATGAAGAAGGAAACCAAACTTCCAATGAGGAAGGAAAATAACTCACTGTCATCCTGGAAAGACCTTTTACATTTATAACTATTCCTTAATACATTTTTCCCTTTCTGGTTAAATAATTGCTTTGTTCCTTTTAATAGGTATAATATTCTGGGGCCTTTCAAGAAGCTTTAAGCTGGCTGGTGGGAACAACATGGCGGACCGCCTCACGCAGCTCCAAGACGCGGTGAACTCGCTTGCAGATCAGTTTTGTAATGCCATTGGAGTATTGTAACAGTGTGGTCTGCCAGCTTCATTTAATAACATTCAATCAGCAATTAACAAAGACCAGCCAGCTAACCCAACAGAAGAATATGCTCAGCTTTTTGCTGCACTGATTTCCCGGACAGCAAAAGACATTGATGTTTTGATAGATTCCTTACCCAGTGAAGAATCCACAGCTGCATTACAGGCTGCTAGCTTGCACAAGCTAGAGGAAGAGAACCACGAAACTGCTACCTGTCTGGAAGATGTTGTTTATAGAGGAGACTTGCTTCTGGAAAAGAGCCAGAGTACACTGGCTGACATCGCTCAGTCCCAGCTGAAGACAAGAAGTGGGGCCCACACCCAGCCTTTCCCAACTACTAGCATTGTCACACCCTGGGCTGAGAAAAGGACCGGCCAATGCCATTAGAATTCCACAGCAGATATACCAACACGGCAACATCAACCTCTCATACATGCTGGGTTTTTTTTCTTTTTTCTTTGCCAGGCCTGGGCCTTGGACTCAGGGCCTGAACACTGTTGATGGCTTCTCTTTTGCTCAAGGCTAGCACTCTGCCCCTTGAGCCACAGCGCCGCTTCTGGCCATCTTCTTTATATGTGGTGCTGGGGAATCAAACCCAGGGCTTCATGTATACAAGGCAAGCACTCTTGCCCCTAGGCCATATTCCCAGCCCATCAGCTGTTTTTAATTCTCTCTTCATTGTTGATACATAAACTTATAACATCCTGATGGAATCTGCTTTAAGCCATCTTTGTGTCATCATTTGGTCCCCGCCCGCCCCCATGAAGATATCAAAACAGGTATACAATTTTGTTCATAATAGAATTAAACATATAATAAAGTTTAAAAAAAGAAGCTTTAAGCTATTCATCCTGGCATCATGTTTTTTGAGTTTTCTTGCTACATGTGTCTGAGAATAAAGAATATGAAGGAGTCCGATACATTGATACATTATAGCCTGACACAATTACTTTGCCTCTGCCATCCAGCTGTTGTCCTTTTGAGTTGTACCAATGGACATCTTCATGGGGACCGACTGTGAGAAGACACTCCATAGAAATGCTGGTGCCCTCTTTGGCTATGATGACGCCATCACCTGAGTGGGAATTTGCTGAGAATTCAAAGCTTGGGGGAAAAGAGGCGTCAGATGTCTAATTTGCTTCTGGGAGAGCCATGTGGTTGAAATTGACATCTTCCCAAGAAAAGCAGCTGGCACAATCACCACTAAAATGAATAAGCAACAATGTGGCTTCATGGGAGAGAAAACAACAATAACAACAACAACAAAAAATCTTGTTTGGATTTAGGAAACACAAAAGCAGCTCTGCTGTAACAAGGGCACAATTGAAGATGCACTGCTTGGTAGAGAAGTTTAAAAAAAAAAAAAGGAAAAAAGATAGATCCAAGTATATCTTGGAAACTTCAAGATTGAAAAGAGGTAAGTTGAGATGAACCTAAAAGAAAGCCAGATATAAGGTTTAACCAAGTGAGGTTTATAATAGGGTGAAACTATATGTTCTAGAAATAAATAGATATGAACCTGATTAGAATAATTGGGGCTGACATCAGGCAGTGATCAGAGAGAAGAGTACCTCAAAAATCTTACACAGAGATGGTAGTAGAATCAGCAATGAATTGAGAAACAATAGGCGTGAGGCTCCAGGGCCTAGCTTTGCTCCCAGCTGTACAGCCCTGGCAAGCAGCCTTCTCTCTGGGCTTTCTGCTCTCTTATTTGTCAAGAAGCATCCTCTAAGGACAATTCTAGTTCAGAAATGCTATGGTTCTATTTCACACTAACAAATTCTATGCATCAGGGAGCCAATGAAGGCTAAAATACTTAGCTTAATGATCTTTTTATTTCAACCTGAACCATTACATCTGTTGTTGTATCAATAATGGAAATCAACTGGTTCGTCATAATCATAATTGTGGAGTTCAAAATTGGTGTAATCCCAGTGCATATATAAATTAAGTATGAATAATACAGATACACCTGAGGTGGATTTTTTTATCTTACTGTTAGAAACAAAATTGTATTAAGTACATAAATAGAGATAGTGCCTTCTCAGGCTATAAAACCTTCCTCTTTGGCAAACGTCCTAGAGGAATTTTCCATTAGGAGTTTCTCCAGAATTGAGACAAACAGTATGTTTAAAAGCATGTAGGAAGGCCAAATTTCCAGCTCAAAGTCTAGTAAAATTAGCTAAGGGAAATGGCAGCCTAAGTATGCAGTTGGTAGAAATGCAAATAAAAAAATATAAGGCAGGATTATCACACAAATTTAAAAGAACCAAATATCATGGATAAAAAGCAAAATAAAAGACCAGTCTAAGAGACTAGGTGTTTATGATTATCTGGCTGCTAATTTCATTCCCCCTTTAAATCACTGGCTCTCTCAAAGAAAAATTTCAATTTATACTTGTATAAAAAATGGGATGAAATATCTAGTTTTATTCTTGTAAAGACTCAGGATAATTAGTTTTGAAAATGACATTTAAACCATCTATACTCATATGAAGGCTGCCTGATCAGAGAACATAAAAAAGCAATGGATCATTGTATTTTGCCATTAAACTCCTCAATGTCTGAATTACAAGCAGTTTTAAATGTCATTTAATTTTCATTAGCCCTTGAAAGGATGGTTGAATAATGACAATCTTTTGAACTCTCTTAAGGTTTAAGGCTAGACTATTGAGAAGAAAACAAGACTACAGACTCTGGCTCTATTTGGGGGATTAAACACAGGCTTGTTTCCATTTTGTCCTAAAACCTATTACAATGACACTGAAGAAAATAAAGATTTTGGCACTACAGTGGATTTAACAAATGATGTAATCTATGTTGTAAACCTCGCAGGGACTTTTTTTTATTAGTATTAGCTAGAAAGTAGTAGGAGAATCTGGATGGAATCCTGCTTTCTTATAGGAAGGCCTGAAAGGCAGAGAGACTATGTAGTATTTTTTTCTTTTTTTGTCCGTTGTGGGGCTTGAACTCTGGGCCTGGGTGCTGTCCCTGATCCTTGAGCTCAAGGCTAGGATTCTACCATGTTGAGTTACAGTGCCACTTCTAGTTTTCTGGCAGTCCACTTCTGGCTTTTTTTTTTTTTCTTGTGGTGGTTAATCAGAGATAAGGGTCTCATTTTGGATTAAAACTGTGATCCTCAGATCTCAACCTTTTGAGTAGCAAAAATTATAAGGAGAAGCCACTGGCACCAGCTCAGTCTATATTAAGCATACAGTTTGGCAATCACCGAATTTACTGTAGTTGTCAGTTTGTTGATATTTTTTTCAGTTACTGAATTAGAATAGATACTATACAATCTCATCATTGTGAAACACTTTTACTTAGCATAATATACAACCATTTAAAAATAAAGATTCCCACATACTGTAATAGTGTCACCACTATGCAATTTCCATTTTTTAGCTTATTTACAATTTTCACATTCTTTTGCGCATTGCAATTCAATATCTTTGCCATAATATGGATCAAACAGGCACATAAAATGAACTTGGATTGCAATCACGATGCTAAGGTGTCCTGAGATTGTGGTGGAGGACCTTGCTTGTGAACTTCTCGACTTATGGCTCCTTTTCGTCAAGCCCTGACTTTGTCTTTGTCGATAGAGGAGGAAGTCAATCCATTAGTTAAGTAAGATGAGAACCTCAGTGGTTGGAATTTTTAAATTGAGACACTTGTGGTTTAGGAGGATTTGAGGAAGGCACATAGATGATTGAGGCAATCAGGTTGGGCTACACTCTAGAAGAAGTTGAAAGGAGAGAGGAGGAGGGGGTGGGGATGAGGAAGCAAGAGGCTCATTCACACTTCCTGTTCTGATTGTGTGTGTGTGTGTGTGAATGTGCCAGTCCTGGGACTTGAACTCAGGGCCAAGGCACTGCCCCTGAGCTGTTTTGCTCAATGCTAGTGTTCTACCATTTGAGCCACAGCACCACTTCCAGCTTTTTGGTAGTAATTAGAGATAAAGAATCTAAGGCACTTACACTGGGCTGGCTTTGAACTGCAATCCTCAGACCTCAGCTTCCTGAGTAGCTAGGATTACAGATATGAGCCATTGGCTCACAGAAACCTTTAAGACTGGATCTAGAAAAGCCCTGTGATCACTCTGAAACTCTTAGGCCAAGCTTGCTAAAGTTGCCTAGATGACTTTAATAAATGCATTCTATGTCAAGTCAAGTCAATACTAAGCACTTTCTACTCACATCATGGAATTCTTCAGTCTCCATTTACTTAAATCAGCTGGAATGGATTTCTGCTACTTTGGAAGAAAGATTACATCAACTAGGATCATATAAATGTTTTTTCCACCCTCTCTGATACGGCTGAATGATCATAATCGTTCAGCTCATTCTAGCTTGAACTTACATCAGCAGTTCCAGCAGGGACCCATTTACATGCAAGATATGGTACCAGGTGCTAAAAATGATGCTTAGGTGAGTTATACACTGTCTCAGACATTCGGGAATTTACAAACAAGCTTGCATGGCGGGGTTAGTTCCGCTAACTATATATGATATGTAGTGTGAGACATACTGATAAAAAGCCTAAGAGAAAGGAGGAAATTTAGGAATGTATGCCTGCCTGTTCTCAATGCATTTGAAGCTGAAGAATAAAATGGTGAGAGGGAAAATTCGAGTGCCATTTCCCCCATAAAAAAATAAAAATATATAGTGGCTCACTCCTGTAATCCTAGTTACTCAGAGGGCTGAGATCTGAAGATGGAGGTTTGAAGCTAGTTCAGGCAGGAAACTGTGAGGCTCTTTATCTCTAATTAACCATCGAGAAAGCCAGAAGTGCAGCCCTGAGTGAAAAAGTGAAGGGACAGGATCTAGGCCCTGAGTTCAATCCCCAGTATTTGCATAAACAAACAGACTGGTAGAAAGGTAAATACATTTAAAAAAAAAAAAACGGGCTATCCTCTACTTGTGGAAGATCACTTGGTACCATTTCCTATCATCTTTCTTTGGCATTATTAAGAATGTAACAGAAGCATGAGACTTGTTAAATCCAACACCTTTTTCATCTTTCTGCAATGCCGAATGTAAGCTTTGCTTGGATCATGAATAATCAGATATGTAGATGATATTTATCCTTGAAAATCATCATGACTAGTGACTGCATTATTTTAAGAGAGGGAGAAAGAGAGGGGGAGAGGGAGAGGGAGAGGGGGAGGGGGAGAGTACCTGTCATCCCTAACAGATTGCCTTGTTGCTGTTTCTGCCAACTTGTGAGAGAAGAAATATTCCCATTCAGTTCCAATTCCCAACAAAAGTAAATAAGGAAGTAATATGGCTGATTTCCATTCTGGTGGCTTAATATTAACTTGGCTGAGGAAGCTGCTGTTTGTAGAAATAGTTCTGGGCTAACTCAAAGGGAAAAAAAAGAGACACTGACGCCAGATGGTATGTTTTGTAGTTGTTGTTCCAATTATACTGGAATATTAATGTTTTGTTCTCTATAATTAAATATGTGCCAAGCTGTATTTACAGCTCATCTACTTCACTCTGCCTGTACTGTCACACTGGAAAATGGAGGAGTTCCTACAAGTGGGCACACACATCAACAAAGCAGCATTCTGAACTGGCAAGGAGAAAAGCAAGAAAATGAAGAGGAGATTGTTAGCATGAATCTATCCAATGCCAAGAACAAGAAAAGTTGTTCTGCTCATACTCAAGTATGATTACAGGTATGTGTAACATAAAAGAAAGTTCATGATAGTCAAATAGATATGACCATTTTTAGGACCATTCATGTACACATTTCAGATTACAATAACCTATATGCCTCCAACAGGATTATGGAGCCGCCACAGAGCTCCTAACTAGCATTTGGATAGATTGGCTCAACATTTTCTGGCACACTGTCAAAGACCTTCAGTAGTTATTTAGATCTTTGCTTTAAATCTAAAGTTATTTCAATCGTATCTGTGACTTTTTACCATAAACATTTGCTGAGTACAGACTGCAAGGACAGAAACACAGATGAAACAGGTTTAGAGTTATCATCTCTCCACTCCCATTTTTTCCCCTCTGTAGCTTGAAATACCTTCCTGTTCTTTAACTCAGTACACGAACAACTCCTCATGTCTACCTTCAAATTATATGCCTAGTACATGCATAGCTTGCATGATAGTTACACAATTGTGTGTGTGTGTGTGTGTGTGTGTGTGTGTGTGTGTGTATGCTGGCACTAGGCTTAAACTCTAGGCCTAGGCACTGTCCCTTACCTTTTTTTTATTTTTTTGGCCAGTCCTGGGCCTTGGACTCAGGGCCTAAGCACTGTCCCTGGCTTCTTCCCGCTCAAGGCTAGAACTCTGACACTTGAGCCACAGCGCCGCTTCTGGCCGTTTTCTGTATATGTGGTGCTGGGGAATCGAACCTAGGGCCTCGGGTATACCGAGGCAGGCACTCTTGCCACTAGGCTATATCCCCAGCCCCAAGTCCCTTACCTTTTAACACTCAAGGCGAGCATTCACTACCATTCAGCCACAGCTCCACTTCAAGGGATTGGTGGTTAATTGAAGATAACTTCCCTGCTCAGGCTGGCTTTGAACCATGATCCTCAGACCTCAGCCAACTGAGTAGCTAGTTTTACAAGTATGAGCCACCAGTGCCAGGCACAGGTCTACTTTTGTAATCGTATAATTACTGGATCAGGTGGCTAAGTGGTTAGGAAAATGGGCTTTCCAGCCAAGAGTAGTGTTACCCCTGGGTGACTACTGAGCTTGAGTGGTTTTAAGTTTTTGTATCTCTTGAAAAAGGTTATTAACAGTTAACTCCCTCATAGGGGAGGATAAGATGGATGTGAGTAACTTATAATTCAGGCTGTTATTATTATTATTATTCCACCTCCTAGGTGATTTTCAATTATGTCCTCCTGTTCCTCACTCACAATCTTTCTACTTGTAAATGGGTTTTCTAATGCCAATCTTACCCTCCTTTGATGTATTCAAACACTTTCTATTAGAGATGGTGGTCCTAAATACAAATTCAAGCAAGTCAAGCAGACTGAAAAGTCTAGGTAGCTGAGCACCGGTGGCTCTCACCTGTAATCCTAGAGGAGGCAGAGATCTGAGGATCCCAGTTCAAAGCCCAGCCCAGGCAGGGAAGTCAATGAGACTCTTACTTCCAACAAAATCAGAAAATGCTGGAAGTGGAGCTGTGGCTCACATGGTAGAGCACTGGCCTTGAGCAAAAGAAGCTGAGAGAGAGAGAGAGAGAGAGGGGCCAGACCCAGAGTAAAAACCCAAGAACCAGCAAAAAAAAAAAAAAAAAAAGCACTGGCTAACACCTATAATCCTAGCAATTCAGTAGGCTGAGATCTGAGGATCGTGATTCTGAGCTAGCTTGGGCAGGAAAGTCCATGAGACACTTAGCTCCAATTAACCAGTAAAAAGCTCAAAGTGGAGGTATGGCACAAGTTGTTAAGTGCCAGCTTTGAGTGAAAAAGACAAGGAAGAGTGTGAGGCCTTTGGTTTAAGCCTCATTTTAGCTGCACATACATATTCAGATGGCACAATTAGCAGGAACCATAGCACTGCACGGATGCACTGAAGTGCGTGCGGACATGGATTTAGAAGTCTAATAGGGTCTTTGGTGGCACCTCAGTCACTAATTAGGTCTGATGTGCACCAGTGGTCTTAGTTTTCTGATTTGGATGCTGATGATCATTATAATCCCTTTCTTTGCTTAAATTCTACAGTCCTTTGAGCTCCCGTCCAGCCCCAATGGTTTAACAACATTTGTTTTGGCTCTCTTTAAATAGCTTTTTACCTGTGAGATTCTTATCTTCAATGAAACACCAAACCAAACCTAACAAAAAGCTGGAAGTGGAGCTGTGGCTCGAGTGGCATTAGCCTTGAACAAAAAGCTTAGGAGCAGTGCCCATGTCCTGAACTCAAGCTCCAGGAATAGGGTAGGGGGAAATAAACAGCCACTAGTTAAAACATCAGGTTAAGAGTCCAGTGCTACAGTGGTTCAAGCCTAGCTACCCAAGGAAGTTGAGATCTGAGGATCCAGATTTGAAGCCAGCCCCGGCATATAAATCTGAGACTTATCTCTAAATAACCAGCCAGGGGTGAGGGAAGTGGGTGGGGACAACAATGGCTGGGCAAACAAACCTAAGAGCAACATTACCAGCATTAAAAAAAAAAAAAGAGGGCTGGGGATATGGCCTAGTGGCAAGAGTGCCTGCCTCATATACATGAGGCCCTGGGTTTGATTCCCCAGCACCACATATACAGAAAATGGCCAGAAGTGGCGCTGTGGCTCAAGTGGCAGAGTGCTAGCCTTGAGCAAAAAGAAGCCAGGGACAGTGCTCAGGCCCTGAGTCCAAGCCCCAGGACTGGCAAAAAAAAAAAAAAAAAGATTAAACTAAACAGCTTATCAAGATAACAAAGCTAAGTCTCCAGTTCTATCCAGTTTCTAGTGAAACAGAAAAGCAGAGGAAATTATATATTTTTTACAATTTATTTTTTTGGAACAGGAATTTTTTCACAAGCTCTCTGATGGTACAAATGCACCTAAATTTAGGAAGTTACCATCAAAAGCAAATAAAGCTGAGTGTCAACTGTTAGGTTTTTTTAAAGTAGGTAGCCGGTAAAGGAGAACGCCACGTGGTATTCAGGCAGGACAGATAGTTTATTGCTGAACTGCTGGCCTGTGGCCAAGATGATCCATGGCCAGAGAGAAGGGAGAAACGGGAGAGATGGGAGAGATGGGAGAGAAGGGAGAGAAGGGAGAGAAGGGGCTGACCTCCACCCAGCCCTGCCTTATATCTAGGGCAGGGACAAGGGGGTGTGGCCAGGTGGATTAGGATGTGACCTCAGGGAAAGGGGAGGCAAATGCCTCCAGGTCTGCTGGTTACCCAGATAACTGGGTGGAGACTTAATGAGGTGGGGGCATCTACATGGAGCCTTCCAGGGACAGACCTTACATTCCAGCCTTTTAATAGTTATGAAAAAGGACGAAGACTCTCTCTGGCTGCTTCCTGCTGGCAAGGGGCGTCGGCATTAGAGGTAAAAGGCAGAAATGCGGCCCCTCCTGGAGAAGGTGAGCAGCAGGGTCCCTTGGTGGTAGATGCCAGTCCTTGAATGAAGCCTGGAAGAAGTCTCACGATGCAGGGGCTGGACAAAAAAAAAAAAAATAAGGCAAAAGGAAGGGTTTAGGGCACAAAATTAAGAACTGGGTGACTTGGATAGTTCTTATACTCAGGCATGGACATTAGATGGGCAATCTCTTGATCCCCCCGGCCCTGATTAATTTTGAAAGGGGGAGACAAAGTGCCTCCATTTAGGATATGACATCATTCTCCTCTTACTCCTCTCCATGATCCTTGTTCCCTGAACTGGCTGAGTCCCAGGGGTCTAGGTGCTTGTTGCTGGGATGGCTTGCCCCCATTGGCATTCACAGGATTTGAACTCAGGGCCTGGGCACTGTCCCTGAGCACTTCTGCTCGAGGCTAGTACTCTACCACTTGAGCTCCACTTCCAGCATTTGGCTGGTAAGAGATAAGTCTCTTCAGCCATGCTTCCAGCCTGGCTCTTCGCTGGTTAGTTGGGAGATGGAGTTTGAAAGAGATTTTCTGCCTGGGCTGGCTTCGAACTGCAATCCAAGGCGTCTTTGCCACAAAAGCCCTTTTTTATTTCCAATTAAAACAACAAGGAGACCAAGGGGACTAGAGCTTACCTGTACCTTGTCAAGAATTGACCAAATACTTGCCAGAATTCTGCAATGACAAAACTCAGTAGATGTGATGAGTTTTAGCACAGATATATAGCTAGATGGACATTCTAACAAATGACATTTACACAGACATACACAGTGTGCACATAGGTTTTACAGCATGCAAAAAATGAATTTCAGTGCTCGCTTCAGCAGCACATATACTAAAAAAATGAATTTCAGCAGTAGACTCTTTTGGAATTCCAATAGTAAATGACATTTTTTTTGTCCAGTATTTTAGAACCACATGGTCGGTTAGTAAAACAATTTTGCTAGCAAACAACAATTTTCAGATTATAAAATGGAGAAACCATATTTTGATAAACTCCAATGGGATGCCATGTTGAGGGGGGTAGCAGGAGGACACAAACACACTAACAGAACACATGGCATGGCATAATGGCACCTGAGCTGGTGCCTGTTAAACCCAATATCCACCACTGTTGTGCCAAGTCGCGCAACAACCACCAAGAAGGCCACCGAGACTCAGACATCCCGAAATGCAAAAGCAAGGCAAGGCTTTATTCAAGCGAGCTGCAATTCGGGCCTTGTCCTACCCACCGACACAGCGGAGGTTAAGAGGAAGCCTCGAGCTGCGATTACACAGGGCTTATAAAGGCAAAAAACAAAGTTACAACAATCAGGTGTTCAAGCAAGCAAGATTAGGACACAGGTACAAATCTGATTGGCTCAGGGCTTGAGGCATTCTGGGGGCAGACTGGGCCCTAATAAGCTTGTCCTGGGTTTGCTCACAGGGCCTGCTTATCTCAGGTTCACGTGGTAAAGTGGGGTTCGCGTGGTAAAGTGGGTCCTGATTTCAAAGTCTGGCACTTCACCACATGGTCAATGCTAGAGAAAAGAACTTTTTGATATCTTTGCTGACAAAGCACATTGGTGGTCAAGCCTCAGTATCAGAGGTCTGTGAAAAGAGGCAGCTTTGTGAGCAAGGCACGTTATCAGGATGGTACGACTTGGAGTTTTTATAAAGTAAGCAAGTAAGCGGGCAGATGAGAGAGGGAGGAAAAGGAAGAGAAAGAGAGGAAAAGAGAGAAAGAGAGCCTGAACATAAGTGACTTCTGACCATTTACCATTGCAGTGGCAAAAACTGTATCTGTTTGAGTATTTAAAAGTACCTCAATAGCTTCCTAAATAAAGAATGCTCCATCACAAACACATGTTTACACATACTGGATATACAATCTATCATCTAGTCATCACCAGAGCTATGCCTGGAGTTTGGTTTGTTGCCTCAGTTTTCCAAGTGGCAAAGCTCACACAGTGATACTAATAATCCACATATGAAAGCTAGTACACTGAAGGGCAAAACACGGGCCCACGTGAGAATGCCTATACTTGTCTCAGCTAATGGAATTAATTTGGCACACACTAATGGGATTATTAGACATCTATAAATTCTGGAATGATGACTTAGAAGAGAGTCGCCAACACAAAATTTGGCTAAAATATTTCCGCATAGTTAATAAGGGCAGCATAAGGAATGAAATGATCAAATAGTGACCATTTAAGACCACAGAAGACCAGTAAGTGAGGACTTCCATTTGTTGGGTATGATAATTTGCATATTCATTTTGCAAGTCTCACACACTAGGTTCAAAAACATGAGTCCCTTCCCCATGCCTCTCCTCTTCAAAGAGATCTGTCCCAAAACTTGGGACACACATCAAGTCAGAAGTTTCATGTTCAGTTTGGGGAATTAATCTGTGAGAGAGGCAATCTGCTAGGCACAACTAGTTTTTCTAGCATATATCTGAACTTGGAGACAATGTTCTTCTGGTGTGGGCCCATAGATGTAGGAGAAACACTCTTTTCGCTCTGATCTTTCCACGTGTGTAGCAGCACTTTTGTTGTTCTCCTCTTAATGATTACACCTCATTTAAAGGCAACTTTCAGGGGTGAATGAGAAGATAGGTGGTTTTAGCTCACTGTAAAAGCTCCCGGGTCCTGAGATGAGAAAGAGTGAACCATGACTTGGATACATATCACCCAGCTGCTAACACTGGGGTTATATAATTTTTATGTAATGAGTTATATAATTTTTCAGAAAACTAAAGTTATGTAATTTTTCAGAAAGTCGAAGGTCCTTCTCCAACGTTCATCCTGTGGTAATTTCCAAACTTAGGCTTTAGAAGATTTCTGCCTTTGTATTGAAGATTTCAATTCTAAATTAGATTATTTTCAGATTTCCAGTAACAGTTCAAGGAATGATGTTGTGTAAAGTACACAAACAAATTATGATCTATGTTACAGGGATTCTGATATCTTTGGAGCGCCATCACCCGGGGAAGTGAATACACCCAAAGTCTGAAGAGTCTGCTCTCCAGAGAGCTAAGCATTCAGCCAAGAAGCTTCAGTGCTATGGCCCTCTTGACCCTGATATAAAGCACAAAGGTCCTAGAGAATAGGATGACAGGTAAGCCCTGGTATTTTCCTGACATTAAGCTGAAAGGATGCACCCTAAAGTCTCTGGGAGGGACAGAAGCTGGGATGTTGAGCTAATATCAAAGGATTTTCCCTAGACCCCCAGGGACCACCCAAAGTCCCCTTGCACTCCCTTGAGCACTCTCATAGTTTTGTCTCTGCACATCCCTAGGCCATCTGTCCGTTATCAAAATGTTAACACTTTTTTTTCTGCTTCTTTGTAACACATCTAACTCTAACCTCTGTTTTCTGTCCACCTCCCTGAATTTTTTCAAGTTCATTTTAATTTCCTTTGTTTCAGGTTTCTGGATCTCAGACCTCTTCATAGGAAGTCCACATTTCAGAGATCTGAGCACTTTGACAAGATCACTGTCTTGGGCATCCCACAGCCAGCTTTCTTTTGGCTCACTTTGTATACGAGTTCTGAGGCAAACCAAATAATTCTTTTATAGTGCTCAGTCTAAATTAAACGTTTCTTGTCAAAAGTTTGTCATCGAGATCCATCTTTGTTTTGTTTTGTTTTTGCCAGTCCTGGAGCTTGAACTCAGGGCCTGCACACTCTCCCTGGCTTCTTCATGCTCAAGGCTAGCACTCTGCCACTTGAGCCACAGCACCACCTCTGGCTGTTTTCTATATATGTGGTGCTGAGGAATCGAACCCAGGGCTTCATGTATGTGAGGCAAGTACTTTACCACTAGGCCATATTCCCAGCACCCGAGATTAATCTTGACTGGTGTAAGTTCCTCTCAGGAATTAACTTTTGACTTTTACAGAAGGAAATTGTTATGTTTTCCTTTATATTGTTATAGGTGCTCTCAAGTTGAAATCTATACATGTAAACATGCCCTATGATCTCCATTTTCATGAGGAATAACAGCTCAGGTCCACAAAAAGAGCCTGGAGAACCCATATACTAGAGGACTGAATATCAGGCATGCAAGTTTCCTACCTAATCCTTTCCAATCGTGTTATATATAGAGGCTCATCAAAGATCACAGTAAACCTTTAAGAGTGAAGCATAGGATATCTGATATGAGGGAGGGAAACCAAAGACTTATTCCATAGTCTAATGGATAAGGTCTTGAAAGACAAGTCTGAGAGTGCCTAGATACGTAGCCTAGAGTTATGAGAGGAATTTATAGGATGGGAGAAGAGGTAGGAATTCACAACACAGTAGGGCATGTAAAATGGAAAAACAAAAAAGGGTGGTTATGGGGCAAGCCATCAAACTTCACATCAAGGTAGACCTACCCTAAACTCCTCTACTCCCACACATTTTGACCCTGATCCCTCCCAAACCACCATCCCTTTGAAGAGCAATGGAGGTGAAGTACTATTCCCTAAGACATCCCTGTAAGGAAACTTTTCACTAGCTAGCTGAAGAAATTATTGAAGGAAAGGCAAGGAGAGCACAGCAAACACTGACAGACAGTGCCCAAGCTCTGAGTTCAAGCTACAGGACCAATCGCAGAAAGCAAAAAACACCCTTAAAGGAAAGGTGAAATTCAGAAACAAATAACCAAACACTCCTTAGTGTTTCATAGATGGAATCTGGGAATTTCTGGGGAATTAACTATTAGATTTTGAGAAATCTGAGTTGACACAAGGATTATGCTGTCACAATCCTGCTGTTTTATTCCAGTGGATACATTAGAGCAGGGGGAAATGATCCAAGCATCAGTTTGGTGGCTGCGAATAACCTCTTTTAAAGTGAGAGGGGAGCTATTCAAAAATATAAGGCACACCAGAGACATACTTTACAGTCAATGGGACATTCAATAGTATCTGTTGAACAAAAAAAAAGAAAAAGAAAAAGAACAAAACCAACGTCGTCTCAGGGCTTCAGAGGCATGATTGGAACTAAGAATTAAAAAGCCTATTTATCCAATGCGCCCAATGCATTTCCACTTTCTGGCTGGTCTCACCGTGTTTCAGGAGGCCAACAGTGATTTCTGAAGAATAAACTCACCGTAGCTCCCCCATGCGTGCACGAATTCCAGGGTTCTAGGGTGCAGCACTGGTGGAAACCCCTTAGCAGCCCACTGCCTCCAGGGCGGCGCAGCGCATTGTGGGAGTTGTAGTCTCCATTGGAGCGCAGACCCTTTGAAAGTGCGGCTTGGTTTTTTTGTTTGTTCTGAGGCGGCGGCGGCGGCGGCGGCGGCGGCGGCGGCGGCGGCGGCGGCGGCGGCGGCGGCGGCGGCGGCGGCGGCGGCGGCGGCGGCGGCGGCGGCGGCGGCGGCGGCGGCGGCGGCGGCGGCGGCGGCGGCGGCGGCGGCGGCGGCGGCGGCGGCGGCGGCGGCGGCGGCGGCGGCGGCGGCGGCGGCTCCTTGTGCGCATGCGCATCCCCGCCCACTGTGGGTACTTTCAGTCCACGACTTCCGGTTTCTCTCCTTTCCCCTGGCGGCTGGGAGTTCTCTGAAGTGCCGCTTGGCACTCCGTGGAGCCCCGAGGCAGGCGCCCAGCCTTCTCTTCGGTGGGCCTCGGGACCCGAAACTTGAAGGAATCCCAGGCTGCGGATCTCGTGCCAGGTAGGAACCGCGAGCTGGGCGCAGCACCGGTGCCTGCCCTCCACGTGCTTCTCCAGCTTGGAGTTGCGGATTGGTTTCGGGGTTCATGAGTTTGTGCTGCCATAAGCCCCTGTGATGCCTTCCAGATGCCGGACACTGGCTCCCGAAGCTCCCAGAAGAAGTCGTTTGGATCTCCAGTCTAGGGGAGCCGGGGACCCAGAGGTTCTGCTGCTGACCCTTGTGACTCGATCCACTTTGCTGTAAGGTAAGCATGGTGGGCTGGGAATGTGGCTTAGGCGGTAGAGTGCTGGCCTAGCACGCCTGAAGCCCTGGGTTCGGTTCCTCAGCACCACATATATAGAGAAAGCCAGAAGTGGCCCGGCGGCCCAAGTGGTAGAGTGCTGGCCTTAAGCAAAAGGAAGCCAGGGGCGGTGCTCAGGACCTGAGTTCAAGCCCCTGGACTGGCATTTAAAAAAAAAAGATGATCACGGTAACAATTCTCGTGAAATTGTGAAGTGTGTGCCTGCCTTGGCTCCTCTTATATTGCAGTTGTATTCTGGGGTTCTGTGGTGTTTCTCCTAGAGGTGTCTCTGCTCTTCTCCTGCCTCTTAGCCTTCTCAGCACTCCTGGCTTGAGTTCACACGTGTTTGTACACGACCTTGATTCTAGAGACAGTTCTGCCTGGGTTATCTTGAGTAGTGTGTGCTGGTCCTGTATTTTTAGGAGTGAAGCCTAGCAGTGTTTTGGAGAGTGCACCCTATGAATAGGAACCTCCCTCCTAACAGGACAGACCTTGTCAACTCTTCACAAGCCCTAAAGAGCAGGGGCAGAAAAAGCACAGGAAGGAGAAGATGTTTTCAGCTTTCTTTCATTAACCAATCAATGGTTCTACTTCCCAGAGCGCTAGATTCACTTAGTACTCTTTCCTCCAACACTGTTAATCACTTGGTGCTGTTGGAAGGTTAGACCAGATTTTAGGAGGGGAAATGATCTGGGCTAAGGAATCAGCCAGAGCCTAGTTATCAGAGGGGAAATATGGCTGTGGTTTGGGGTGGAGGGATAACTGTCAGAACTTCCCTGTTCAGTCGCCACTTGCCGGAGCCAGCTGGCAGCTAAAGGGAATCCTGATTGAGGGGAGGAGGATAACTTCCAGCTTATCTGCAGTTTAGGAACCTGGTAATAGCATTGTGTTACTAAAGTTTAAGAAAACAAGAAAGCCTTGAAGTCGTCAATAACAGGTGACAGTAAAGACAAAATAAGGTTGAACAGTTAACATAGACCAGACTCTTGTGCTGTCTTTTTAGGTAAGCCATATCCTTGCACATTCCTTGAGAAAACAACATAGCCAGAGGTCAGGATGAACTTTGCTGTTGGCTCCCTACAAGAACTGAACTATCTGTCTATGTACTAATCCCTAATCCTGTTCTCACTAATTTATTAAGCCTCTTCCCCCTGTCATTTCTAGTATGTGATCTCAACCTTATTCCAAATATTTCAACTATGGATCTGTTGATGTTTGCTCTAATACATTGGTTCTTCCTGGCAGGTCAGGAAGTGTTGGTCGGGGACATTTTGCCTTATAAGTAAAATCACAGAAGAAAACTTGTGGTACTGTATCTTGCTCAAGGTTGTATGATTTATAGGTGTTACATAGCCTGAAGTTTTAGCTAGTGTGACCCATTTTGTCTTGATCTGCTCAAAGAAATATTATTTCACTTAGGAAATTCTTTTTGGGAATGGAAGTAAACAGAAGCATTGTAATATGGAGGTCAGATCTGGCCAGCGCCATCATTGGCTGTTGAGGGGTGTCAGATTGACTCCATCTCAGATTAAAGAGCAGAAGCTGACTCCATCTTCACTAAGATCTCCCCGGCCCTATCCAGGGAAGTTCCCCTTTGCTGTGATGTAATTGTGTAAATTGCTTGACCACCTGAGTTGTGGAACGTTTAAAGTTAAACCTGTGTCCTCCCATGAGTAGGCGTATCTGCCTGCATCATGCCAGCCCCGCCAAATTCATGCGCCAGTTCTAATTAAAATGATAGGTTGGTCAAACAGTTGCTATAAGACAGATTGTAACTCCATTGGCCACCTGCACGTGACCTGGCATGCTCTGTAAGTGTTGTGACCTCATTGGCCACCTGTGTGTGGCAGGCTTGACCATGTGGTATTTGCCTTTATAACCCAGCCCCTAGCCTGCGTGTGGTCCCAGCTGCCTGGGAATGGGCATGTGGTCAAGCCTGTTGTTTCGCTTGAGCTTGGGCAATAAGGCAGGAATCAGGCCTTCATATTCCATCTTTAGATACATAAAAGGATCAGGGCCAAGAGAGGAGAGGCAAGTCCATGTCCTTCAGATCCTGTACTTATCCTCTGCTATTTATCTGTTCTTGACAAATTACAATTTCTCCACCATAGGGCTGGGAATGTGGCTTAGCAGTAGAGTGTTTGCCTAGCATGCATGAAGCCCTGGGTTCCATTCCTCAGCCCCACATATATAGAAAAAACTGGAAGTGGTGCTGTGGCTCAAGTGTTAGAGTGCTAGCCTTGAGCAAAAAACCAGGGACAGTGCTTATGCCCTGAGTCCAAGCCCCAGGACTGACAAAAACAACAACAAACCTCTCCACTAGGATACTGAGCTCAATTTACATCACTTAAAATGAGAGAGACTGCCTAAACATGTATGCCAAAACAGTTGGTAATTTGAATACAATACAATACCCCATTTTTGTGTGGGAAGCTCAAGGTCTAGGTACTGACCCTGAGTTTCTGTAGCTCCAGGCTTATGTTCTACCATTTAAGCCACATCTCCACTTCCAGCTATATTTGGTAGTTTATTGGAGATCAGAGTTTCTACCACTTTCCTATCCCAGCCGGCTTCAATCTGCGATCTTCGGATCTCAGACTGTGAGTAGCTAGGACTACAACCATGGGCCACCAGAACTCAGTACTCTGATACACAGATTATATTTTCTAGAAAACTTTAGACATTTAAGGAGGGAAGTTCAGTCACTAATGTAAGTATGAGAACATTCTTGTGATGTAGAGAACCCAGTAGTAATGTTCACCCATTGCTTTCAAAAGATTTATATGTCTTTCCTAGCAAAAACTAGCTCACTGAAGTCTACATAGTAGATTTTCATTTTTGTACATGTCACTGTAAAAGGTTATATTTTATATTAAGTTTCCATTCTACATAATTGTGCAAAAAAAAAAAAACAACCCCAGAACTGGATAACAGCATTTCATATGCAATAAACAAGTACAAGAAAAAGCACATACTTAAAAGCCATCTAATTTGTTTAAAGTTTCATGGATCTGCATTTTGGGGTGTGCTCAGCTTAGCATTTTGTGTTGGTATTGTTTTTGTTTTTTGTTTTTGCCACACTTGGGGCTTGATGAACACAGGACCTGAGCACTGTCCTTGAGCTTATTTTTGCTCAAGGCTAGCACACTACCACTTGAGCCACAGTGCCACATGTGGCTTTTTTGTTATGTGGTACTAAGGAAGTGAATCCAGGGCTTCATGCATGCTAGGCAAGCACTTGACCACTAAGCCACATTCCCAGCCCTTAATGTTGATTAGGTAACATAAGACTTTGATCTTCTGGTTCTTTGCCTGAAGATGGTTGGTTGGGATTGTGTCTCTCCTGTAACCAGTACTTTATGTTATGTCTTTACTAGGCCATTTATCTCCAGCAGACTGGCTCGCTTCTTCTGAGACTAAGCATTAGAGAGGTCTCAAAACTGTTATGTTATCTTTACTCATGCCCTTTTGGCCAGAGCAGGTTAAATGGCTAATTGCAAGTCATTGCATAAGAGTGCTCTTGAGTATTTGGATACAGGGAAATGTGCCATTTGACAACCATTAAAACGTTATAGCACAAGAAATATGCACTATATATGCTTTTCCTGTATGTATAACTTTGGGTGAAAAATACAGAGTTATACATACTCTCTGTGGCGTTTAAATGTAGAAATGAATGAGGTAGAGAGCACAAATGCTCAATTGAGTCCTAGGATAACTTTCCATTAATAGAAAAATAGTTCATGTATCCCTAAATGTGTTTCAGTAACAACTAGTTTTAGTGAAGATGTGTTTTTTTTGTTTCAATTATTTTTGGGAGAACATTTTTATGAATTCTGTATGTATAGAAGTGAATTGCTTTTCTAATATCTATATGCCAACTGATTCACTGGATTCATCTTTAGTGGAGAGTTTAACACTCTGCTTCAGACAAAAGATTCTTCTCTCATAAGAAGTCTTTATGCTTGGGCTGGGAATATGGCCTAGTGGTAGAGTGCTTGCCTCAGATACATGAAGCCCTGAGTTCGATTCCTCAGCACCACATATATAGAAAAGGCTGGAAGTGGCACTGTGGCTCAAATAGTAGAGTGTTAGTCTTGAGCAAAAAAAGAGAAGCCAGGGACAATGCTCAGGCCCTGAGTCCAACCGCCATGGCAAAAAAAATAAAAGGCTTTATGCTTTTCCAGCCCATGTATAATGGGCTTTTGGTTTGCTTTGTCTTGTTTTGGTTTGGTTTTGCCAGTCCTTGACCTTGAACTCGGCCTGGGCGCCGTCCCTGAGCTCTTCAGCTCAAGGCTAGCACTCTACCACTTGAGCCACAATGCCACTTCATATATATATATAATGTTTTGAGCAGAAAAATATGGGGTAAAATCACACAGGTTCTTTCCTGACTACCTCATTTGCCTTCTCTCCCAGCCATGCTTCCAGAATCTTCTGTTCATTGTCAGCAGCAAGAAAGAAGGAAAAGATCCCTGGTGAGCTGCTTTTTATTTCTCAGTTTGTTGTACATTCCATTTTATGAACCTAAGAGTGTCAAGATTGAACAAAAAAACAACAAACAGATTCAGCTTCAGGACCATGTTCATAATCAGATAAAGAGGGCTTATAGATTCAGCAGATGATAAAATGTCACTTTCGGTCTAAGTTGATTACAGATTTACTTCAGTTTGTTTCTAGTTTTTCTGATAAGGGAAAATAGTCACACTTGTTAAGTGATTCAGTGACACCGAGGGGATGACTTCTCATGGAAAGTTTGCTACCAACTGGTCAGAGATCACATCCTTGTGTGTATCTTTCAACTATCTTAATGAAGTTTTACTAGATAGAGTTGCTGAAATAGTGTGGTCACACATACCTTCGAATGTTTCTAGAGGACTGAGTCAGCTATATGTACCTAAGTTACTCTCCATGCATACTTCTGGGACTGCTTCATGGTCTGTCTTATTTGAAACTTAGGCTATATATTTGATGATACTGTCTATGGTCTTTCTAGAAATCCCTCTGTTTTTTATTCTGTTGTCTTTGTCTGCTCTAACTTCATTTGATACGGTATTACAGTTTTGTTTATTTCTTCTTCCTCCATTTGAATATTTGCATTCACTGCCACTATAAGATAGAAGCTGATTTTAAGATTCTTTTTTATTTATTTATTTATTTTTGCCAGTCCTGGGCCTTAGACTCAGGGCCTGAGCACTGTTCCTGGCTTCTTTTTGCTCAAGGCCAGCACTAGAAGCTGATTTTGATAATGAACAATACAATGACTAGGGTTTTTATATTTGAAATATCACTGGTGGCAAAATCTGACAGACATTTGCTCAGTAATAGACTTTCATCTCTCAGGAACATTGCAACTCGCTAACATTTGTGACTATATATCCTTAGAAATCTACTGGAAGAAAGAATCCAGGAATATATGACACATTTGAACAGCTGTCATACAAAAACTGAAAGCAAAATTGTCGGGGCCTCTAGGACCCCTTCTCCTCACTTCTCCGGAGGAGATGCCCAAATGTTGGGGTCTCTAGGACCCCTTCCTCCTCTGTCTCCTTGGGGAATGCCTGAACCTCAATTTTATGGAAGAAGCTCCGCCCTACCCCTTATATTGGCAGAAGGAGTAAGGTGTGTCCTTACCGGACTGCTCTAAGCTGAAGTGGGATGCCGAAAACCCTTCCTGGGCCCACCATAATGTGTCAGGAGCCACAGGACAAAGATATCGGGGAGACATTTAGATGGTTGAATGGGTCTCCAAGGATTTAATTGGGAGGGGGATTTATATAGCGGTAATGGCGGGAAAGGAGGGGGACTGGCCTTTGGCTAAGCCGGCCTGCCCATCAGGTGATGTCATGAAACTTCCTTTGTGGGCTGGACAACCCTATCCTGGTGGCATGCAAGTGTCTGCCTCCCTCAGGGGTGGGGTCTTCTCTTCTGGTTGAGGCCAGAAGGTGGGAGTGGCTTGCTATTACACTGTCCCAGGGCTGGGGGAAGGGCAGCGTCTTGCTCTTGGTGCCCTTCCCCCACCAATGCCAAAACTGAGTCCCCAACACAATGCACAGATGATAATAATTTGTAGCTTTCATCCATGTATGTGTTATTAATGCTATTTGCAGTGTATGTTTCGAGCTAAAACCTGCTTTAACCCGTTTTCAAACACTTTTAATTTGCTTGTTATTCCAGGAGGAAAAAGAGATACATACGTCACTTATATCTCTGATAAAATTCACAGAATCCAAAATTTGGTTCCTCCCTATTCCTTTTGAAAACAGGTGTTGCTGCATAATCCGGGATGTTCTTGAACTTGTTATGTTAGCCTAGGCTGGCTTGCAGCCAAGGTCAAGGATTTATAGGTGTATGGCTCTATATAAACCATGCTTAAATGTACAGTTCACTGATACTACATATGGGCCACCTCGTTGTCCCTCCATCCCTTCTATCCATCTACATTGTTTTTCATCTTCCTTGTAGGAAGCTTTATAATAGTTCAATATGCAGCTTCTCTTCCTCTCTACCCTAGTCTCTGGAACCATCTTACTTTTTGGCGTCTCTGTGAGTTTGTTGATCCTTGGAAGCTCAGTAAAGGAAATCATACCATGCTTATTGTATGTTCATCATTGCTGTAAAATTATCTTCCTTTTAGGACTCTCCATACCATCTTTGTTTAATATTCCTACCAGAAATGTACCATTGTTCACGTTTGTTTTCACATCCTTTCTAGCAACTGTTAGACTTTGGAAGGTTTTTTCTATTGTTTTGTTTAAAACAATGTCCATACTCGAATGTATAAAGTAATTATTCAGGGCTGGGAATGTGGCTTAGTGGTAGAGTACTTGTCTAGCATGCATGAAGCCCTGGGTTCGATTCCTCAGTACCACATAAACAGAAAAACCCAGAAGCGGTGCTGTGGTTCAAGTGGTAGAGTGCTAACCTTGAGCAAGAGAAGCTCCGCAATAGTGCCCAGGCCCTGAGTTCAAGCCCCAAGACTGGCAAAAAATTAAAAAAAAATGTAGTTATGTCATTGTAATTTTGATTTGAATTTTTCTCATGATTATTGATATGAACTTTTTTCTATTTTAATTAACTACTTTTATATATTCTTTTTAGAAAAGGCCATTCCATCTTTTTTCCCATTTTACAATCATATGGGTGGGGGTAGGATTTTTGTTTTGCATTTCCTAATTCATTCTACTTATCTATTTAGAGTTATATTCAAATGTTTTTTCTCATGCCATGCCATTTCTTCCTTGTTGATTGTGCCTGTGATGTACAAAGTTTTAATTGTATGCACTTACTCTTGCTTGGTATTGGATCAGGCACTTTTGGTGTCCTATCCTAGGAGTAACTGTCAAATCTAATGTCAGGAAGCTTTCCTCCCCTCCTCCCCCTTTCCTCCTTTCCCTTTCCCTCTTCTCCCTCCTCTCTAGTTCCCTCTTCTTACTTCATTTCCCTGACCCTTTGCTCCCCTTTCTCTCCCCCTCCATTCACTGTCTTTTCTCTCTCTGAGATGAGGACTTACTGTGTTGCCACCATTGGTGTGTGTCTGACTTATAAACTCAGCCTCCACCATGCCTTTCTTGTGTCAGTGCTGTTGCTTGAACTCACAGCCTCGCAGTCAGTCAGCTTCCTCATTCACTGTTGGCACTGTCACTTGAGCCATGCCTCTAACCTGTTTATTAGCTGCTTAATTTGAGTTGTCTAACCAGGTTGGCTTCCAGACTTCAGCCTCCTTCGTAGCTAGAGTGAGATAACCGTCCTGAGCCAGAAGCACTTGTTTTTTCTAACCTGAACATATTTATGTCGAATTAATATTCAACTTAAACTCAAATATTTCATGTTTCTAATTACGTGTTGTATTTTCTTTCTGATAATTGTAACTGTTCTTCTAACTGTGGTAGATTTTTCTTCACTAAGCAAATAGCTTAATCAACAAACAATGAAGGAATTGTTTTATAATTAATTTCATTTATTGTTATTATGGAGGTCATGTACAGAGGTTACAATTATATGAGTCTGGTAATGAGTACATTTCCTTTCATATACGCTGTCTTCCCTTCCCTTGCTCTCTCCTTGTTCCCTCCCCGCTTCTTCACCCATGAATTGTGTAGTTCACTTCCATCACTGTCCAGTGAGCTTTAGTGCTGGGATTGTTCATCCTATTTCCCTGAGTTCTATGGCTCCTCCCTCCCCCCAAAATATATATGTGAACACACCATACATTAAAAGCATTTGTTTTTACTTCAAAGGTGAGGTAAGAAAGTAGCTACCTTTAATACTCTATAAATCACAGTGACAGTACATTTCTTCCAGATCTAATGTATTTATAACTTAGAGCTTTATTTCTCATGTTGATTTCTGCAGAGCTTGTCTTCAGATTTGTTTTTGCTCTCAGTGTGTCTGTCTTGGTAAATAGAACACCACAGTATTTTGTGAATAGCATTTGAGTTAAGATAATGACATCCATGAGTGTGTTCCTGTTAACTTTTTGCCTGGTTGTTCTATCAGTTAGTAAGAAGTGTATTATTTCTTCAATAGTAATGATAGATTATTTTTGCTTGTGGTAACTTTATGTTTGTTTGTTTTTATTTCTCTATATTTAATGTATGTCTCTTTGGAGAGCTTATTGGGTGTTTTTAGCCTTTTTTCTTTTGTTCAAGTCAGACAGTACTTTATATATTTACTACATTTATATTACATTAATATGGTTTTATTTTGATGACCATTTTGCTGTTTATTATGTTTGTCTCACCTGATATTTATTTTGCTTCCATGTAACCTGCACACATCCTTCTGTACACTGTAAATGACCTCTAATACCACCTTTAGGCGTTCTTCTATAAAATTGTAAATCACCTATCCTATCTATTACAGTCCAAATCCTATGTAAATAGTTGTTATACTGCATTTTTCATAGGATAATGACAGTTTTTTCAAATACTGCACGTTTAACACAGGTGCCATACTTTTTCAAATATTTTGGTTCAATGCTTCATTGAATCTGTGAAACTCACAAGTATGTGAGGCCTAATATATTCTTTTGAAAAGGCCATTATATGATAGCTATATTCTAGTCTGGTAGTTTGACAGTTTGCTTCATAAAGAAGTAACCAGAGATTTTTATGTACAGAACAAAGGCCATCCTCAGGCTGAAGTGTAGAGCTTCAGAAGAAGAAAAGCATGCAGGAAAATTGTTATACTATAGAACTGCAAGAAAATACATTTCCCACCCAGTCTGATTCTTGGGTATAACAGACATAGGAAATAAATGTGCTGGGTGTACTTCAGTGTATTATTACTATGTACTCTTAAGAGTTTACAGTATTCTTGCAGTTACCAGCATGTGACATCATATAATATAGTTACTTTTTAATGGAATAATTCCATTTAGAACATAAATCTATTGCCCTTTTACTTTTTTTGTTGGTAGAATTAATTCTTTGAACTCTGGAGCTCACTTTTGTCAAGCAAGTACAGTATTGATTGATTCATATGTCTAGTCCATACACTTTTTCTGGGGTGGGGGCTAGTCCTGGGGACTCAGGGCCTGAGCACTGTCCCTGGCTTCTTTTTGCTCAAGGCTAGAACTCTAGCACTTGAGCCACAGTGCCATTTCTGGCTTTTTCTGTGTATGTGGTGCTGACAAATCGAACCCAGGGCTTCATGCATGCTAGGAAAGCAATCTATTGCTTCATTCTCAGCCCCAATACTTGGTTTTAATACACTTATGTGTTTATATATTGAGTCTTTATGCATTGTGGATCATGAAGATGGTGATAAAAGTGTTCCTTCCACAAATTATTTTAGAGAGATTAATTACATAATTACATATATGATCTATGTATTCCTTTATATTTACCTTCACCTTTTCCATTCTAATGTCCTTGTCCTATGTTGGCATCTTTTGTTATTCTCTTAAAGCAGAATAATTTCTTGTAACACTCTTAAAATGCAGATGGGCTGTTAATGAATTGTCTTTTCCTAAAAATATTTTCAATCTACATTTTTAGAAGAGTTTCTCTGCCCAATTGATTGGGGATGGAAGGTTATTTAAACATTTACAAATATATTTCCTTTTGTGTTTTAGTCAGCATTCATCTCTGGTATTGTCAAGCATGGCTGGCTCGGAGGGATTGTTAGCCATTGTTTATAGATAACACATCAAGCTCCACACATTTTATGTTAAAGAAGAAGAGCATACATGTAGAAGAATGCAATTGGTGTTCTCATGACTCTGAGCTAATTACTTGATGGAAATGTGCCATTACAGAAGGTGGTGTCATTTGCTGATGTGGCTGTGGACTTCAGCTGGGAGGAATGGCAGGACCTAGACATTGCTCAGAGGACCCTGTACAGAGATGTTATGCTGGAGACCTACAGCAACCTGGTGTCCTTGGGTGAGCAAAAGTCACATTAACTTGCAAGGCCAAGTAATTTGTTTTTAGTAGATGTATGAATAGTTATGGTATCTGGATGTAAGATTCAAGTCCGTGGAAAGTGTTACTTCTTTCTAACAAAAATGTCAACTTAATTAGGTAACTCCTGAGGCAATTCTACTGTCATTCTTCAAGAAGCCAAATCAGCAGTTTGACCAAAGTTGTAAACTATGTTCCACTAACAGGAGACTGTCTTCCCAAACTTGAGGTGATTATTGTAGGTGGATATACAGTCTAGAAGAGAATGTATATCACTATAGGAAGTATGATCTGGAAATCATTATTTGGATGTGGATATTTATATTCCAACCCTGGCGCTGGGTGCAGTGGTTCACGCCTATAATCCTAGCTACTCAGGAGTCAGAAAAGTCCCTATGAGACTCTCATCTCCAGTTAACCACTCAAAACTGGAAGTGGAGCTGGGGTTCAAATAGGTAGAATGCTAGCCTTAAGCAAAAGAGCTGAATTAAAGCCACACAACTGGTAAAGTATATCCAAAGCTGGGTGAAAGTCAACCATGGAGACTGTGACAAATGAGAAACAAGATTTAGGAGCAACCTTGTAAACAGGATGTCTGTGAATCTTTTTTTTTTTTTGGCCAGTCCTGGGCCTTTGACTCAGGGCCTGAGCACTGTCCCTGGCTTCCTTTTGCTCAAGGCTAGCACTCTGTCACTTGAGCCACAGCGCCACTTCTGGCTGTTTTCTGTATATGTGGTGCTGGGGAATCGAACGCAGGGCCTCATGTATACGAGGCAAGCACTCTTGCCACTAGGCCATATCCCCAGCACTGTTTGCGAATCTTACAGCAGTGATGACTCAGCATGAGCAATAGTTCTCTACTATTTCTTATTAACAGGGTACTGTGTTCCTAAACCTAAATTAATTGTCAAGCTGGAACGAGAACCATGGATAGGAGAGGCCTCAGACAAGAATTTCACAGGTAAGTTAAAGATTGACATTTTATATTTTAAAGCGTATACTAAATAATGATTGGTTTGTTCACCTAATGAACCCCACTAACACACATTTTCATATTCTATGTGTGCTGAGAAATCTTATGACTTACTCTCACTAAATTCCAAGCACTGTATACTGCACTTGGAACCTTGCAGAACATTATATCTCTAGAACTTACTCTTACGGCACCACTAAAACCTAATGTCTTGGTCCAGTAACCCAGTTCCTGAAACCCAAATCCCTGCTGACTAAGCTTCTTCCTTGTCTTTGTGAGTTCACATGGTTTGGATTATGAAGTTAAGTAACTGTCCACTCTAAGTGAGATCTCTTTGTTCTGAGCCTGTTTCTCTTCCACAAAATGCTGTCTAACTCCATAAATGCTGAGGCCAATGATTTCCTTGTTATTAAAGAGGAATAACATTTTGGCATAATAACACTGGTATGTTTGTATGAGACTTGAATTAAAAAAAAAACCTCAGTGAATGTTTCTTTAAAATTTTATTTACTATTTAGTGTTTTTTAAATTAGGTATAAATTTAGGGGAAATGTTATTAGACTAAGACATTAAATGTTATTAGATTAAGATATTTAAATTGTGATGTGTTTTCACAGCAAAAGTGATTTGCAAAGAGTTGTATCACAGGCAAAGTTAATCCTATCCTAGACATGGAGATAAAAGTGGTTTGGGAACCCACTTGTGTGGGTGAGGACCTGGATGGGGAGCCTCCCTCCCCGTCCAACCGCCATCCACAAGTTCTTTTGTGTTATCTGTTAGTTGTGAACTGTTTTGTTGTTGTTGTTCTTTGTTTGCTTTTGAGTTTTGTTTTGTTGTTTTGCTTTGATTCATATATATATATATTTTTTAATTTTTTTTTTTACCAGTTCTGGGGCTTGAACTCAGGGCCTGAACACTGTCCCTGGCTTCTTTTTGCTCAAGGCTAGCACTCTACCACTTGAGCCACAGTACCATTTCTGGCTTTTTCTATATATGTGATGCTGAGGAATCAAACCCATAGCTTCGTATATACAAGACAAGCACTCTACCACCAGGCCATATTCCCAACCCTTGGTTCAGATTTTTGATATCCAGAGTTGGCCTTCAACTTGAGATCTAGCCTCTGTGGTCCTGAATTATAGGGATTCCAGCATGAGCTACCATACTAGGTCAGAGAAAGATTTTTTTCACATGCAGAAAATAATCTACCACTTGAGCAACAAGCTAAGCATGAGTGGCTCACTCCTGTAATACTAGGAACTCAGGAGGCTGAGATCTGAGGATCTGGATTTGAAGCCAGACCTGGTAGGAAAGCCCATGAGAATCTAATCTCCAATAACATACAAAAAAAAAAAATCCAGAAGTGGAGCTGTGGCTCAGTGGTAGAGCCCTTGGTTAAAAAGAAGCTCAGGGACAACCCCCAGGCCTTCCAGTTCAAGCCCCAGAACCCACAAAAAGAAAAAGAAAAAAGAACGGAGGAAAGAAGGAAGAAGAAAGAGGAAGAGGAGGAGGAGGAGGAGAAGAAGAAGAAGAAGAAGAAGAAAATACAGCAGCAGTTCATGTGTCTCTAATAGATGCTAAAATTTCATATTCATCCAGGCACTCATGGCTCATGCCTTTAATCCTAGCTACTTAGCAGTTCGAAGCCAGCCTAGTCAGAAAAGTCCCTGAGATTCTTATCTCCATCTAACTAGGTGGTTCAACTTAAAAATTGGAAATAGTGCTGTGGCTCAAAGTGGTAGAATGCTAACTTTGAGCCAAAAAAGTGAGGGATAGGGCCCATGCCCAGAATTCAAGCCCTTCAGCTGATGAAAGAATAAATAAAATAAAATTCCTATTTGAGGATGGATATGGAGCTTTCTTTGATATGGACAATTTAGGTTCTCTTGATCTTACTCAAACGCAGCTTCAAATTAGATTTCCTAAGTGCCATCCTCCCTCCCCCCTCCCCCAGTGGAAGAATGTGTTGCAGGGTCAAAGGGGCAGCCTTGGCAAGCAGTAGGGCTGGAAAGGACTCCAGAGTTTGGGTCTTTGCACCTCTGTGGCACCAGCTCCTAGCACACACCCACCCCCATTCTCCACAAAAGAAGGAGGAGGAGGAGGAAGGCTCTCCCGGACATTCCAATGTCAATGGGAAAGAGTTTTCCCACTAACTACCATGATTTACCAGCTATGGAGAGAGACTATCCGTGTGCCAGGCATTGTACTGTCTGTCTGCTACATTTCCCTTTATCTACTTGTCTTGTACTTGTTTGCGTTCTTGTTCAGTGTCTGTCTTTTCCAATAGGTCATGCTCTCCATGAAAATAGAAACTTGGTGACTTTATTTACTGCTCTGTCCCTGTGCACCTTAGCAAGCCTAGTAATGAAAAAATTACATACTGGAAAGGATATCATTTGACATCAAAGAGGTTAGTATCAAGATGGGGACAGTAGACAGTTGTTTCCACATCCTGATCAGCTCAATTTTTAGTCACTTTTCCCAGTAATGGAAGATATCTCATTTTATCTTTTTTCCAAGGCTTAGTTCTAGCCCTTGACTGCCCCCCTCACAGGATTAGTTGCTCAATCTATATCTGGGTATAATGGGTGGGGGGAGACAGTACTGGAGCTTGAACTTACGGCCTGGAAACGGCTTTTTCGTGCAAGACCGATTTTGCAGTACCGCTTGACCCACAACTCCACTTCTGGCTTTTTGTTGGCTAAATGGAGGTTATGAGTCCTATGGACTTTCATTCCTGGGCTGGCTTCAAACTTCCATCCTCAGATCTCAGCCTGATGAGTAGCTAGGGTGATAGGTGTGAACCACCAGCCTGGGGCGGCTATGTTTGAGTTATTTTACTAGAGTGTTGAACTCTATGCCTCCTAAAATGCTGGACTCTGGGCTGGGAATGTGGCCTGGTGGTAGAGTGCTTCCCTCGTATACATGAAGCTATGGGTTCCATTCCCCAGCACCACATATATAGAAAACGGCCAGAAGTGGCGCTGTGGCTCAAGTGGCAGAGTGCTACTCTTGAGCAAAAAGAAGCCAAGGACAGTGCTCAGGCCCTGAGTTCAAGGCCCAGGACTGGCGAAAAATAAAATAAAATAATAAATAAATAAATAAATAGAAAAGTAAAATGCTGGACTTTGTCCATCCTGAGCATTGTGCAGGATTCCCCCCCCCCCCCACAGGTGGACTTCTTGAAACCAAGGGTCTTCTCAATATGGAAACCGCAGAAACCCATAAGGAAAATCACCTACAGATCCACCCAAGATGAAAGATAAGTATTTCTTTGTCTAGGTCATTGTCCCTGAGCAGATTTGCTGTTACAAATTTATAATAGTATCTTACATAAGTCACCAGGGGAGCTATTTTCCATCAATATTATGCAAAGCATACTTTTCCACTGTTGATGTAGACCCAGTTATTTTCTTCCTTACTTATCTACCTACTTTCCTCTTCCCATTCCCAAGGCCAGCATATAGCTTATCACAAGGATTCTCTGTGCTCATAGGTACAAATACAAGTACAGCCATGGGAAGGTGCCGGCAGTCAGTGTGAAAGGTGCATGGGACTGCAGGCACCAGCACTTGCCCACTCTTACACTTGCCAGTCTACAAACTGAAAGACCTCCCAGGCACTTGGAACAGTACTGTTCTTGGTTATGGGGCTTGAAGTCAGGGCATGAGCACTGACCCTGAGCTCTTTGGCTCAAGGCTAGCACTCTACCACTTTAAGCCATAACACTACTTCCAATTTTCTGGTCATTAATTAGAGATAAAGAGTTTCACAGACTTTCCTGCCTGGGCTTTGAACCACAATCCTCAGCTCTCAGCCTTCCTTAGCTAATTGTAAGCATGAGCCACTGGTGCTGGTTTATTGATGCCTTTTCTATGGCCATATGTAATTTACATTTACATGTTTACATATGTAAATGTAAGGCTATTTAGCTTTTCATCTTGGGAGCAATGTTTCCATGTGATTCACCTCAGTAGACATTATAATAACATGTGGAGGGGGGATGTCCTGGGGCTTGAACTCAGAGCCTAGGCACTGTCCCTGAGCTTTGGCTAGCATTCTACCACTTGAGCCACAGCTCTACTTCCCACCTTTTCTGTTTATGTGATACTGAGGAATCAAACCCAGAGCTTCATGCATGCTAGGCAAGCACTCTACACTAAGCCACATTCCCAGCCCCCAAAGCCATTTTAAAACTCTTCCCTGCCCCTCACTTCCTGCTGTGAGGATACAAGAGTGGAAGGAAGGGAAGAGGGCTCACCCCCAGCAGGGGCTCTGGTCCTCTCCTATAGTTTTGCTGAGTAGAAGGAGCCCCTGGGAACCAGGTGAATATCTTTTCTCAAAGCTAATGTGAGCAGCAGCCATTGGCATCACTAGAGACCCTCATGCAGGAGTATTGGGGCCTTATCCCATCACTGCCAGGGACCAAACACATTCATGCAGCAGATATTTACTGAGCACGTAATGTGATCCAGTTCTGGGGATACACTAATCATCCAGCAGGCAAAAATAACTTGCCTTCAGCTCAATAGGGGAGGTGATGGTTCTCAGGTAGGCTCCAAAACTTTATCTAACAACCAGATAGGAAATTTTAGGCATAAGGTTGCTGTTGGAACTGCTTAACCATCTCCGTGGTACGAAGGCAGTCATGAATTCTGTAGCTATGTTCCAATAAAACTTTATTTCTTGGACACTGAAATTTCAATGCTGTGTAATTTTCGTGCATCCTGAAATATAAATCTTCACCACCCCAACCATTTAAAAATATGTAAAACATTTTATAAAAACAGGTGGTGGCAGCCCCTGTTGTACAGGAGTAATAATGACTGAAAAATACCCAGCTCTTAGCCAGGCATTGTTACTGCTATGGCACTTATGTAAGTTAGCTCATTAATCCTCTTATAACCTCAGTACTGGGTAACCACTACTGATTCTACTTTACAGATGCAGGCATTCACTGAGAGAAAATTCGTAGAGCAGATTTGGGTCCAGAATTGAATGTATACGCTCTATGTATCACTCTGTTCTTCCTCCTCTGACCACTCAATGAAGTCATCAATTTGTATTACCTTTGTTCAGTCCTGACTCTCTACCAGACAGGCCTGGTCACCCTGTATACATACAACAAAGGAATGAAAAAGTCCAGCCACCAGATGCTAGTGGCTACTCAGGAAGCTGAGCTCTGAGGATCAAGGTTCTAGAGCAGTCCCACAGAAAAGTCCATGAGACTCATCTCCAATTAAACACAAAAAAAGCTGAAGTGGATCTGTGGCTCAAGTGGTCAGATGCTAGTCTTGCTCAGAAAAAGCTAAGGGACAGCACTCAGGCCCTGAGTTCAAGCCTCCCCACCTCCTCTACCCCTCCCCCCCCCCAAAAAAAAAAGAAAAAAGAAAAGGAAAGGCAGTCCAATAACTTCATGAGACACACATCATGTCCCTTGATGGGGAGGTCATTCCCGGGAGGACCTCTCCAGGGTCATACTGCTCCTCTCACTCTATTATTTCTTTGCCTTGCCTATGGTAGCCTCCTTCCAACCCCGCCCCCCCCCCCCCCCCCCCAGCCACAGGGCTTCCATATGCTGACCACATTTCAACTGAATTCCACAGTCAGAAGGATGTTGGTTGGCATCATTTAAACACTTGCAGATATTTGAGGAGGAAAAGATTCAAAGTTAAACAGGAGAGAGAGAGAGAGAGAGAGAGAGAGAGAGAGAGAGAGAGCGCACCACAGAGAGGGGGGAGGTTGAGGGCTCTGGAAGCCCTTTGAAGAGGCAGGATTGGGGAGCCTGGAAGGATGGAGAGAACCTAAAAAAAAACGAACCCGTAGTTCAGAACCCGAGGTCTGTCCCCATCCTGTTCACCCACAAAGCTAGCCAGGCATCCAGGTCTTTCGGGGAAGGGGGAGCAGTTCCCCCAGAACTTGGGGAAAATGCTTCTGGCATTAAACAAAGCCGTTTTATATTTAAACTGCCAGCCCAGGATTTTCAGGAAAGTTTCCCCAAGCGTCACTGAATGTGTGTGCGCAAAAAATTATCCACAGGTGTATAAACAGTTGGATGCAGATACATGCGCATGTGCACCACGCATCCTGGGCTTGCACTCTCCCTGGGCCCACGTCAGGGCCGGTGGCGCGGCGCGCAGTAGGCCGGCACACCCGGAGTGGCCCGAGTGGGCTGGGGCAGGGATTCACCCGGAATTCCGGAGCCACGGGGAAAGGGAAGGTGGGGAAGGGGGAGGTTGATGGGGGGGGCTGGGAGTCTGCGGGGAGGGGACAGGGCTGACCCGATGCGGTGGGGGGAGGGTAGGGGGCGCGGAACCAAGCCCGGGACCCCGACGGGGAGCCGCCCAGCAGGGGAGTTGGGGAGGACTGGGAGGCCGCGGCGGGAGGCCGAGCGGATCTGGGGACCCTAGGTCGGCACGGGGAGCTGGGCTGGGGGAGGGAAAGGTCGGGTGTGGGAGCCAGGGTGCTCCCCAGGACGAGGCGGCGGTCAGCGGCCGGGCGGGCACCCCTTGCCTCCGCGCCTGGGTGCCGCCTCTCTCCGCGTCCGCGTCCCAGGACTCTGTGTTAGACAGGGGGGGGGGGGGGGGGGGAGGGGGGGAAGGAGGGGGAGGGGGCCAGGCCGACATCCCCGTGTGCTGCGGGAGCTGGAACCTAGCCGGACCCAATCCCAGGTCGGAGGCATTGGGGTGCTGGGCTCCACCCTCGCTCCGCCCTTCCCAGCCGCGTCCTGGAGGAGGTCCGCCGCCTGCAGGCGCCTGGGCTGCGCACAGTTCCGAGCTGCCCCACTCAGCTCTGTTTGGAAATGAAAGAGAGCCTGCCGCCGTGTCTCAAGCCTGTAACCCTAACTACCCAGGAGGAGACCTGAGATCTGAGGATCGCGCTTCGAAGCCAGCCTGCTCAGGAAAGTCCGTGAGACTCTTCTCTCCAATTAACCACCAGAAAACTGGAAGTGATGCTGTGGTGGAGCGCTAGCCTTGAGCTAAAAGAGCTCAGGGACAGGCTCAAGCCCTGAGTTCAAGCCCCTCCCCCTAACACACACACACACACACACACACACACACACACACACACACACACAGAGAGAAAACGAAGAGAAAGGGAAAGACCCTCTCTTATCCTTTCCTTGTTCTCTTCTCCTCCCCTCCCCTATGTCAAATGCCTGAGGCCCTAATGAGATCCGCTGGCCTCACCCCAGCTGGTGAAGTCAGTAGACAGTGGGTGGACAGTGAGTGTAGTAGTTACACCCTGTATGTACCCCTGCACTAAAACAAAGAACAGAAAAAAACATGCACATCCTACTCCTGAGTGGATGCACACACGGTGAGATGCCCATATAGGCTCCTTGACAACGAAAGCACTCAAGACCCTCCCAGAGCTTGCCCTGCATCTTTATCTGACAGTTCATGTCCTCCCTGGTCTGACTTATAGCCTGAGACTTAGGACAGGCTGTCCTAGTGGAGCAGAGCAGCCTCTTCAGGAAAGCATCAACCTGTGGCCTCTGGGTACCTCAGTGGTGCTGGAATTGACTGACTTGCACAACACCTGCCTATGTCTGCAGACAAGTAGAGAACTGGATAGTGTGGGAACACCAGCCATCCATCTGGTTTTGTGGGGATGCTCTGTGTACTGTCCCAGGGACAGTAGGAGAATGGCTTTTTCCTGTCACAGGATGTGCTAGCTTGCTCCTACACTTTTTTTTTCAATGCCGGTACTGGGGCCTGGCCACTGTTCCTTAGCTTTTTCACCCAAGGCTGATGCTCTACCACTTGAAACACAGATCTACTTCTGGCTTTTTGGTGGCTAATTAGGGTTAAGAATCTAACATACTTTTGGGGAAGACTGGCTTTGAACCTTGATTCTCAGATATCAGTCCTCCCCTCTCCCCAGTAGCCAGGCTTAGAGGTGTGAGCCACTGGTCCTTTCATGTCTTTGATCATCTCTCTTGTTTTCTGAGTGTCCTCTGCCTGGCTGACCCTGGGTCTACATTCCTACACTCCCAGTATCCTAGGCAGCTAGACCTGCATCTGTCATTTCAGTTAGTGAAGAATACCTGCTTTTCACATTCACCCCAGAACTTAAAAGAACTAGAGAATAATTTGTTCAGCCCAGATATGTGTGCCTTCAAAGCTGTCCCCATCACCATCTTGGGAATATGTTAGCCAGAGCTTGGGGCTGCTGTTGGGGGGCCTAGGATCAACCCCTCTACCCAAGCACCCTCGCCCTGATTGACTGTCTTTTCACCTGTCCCTGAACACCCTCAATACCCTTGCTGTACCCCCAGGGCTCAGAAGGTCCTCTAGGAGGGTTTGGACAAAACCACTGTATTTATTTCTACTAGTCGCTATGCCAAGCTTCCACAAGCAACACAAATCTATTATCTTATAACCCTGGAGGCCAGAAGTCTGAAATTCACTCCCCTGGGGGGGAATATAAAGGTGTCAGCAAGGCTAAGTTCTCTCTGCCAGCTATTTCCTGGCCTTCCCTAAGGCCAAAAGGCCACTTGCATTCTGTGACTGTAGTCCCTTCCTCCATCCTCAAAGCCAGCAGCTTCTCAGCTCCAATCCAACCTCCTTGTCTGCCACTTTCTTCAAAGGAACCTGTGACTGCCTTGGGCCCAGTCACTGGAAGATGCCTAGGTGCCTTTTTATCTCAAGAGCATCTAATGGCAACCTGCTTGTTAGTGCAACCTCAATCCTCATTCCACTGTGCACAACATATTCACAGGCTTTAGGAATTAGGGCATAGACACCTAGGGGTGCTGTTATTCTACCTGCCACAGGGAAAGGAATTATGCCCCCCAACACTGTGAAAGGGAGGGAAGAAGGGAAACATGGGTGCATGGAGGGAGGAAGGCATCATGCCCCAGGTGGAGAGAAGACACAGATGGTATTTAGAGACAATAACCTGGGTTCAAGTTTACCAGACAAATGACCTTAGGTCAGTCACTTCACCCCACTGAACCTCAGTTTCCTCCTTTTTTTAAATAGAGGCTCATTCTTACAATCCTAGCTACTCAGAGGCCAGTCTAGAGGATCTGGGTTTGAGAATATCCCAGACAGGAAATTTTTACTAGGTTTCATGTCCAAAATAACCAGCAAAAAGCAAAGATTGAGGCATGACTCAAGGGGTAGAGTGGGGAAAAACGGAGGTAGAGTGCCATCTGAACAAGCCAGCCAAGCAAGTACAAGGCCTTGAGTTCAAACTCCAGTACTGCAAGGCTGGGAATATGGCCTAGTGGCAAGAGTGCTTGCCTTGTATACATGAAGCCCTGGGTTTGATTTCTCAGCATCACATATATACAAAAAGGCCAGAAGTAGCACTGTGGCTCAAGTGGTAGAGTGCTAGCCTTGAGCAAAAAGAAGCCAGGGACAGTGCTCAGGCCCTGAGTCCAAGCCCCAGGACAGGCAGAAACAAAACAAACTCCAGTACTGCCAAAATAATGTAAATGAAATAAAATGGAGGATGATGTTATACATCTATGCAATAGAATACTACTCAACAATGAAAAAGAATGTATCCTATGGTACAGCAGTATGGGTGAATCTCAAAAGGACTGAGTGAATGCAGCCAGAGGAAAGCACACACCGAAGGATTCCATTCACATGGAATCCTAGAAATGCAAACTAATTTACAGTGGCAGAAAATCAATCAGTGCTTCGCTGGGGCTAGAGAGAGGGACTGCAGTGGGCCTAAGGAAACTCTATAGGCTGACAGAGATGCTCACTGTCATGATGAATTCTGTTGATTGCTTGCAGATTCATGAAATAAATTGTGTACTTTAAAATATACAGCTTATTGCATGATACACATGTGTTCACTATTTGTTGTATACTGTGTCTACCACAATAAAGCTATGAGAGTGAGAGTGAATTATAGTTTCTCCCACATAGGGTGATGGGATATGTTAAATGAGTTAATGAGGAAAAACCACAAGACAATACCTGGCACATCATTAAGCACTCAGAAAGCACTAGGCAGGAAAGAAAACAAGTCCTAGGCAGAGTCAGGTATGGTGGGTACACTTGCAATCCCAGAACTCTGGAGGTAGAGACAGGAGGATCACAAATCCAAGACCGTCCTGGGCCATAAGCAAAAATTTGCCTCAAAAGAAAGAAAGAAAAAAGCAACAACAACCAAAATGCTCAAAGCAGCAGGACCTTCAGTGCTGGTGTGGGTTATGGCACAGTGGTCCTGCCACCCAGCTGCTTGTGGAAAGGACATGTCATGTGCTTTCCTCTAAGTGGGGTCTGATCAGCTGACCTGGCCAGGGCTGGACTCTGTGAAGTTCCCCATTGATTTCACAAGATTTGAATAAGTCAGCCTTCTTCACTATGCCAATGTCCAATGAGTTTTCTGTGCCAGTGTCTTTCAGATAGTTCTGTCCTGCAGGCCAGCTCTGGACTCATTCATTCATTTATTTGTTCATTTGCTTTTTCATTCCTCAAACATATACTATTATATTATATAGTTCTGACCAAATGGTGGGATACAGACATGGAGCCCAGTTTCTGCCCTTCAGGAAGCCTGGTTGGAGGGGAGAGATTGCTGAGAATACAGATGCACGTAGGACAAGACTCCACTTGAGAGGCTGCAAGCGGGGAAGAATTCACAGAAAGGGGAACATTCTTCCAAGGTCTTGAAGAGTGTATAGATATTTGCCATGAGGAGAAAAAAACTGTCAAATTTTATACATGCCAACTTTTATCAGCTTAAAAGAACCATTTTACTAGGTGGGGCTGGTGGCTCATGCCTATAATACTAGTTAGATCTGAAGATCACAGTTTCAAGCCAGACTGGGAAAGAAAGTCTATAAAACTTCATCTCCAATTAACCACCACCACCACCACAAAAAAGCCATTTTATTATGCATGGGTGTATAAAATTTGTTTATTCTCTCTCTCTCTCTCTCTCTCTCTCTCTCTTTCTTTCTTTCTTTCCTGTTTTTGTCAGTTATGGGGCTTGTACTCAGGGTCTGGGTGCTGTCCCAAGCTTTTTTTGTTCAAGGCTAGCGCTCTACCACTTTGAGCCACAGCCACCTCTGGTTTTCTGGTGGTTAATTAGAGATAAGAGTCTCATGGACTTTCCTACCCAGGCTGGCTTCTAACCATGATCCTCAGATCTCAGCCTCTTGAGTAGCTAGGATTACAGATGTGAGCCATCGGTGTGTGGCTTATGTATACAATTTGTAAGTTAGGAATTCAGACAAGGCAGTAAAAACAGCTTGTCTCTGCTCTGTGATGTCTAGAGCCATGGAAAAACCTTGTGTCTGGAGCAACACCACATGGATAGCCAAAGCTGTCTGAAGTCTTATTTACTGACATCCCTGGCCTAGGCTGGCCTAATGCCAGCCAGTGTCTGCATGTGGCTTTCTGGTGGGATAGGGCTTCCTCACATCATGGTAGCCTTGGAAGTCACAAAGAACTCTCTTTTGTGTGGCATGCAATTGATGCTGTTGGCTGAAGCTAAGCCTGCCCAGATTTGGAGAAGGGCTATGGATCCTGGCGTGTGTGTTTGTGTGTGTGTGTGTGTGTGTGTGTGTGTACCTGCACACCCATATATTGATGCTTGTACTGGGGCTTGAACTCAGGACCTGAATGCTCAAACCTGGTACTCTACCACCCCAGCCACAGCTCCACTTCTGGCTATTTTAAACTGGAGATAAGAGTCTTATGGACTTTCCTGCTCCATCTGGCTTTGAACCATGATCCTCAGATCTCAGCCTCCTGAGTATCAAGGATTACAGGCATGGACAGATGACCCTGGCTCTTGATGGCCATGTTTTAAAACATAGGAGAGATGATGGTGCCGCTGGCATGTCACATGCACATTGAACACTCACATGTGCAGACAACACGTTCAGCTCTTTCCATGGAAGAACTGACTCATCTAGCCCTCATCTTTGTCTTCAGGAAAGAGATGTGGAAAGATCACCCAGAGAGGGGACCTGGGATCCCAGGCAGTCTGGCTGAGAAGCCGAGGAGCTGGCCACTGCCTCCCATCCTCAGAGAGCGATAAGGCAGACCGTGGTGCTGCATTGGGAGGGGATCAGGGAATTGTGACCCTAGGTATCAAGGCCCTAGCAGTTCCTGCTGGAGGGTGGAAGATCTGCAGTCCATGCTAAGAACAGTGGGGAGCCACAGAGGGCTGTTCAGCAAGAAAATAACCTGACGGAGGCAGAGTCTCTGACCCATCCCTCCAGAGGCTAGGGTAGACTGTCAGAGGGGAAGTCAAATGTGGCTGAGGAACAAGCAAGTTGGTGCAGACTCAGGATGGCCCTGGTAGGATGGACCAGGGAGAATGCGAGTGTGAGCACTTGCAATGTTCCACAGACATTCAATGCTTTGGTCTTTTTTTTTTTTTTTTTTTTTTTTGCCAGTCCTGGCACTGTCCTTGGCTTCTATTTGCTCAAGGCTAGCACTCTACCTCTTGAGCCACAGAGCCACTTCTGGATTTTTCTGTTTATATGGTGCTGAATAACTGAACCCAGGGCTTCATGTATGCTAGGCAAGCACTCTACCACCAGGCCATATTCCCAGTCCCATACTTTTGTCTTTAAGAATATCTATCTATACATGCATCTGTATCTATATATGTTGGTATTTAAACTTTGAGTTAGTATAATACACTAAAAAATTTAACATGAGTCCTAGGAAGCTGAAGCATGAGGTGGAGGGCTTGAGGTCAAAGGAAGGGGATAATGAATGGCGAGAATAAGAGTGGGCAAATGCAATATTAATATTCAATGTACACATTTGAAAATGGAATTAGGATAACTGAGGGGATGGGTGGGGCTGGGAGAAATGGGGAGAATGATGAAAGGGGTGACATTAATCAAGATGCATTGCACTCATAAGTTAATGAGTTGAATTGAAACCCTTTCTACAATTAACAATACTTAAGCTGGATGCTGGTGGCTCATGTTTGTAATCCTAGCTACTCAGGAGCCTGGGATCTAAGGATCATAGTCAAAGCCACCCTAGGCAGAAAAGTCCTTGAGACTCTTATCTCCAAAACACTACTCAGAATAAAAGTTACACTGTGGCTCAAGATCACTAGCCTTGAATACAAAGAGGCTCAGGGACGGCACCCAGGTCCTGAGTTCAAGCACTAAACAAACAAGTCAATAAATAAGTGCAGAACGGGACTAGAGGTATGGTACAAGTACAAGGGCCTGAGTTCAATTCCCCAGTACCCTGCCTCAAAAAAACCCAAAACATGTTGAGGCTGAAGGTGTAGCTCTGTAAGTAGAGTGCATGTTTGTCATGTAAGAGATCCTGGATTCAATCCCCAGCCAAAGCCAAACAACAACAAAAAAAAGTAAAGCACAACCTGTTAGCTAATGGGATTTAAGGTGATGGCAGGAAAGTGACTGACTCCTTGCTCTAAGGTGGGCTGGAGTTTGTCTGGTTTCTACTGACCAGAATGTGGAAGAAATGTTGGCATGTGGCTCCCTCCAGGCTAGTGGAGTCTGGCCTTCCTTCCATGGGCCAGGAAGGATGCAAACTTCTGAACCAAAATTATCCATCTCATTTCTCCATGCCTAGGGAGCCATCGCCCAGGGCTTGAGAGACCCAGGTCTCGTGGGTTCAGCCTCAGTTCTTTGAGCTTTCTTTGTGAAGAGTGGGTTTGTGTATTTGTTTTTTGTTCAAGAGCTTTCTCAATTTCCTCTCTCTTTCCACGCTACTGTCGAGGGACCAGAGTGAGAGAAAGCCATCACTACATATGCACTAGACACAAACACACTCAGGAATCCCCACTTTCTGGTTGGGGGTTCTTCTTCAGACCCTCTTTCCTCTTGAGTAATTGCAGGAGGGGAGGCATGACCCCTTAAAACCTCCTCACAGATAGTATCCATGTGAGACCAACTTTGCTTCTCTGGGTTTGCAAAGCCCAATTTAATCCAAGCATCTTAACACCTAACGTTTTAATTTGCCTTTTCAATATGCTCTGCGCTGCATAAGCGTAACAAATTTAATAATATCTGAAGAAAGGATTTCGTAAGTTAATTACAATGTTCTATTTCTTCAAGAAGTTCTATCCAGTTGGGGTAACCCCTGTGGAAAAGGGACTGCTTGAAAAGAGTTTCTGGAGTCCTCACTCCCATCCCAACTGTCATGTTGAAAACAATCAAAAAGAGGAAATGAGCTGGGTGCTGGTGGCTCACACCTGCAATCCTAGCTACTCAGAAGGCTGAGATCTGAGGATCAAGGTTCAAGGTTCAAAGCTAGGCAAGCAGACAAATCCAAGAAACTTCCTAATTAACCTCCAATTAACCAGCAATAAGTTGGAAGTGGAGCTGTGGCTCAAGGGGTAGAGTGCTAGCCTTGAGCAAAAAAGCTCAGAGATAGCGCCCAGGCACCAAGATACACACACACACACACACACACACACACACACACACACTTTCTCAGGAATGGAAATGGGCTAAAATCTGATGTTCTCCATCCAGAGGCTAAGGTAAGGGTCCCAGGCGGAGCTGTTTACTAGTACAGGGTGGACCAGAGGGACAGGGGAAGGAAAGGCAGACAGTCAAAGGTATCTGTGGACTTTGTGTGGTCACTAAAGGTAGCTGAGCTCCCTGCTGGAGAACTCTAGGAGACACATGCCTGTATCTGGTGGGAAGGAGTTGGGGAATCTAGCCTCTAATTCTCTCATTCGTTGATTATGGATATCAAAATAGATTCCAGTGCCTAGAGCAAGTCCACAGCAAAGCAAGAGGTGCTGACATTGGCAGCGAGCTGGTATGTGTTGAAGGCATCAGGGTGGGGCAGGGGAGGGCACAGGTGCCCAGGGATGGCACTGCCCAGCCCTGGCACAGTGCAATGGTGACATTATTAGTTTCTGGGCTGGGCTGGTGTTGAAGGCGGGTAGTTCTGGCCTTTGCCAGTGGGGAGACTCTACTATTGATGGCTAAATTTGTCCTGTACGTGTGCACAGAGTGCAGGCTCAGTACTGCCCAGAGGCGTGTGGGGGTGGATGTGACTTGCACGACAGACAGGATCATTTCAGGAGTCAGAGACATATTTATTTGCTTATTTAGCTGGTCCTGGGGCCTGAACTCAGGACTGGACTCTGCCCCTGAGTCTCTTTGTGCTCAAGGCTAGTGCTCTACCACTTGAGCCACACACAGTGCCACTTCCTTTTACTGAGTAGTTTATTGGAGATAAGAATCTCATAGACTTTCCTGCCTGGGCTGGGTTTGAACCACGATCCTCAGATCTCAGCCTTCTGCCTAGCTAGGATTACAGGTGTGAGCTACTTGCACCCGGCTAACACATTTAATTTTATCTTATTAATTATATATTTATTTTTATATCCAAAATAAATTGCAGGGGCTGGGGATATGGCCTAGTGGCAAGAGTGCTTGCCTTGTATACATGAGGCCCTGGGTTTGATTCCCCAGCACCACATATACAGAAAACGGCCAGAAGTGGCGCTGTGGCTCAAGTGGCAGAGTGCTAGCCTTGAGCAAGAAGAAGCCAGGGACGGTGCTCAGGCCCTGAGTCCAAGGCCCAGGACTGGCCAAAAAAAAATAATAATAATAATAAAATAAAAAAATAAATTGCAATTGTAGTTTTAATAGGATACAGTTTTCTTAGGATACATTCAAGTTTAAGAAGTGACCTGGTATGTGACTCAAGTGGTAGCATGCCCATCAAGCAAGTGTAAGGCCCCAAGTTCAAACACAGACCCAGTTCCAGCTGAGTGCTACTGGCCCATACGTGTAATCTTAGCTTCTTATACGTGTAATCTTAGCTACTCAGGAGGCTGAGATCTGAGGGTCATGGTTCGAAGCTAGTCAGGATGGGAAAGTTGGTGCAACTCTAATCACTAATTAACTAGTTAAAAGCCAGAAGTAGAGCTGTGACTCAAATGGAAGCTCACCAGCCTTGAGAAAAAAGCCAAACAGAACAAAAAGCCTTGAATTCAAGCCCCAGTATCAACACTAAAAACAACAGCAATAACAAAGAGGGCCCTATATGAAAAATAATGAAATTGAAAAGGACTGTGTGTCTCAAGCAGTAGAGCACTGGGCTTAGCAACATGAAGCACTGATTTCAAACCCCAGTACTTTCTTTCTTTCTTTCTCTCTTTCTAAAGATTAAAGATTTTTTTTTAAATTTTTTTGTCAGTCCAGGGGCTTGGATTCAAGGCCTGAGCACTGTCCCTGGCTTCTTTTTGCTCAAGGCTAGCACTCTGCCACTTGAGCCACAGTGCCACTTCTGGCCGTTTTCTATATATGTGGTGCTGGGGAATCAAACCCAGGGCTTCATGTATACGAGGAAAGCACTCTAGCCACTAGGCCATATTCCCTGCCCTCTTTCTTTCTCTCTTTCTTTCCTTCCCTCCCTTCATTCTTCCCTCCCTCCCTTCCTTCCTTCCTTCCTTCCTTCCTTCCTTCCTTCCTTCCTTCCTTCCTTCCTTCCTTCCTTCCTTCTTTCTTTCTTTCTTTCTTTCTTTCTTTCTTTCTTTCTTTCTTTCTTTCTTTCTTTCATGGGGCTTGAACTCAGGGCTTGGGCACTGTCCTTGAGCTTCTTCTTTTTTTTTTTCTTTGTAAGTCGGCAGTGGGGCTTGAATTCTGTCCCTGAGCTCTTCAGCTCAAGGCTAGTGCTCTACCACTTTGAGCCACACCACCACTTCCAGTTTTCTGGTGGTTAATTGAAGATAAGCGACTCACGTGGACTTTCCTGCTGAGGGCTGGCTTTGAACCATGATTCTCAGATCTCAGCCTCCTGAGTAGCTAGGATTACAGATGTGAGCCACCAGCGCCTTTGTCCCTGAGCTCCTTTTGCTCAAGGTTAGCACTCTACCACTTGAGCCATAACACCACTTCCAGCTTTTTCTGTTTATATGGTACTGAGGAATCAAAGCCAGGGCTTCATGTATGTTAGACAAGCACTCTACCACTAAGGCACATTCCCAGCCCACCCTCCTCTACTTTCTATAGCAATACTATTAATAACAAGACTTTCCAGGGGTAATATGAGAGAGGAGTGCTATCCCCTCTCTTGGCCTCAGGCCACAGTGTGACCTCCTCCCTGCTCTGGGACCTTCTAGAGTCCCAAGGCATCCTTTATTCCTACTTAAAAAATTTTTTTTTGTGTCCATCCTGTGGTTTGAACTTGGGGTCTGGGTTGTCTGTGAGTTCTTTGTTTTGTTTCGTTTTGGTCAAGGCCAAGTCTGGTGTTCTACCACTTAAGCTACAGCTTCAATTCCAGCTTTTGTTGCTTAATTGTAGATAAAAGTCTCACAGACTTTCCTGCCTGGGCTGGCTATGAACTGCAGTCCTCAGATCTCAGCCTCCTGAGTGGATAGGAATACAGACATGAGCCACTAGCAACTGGCCATCCTTTCTACTTGATTCCCCAACACACCAGTGGGCAGGGAAGAGGTCTGCATCATGGTACCTTCCTAAGGTTAATGGATGCTTCCTTTGGAGTGTCTGTACCCTCAGCCCATCTGGCTTTCCTCAACCCTGCCACGCTTGTCATTTGTTGTTACTCGGTTGTCCCACAGGGCAAAGAGCTGCTAATCGGGCCCTGGCAGCATGAGGCCCTCCGTAAATACTTGTCAGGTAAACAGTGGAGCATGGCTGGTGTCCAACTCTTTAACTGCATTTTTTTTTGTCTTTTCTTTTTTGGTACTGGGGATCGAACATTGCACTTGCTAAGCAAGCACTTTGCCACTGAGCTACATCCCAGCCCTGGTGTCCAACTCTTAAGCACACTAGGTCTGTCACTAGGTCTCAGTCATCTCCGGAGACAGAGCTTCTCACTTTTCCATTACGGGGGGATGGGGTCTCTTTATGCTGCCCAGGCTGATCTTGCCTTCCATGCTCAAGTGATCCCCCTGCCTCAGCTTCCTGAAGAGCTGGGGCTGAAAGTTTCATGCCCCTTCCTCTATCACATTTTTGGTTTTCACCAGTACAGGGACTTGAACTCAGGGACCTGAACTTTCATTTTGGCCTTTTCTTTCAAGCGCTATGCCACTTGAGCCACATTTCCATTTCTGACTTTTTGGAAATATGAGTCTCATAGACTTTCCTTCACGGGCTGGCTTCTAACCTTGATCATTACATTTCAGCCTCATGAGTAGCTACCTAATACCTCAGGCATGAGTGCCCAGCTCCTACTTCTTGTTTTTGTAAGTCGCTTTCATCCCCCAGTTCCACAGATGAGGAGCTGAAGGCTTGGGCTGTGTGTCTTGCTGGAACTGTCACCCTTCTCCTCCTCCCTTGTGCCTGCCAACCCCTCCACTTCCATGCCCGAAGTTGTCATCTGGTCACCAAAGCTGACTCTGCCCATGTGCCCAGAAGGCCTCAGGGCTGCAGAGCTAATGACCCAAGAGCTGTCCACAGTCAGCAGTGACAGAGGCGCATACAGACACGCCTAAGTCCCCCTCCCTGGGCTGCATGCTATGCACTGATTTCCAGAGTCCTCAGCAGGGATGGGATGGCCTTCTGGTGCCCACAGGAAAGCCTTGTTCTCCTTTTTTTCTTCTTCCTTTCCTTCCTTCTCATTTCCTTCTTCCTTCGTTCATTCTTTCCTCCCTCTCCTTCCTTCCTTTCTACCTTCTTCCCTCTCCTTTCCTTCCTTCTTCCTCCCTTCCTCTCTTTTTCCTTCCTTTTTTCCATCCTTTCTCCTTCCTTCCTTCCTTCTTTCCTTCCTTCCTTCTTTTCTTCCTTCCTTCCTTCCTTCCTTCCTTCCTTCCTTCCTTCCTTTCCTTATCTCTTGCAGGTTTGCTTGCTTGCTTGCTTTCCTTCCTACCTTTCTCTCTCTGTCTTGTGCCAGTACTAGACCTTGAACTCAGGGCATGGACTCTGTCCTTGAGCTTTTTCACTCAAGGTTGGTGTTCTACCACTTCAACTGTAGCTCTACTTTTTGGCTTTTTGTAGTTAATTGGAGATAAGAGTCTCATAGCCTTTCCAGCCTGAGTCAGCTTTGAACCTTCATCCTCAGATCTCAGCCTCCTGAGTTTCTAGGATTACAGGCGTGAGCCACGGGTGCCTGGCTAATAGGTTTTCTCTTTGGAACTCACCATCAGGTATGTCCTGCCTTGAGTGGGGACAGAACCATTCTGGCGATGGCCCTGGACCTCCAGCGTCCCAAGTCCACATCTCAGAGACGGTGATCGCTGGTGAGATGGCGCTGTGGGCACTGCTCCCGCTTGCATGCCACCGGCTCTAGCAGAGGGCCTGTTCCACTCGGGGCACAGAAGGGAGGTCAGTCTCCTGGCTTCCAGCTGGCCTGCCCAGCCCAGACTGGAAGAGTGTGCTCTCTTCTCTTCTCTTCCAGAGTATTTTCAAACAGTTGCCTTGGCCCTTTAGCTTTGCAGCACAGTAGGGCCCTGTGGCAAATGTTTCTGTAGGCGGCCCTCTGCTTTCACAGACTGAAGTAGAAGCCCAGCTGTGCCCTCACTTTGGCTTGCAGGGAGCCCTGAACTTCTTCTACTAGACAATTGCCACCACCCCACTCACCCCTCCAAGCCATTTCTCCTAGCCTCTAGACCAGAGTGCTCCAAAGGCATAGCTGAGTTCATCTGCCACTCTACTAGAATCGTTCAGTGACTTGTCTGACAATTAAAAACACATCAACCAGCATCCAACACAATGGGGCCACTTCAGATCTCCTTACCTTTCAGAAGTCACTTGGTTTCTAGTCCTGGAATTCCACAGCAGTTCGGGCCACAGGGCCTTTGCCCCTGCTTAGACCTCAGTCTATCCAGCAGGCCTTTGGAGGAGTTCCCTTCACCACCCCACCACCACCAAATAGTCTTTCCTTCATTATCTTCTTTAAAATCCCTGTCTCTGCTGGGCACTGGTGACCCACACTTGTAATTCTAGCTACTAAGGAGGCAGAGATGTGGGAATCATGGTTTGAAAACAGTCCAAGCAGAAACTTCCATAAGACTCTTATCTCTAATCCCACACATGTAAAAAGCTGCAAGTGGCGCTGTAGCTTAAGTGGTAGCACACTACTCTTGAGCAAAAGAAGCTCAGGGACAGCACCCAAGCCCTAAGTTGAAGCCCCAGGACCAGTGCACGCATGCATGCACACACACACACACCCTCCCATCTCCTTTCCTCCTTGATCTGCCTCTGTCTGGTAGCCACTGTTACCATGGAAAGCACTCTCATGTATGGCATCTGTTTCCTGGCTGTCAGCTCCTGAGATCAGGGGCTGTCTCCATCTTCAGTGGAGTTGGTGCTGAACTGAGCGGATGGATGCTGCAACCACCAAGAGGAGGTAGATAGATACACTAGGGTGCATACACATCTTGGTCCCAAGGTCCCCAAGGAGAACAGCCTCCTTTCTAAGCTGTGCTTCAAAGACACCTGCAAGCTCTCAGATCTCTCACCAGCTTCAGCCTTTCCAATATTCCATTTTCCATCCAGGCTTCTCACCATCCCATGGGAGCCCCCCAGAACCATGGGGAGTACAGCTTCTGTCTCCAGGTGGATGGGGGGCCTGGCAACTGGGCCCTGGGCACTCCAGATCTTTGGGGCTTTGTTAGGCTTCTCCTTGTCCCATGGGTCTGTGGTGGCCTCTGCTCAGCAACCTGGGCCCCAGCCGGAGGGAACAGATCCCTGAGGGAAGAGACTGGAAAGTGAGACTCCAGGGTCTGCACCCCTCCAGGGAAGGGGCCCTGCAAGAGGAGAGGCTCCCTGGGGAGCTGTCCAGCTCCAATCACAGGTACCCCTCTCCCCAGGGTGCTGCCCCCAAGGGAGGCCCAGCCACAGATACAGCAGGCCATGTCTCTGGGGGTAGGTCAGGCCACTGGCAACTTGCTTGGAAAAGTTTCCTAGTGCTCTGTCTCTCTCTAGGGTGCTTCTGGCCTCCTGGGCTCCTGCCTCTCCATGGAGGACAGGGGCATAGGCCCCAAGAAGGCCAGGTCCTGGCTGGCCTCACTCTTTCCAAGGTGTATCTCAAGAGGCAAGCAGTCATGGAGAATCCGAGTCAGGGCCTGAAAGATCTCATACCTCTTATCAGGACTAGGCCTAGCTTTGTAGCTCTACCATACCCTATCTTCCCACGACAGGATCCTGTCTCTTAAAGTCAGAAAGTGCTTTCTTAGGTCTAACTGCCATCTGTCCTCCTGTCATATAAAAGATCAGACTAGATCCATATCCTGGGTGAGAAGGAAGTTAGACTTAAAGACCAATGAAGTCAGGTGTTGGTGGCTCATGCCTGTAATCCCAGCTATTCAAGAGGCTCAGATCTGAGGATCATGGTTCAAAGCCAGCCCAGGCAGGAAAGTCTGTGAGACCCCTAGCTCCAATTAACCACCAGAAAACCAAAAGTGGTGCTGTGGCTCAAGTGGTACAGCACTAGTCTTGAGCTGAAAAGCTCAGAGACAGTGCCCAGGCCCAGAGTTCAAGTCCCATGACTGACAAAAAAAAAAAAAAAAGACCAATGAGTAGTCACCTGCAGGTGGCTCACATCTGTAACCCTAGCTACTGAGTTGGCTGAGATCTGAGCATCATGTTTCAAATCCAATTCAGACAGGAAAGTATGTGAGGCTACTATCTCCACAATTAGCCACCAAAACAAGTTGGAAGTGGAGCTGTGACTCAAGTGGTAAAGTGCCGGGCTTGAGCACATAAAAGCTCACGGACAGCACCCAGGCCCTAAGTTCAAGCCCTAGGACCAACACAAAAAATAAAAATCCTAAGGACCAAAACATGCAGGCAAGTGTTGATGCTTCCTTTCTTCCTCCTCTGTGGACTTGAACATGACGGTACAGGATGGGGGACGTGTGTGTGTGTGTGCACGCAGCCTGGGCCTGGGGCATTTTCACCACCATGTTTCTCCCTGTGTGACTTCTACAAGGGTCTAGAGCTCTGTAGCTGCTAGGTTTCCATCTCTACATGAGCAGAGAGCAGATCTCCACCTTTAGGCTCCAGGTGGGAGCAGCCTGCGCAGGTTGGCAGTCACTGCTGCTACAGGCCGTCCCCTTGCCTGACATCCTTGGAACCATAGCTGGAGTTACTTGGTTTGTTTGTTTTTGGTATCAGCCCTAGGGCTTGAACTCGGGGCCTAGGAACTGTCCTTGAGTTTCTTTTACTCAAGGCTAGCCCTTTACTACTTGAGCCATAGCTCCATTTCCTTTTTTTCAGGGTAGTTTATTAGAGATAAAAGTCTCATGGGCTTTCCTGCCCTGCAGTCTTCAAACAGTAATGCTTAGATCTCAGCCTCTTGAGTAGCTAGGATTACAGGCATGAGCCACTAGTACTGACTGCAGTTGGAGTTTCTTGAACTTGGAACATTTGTGTACACATAACAAGGCACCATGAGGATGGAACCCAAGTCAAAGCACATTCACTTATGTTCCAGATACTCCTCATAACATAATTTTCTATCACTTTGCTCATGAATCAAAGTATGATATAGATACTTTTCTGCTGATGACACCAGGTGGAAGATGGGGGAGATCAGAAATGGAGTCCTACGTGGCTCTGCTGCTGGCCCTGCACAAGGGTGCTGGTGGAAGGGTCCCCATCCTCCTGACTGGCAGGCATGGATGGGTGTGCATGCTCTCCCAGGACTGTGAGAAGACCAGAACGCAGCCTGGGCCAAGAACTACCCCCTTCCCTCCAGGGGACTCTCCTTACTCAAAACCCGAAGGTGCAGATGCGAATAGCCTACATCTGGGTACAGCACTGGGAGTCACCCCTACCAGCAAGGGGACCACCAGCAAGTCTCCAGGTCCCCATGTGGGTACTGCTGGGAGCGGGGAGCAGGGGGCACTAGGGGCTTAGCAAGGGCTCAGGAGGAGTCTCTGGCTCTGAAGTTAAGGCACCCAAGAGGACCTCCTCAGATGTGGGAGGCCAGGGAGGCCCCAGGGGAGACACGGGCCTATGTCTGTTTCAGGGCCCACTTTGGGTATTTGTGGGTTGCATGTGAATTTTGTCACTTAATTCTTTGACCCGTGGGTGACTCCCATGAGCCTGTCTTTGGTGTATAGGTTGCGCCAGGAGCATAGGGCTCCTTCCTGCAGAGGCTTTTACAATTGCATTCTTTTTATGGAGAAGCCTCTAGGTTTTAGGTTTTAATGAGGTATCGATAGGGCACAACCTGACTTTTTTTTTCCTTTTTGTCTTTCTGTTGGTGGTGGTGGTGGTGATGATCATGGGGCTTCAACACAGGGCCTGGGCACTGTCCTTGAGCTCTTCAGCTCAAGGCTTTGTCACTTTGAGCCACAGCACCACTTCCAATTTTCTGAGGGTTAATTGGAGGTAAGAACCTCATGGACTTTCCTGCCCAAGCTGACTTTGATCCTCGATCCTCAGATCTCATCCTGTTCAGTAGCTGGGATTACAGGCATGAGCCACTGGCACCCAGCGTACAACTGACTTTCAAAACCTTCCTGGGATGGTAGTGGGGAGAAGGGATGGAGGAGCTAGAGTGGAAGAAAGGAGGGAAAGCGGGTCAGAGAGGCCTCCAGCTCAGAGGTGGGGGAGGCCTGGCTCCAGGATGTGCCAATGGACAGACGGAACAGATGTGGGCTACACATCACCCAAATGTCAGTGGGCACCAAGAGTCGTTAGCAATGCACTCAGGCTACTTTCTCTATGCAATCCACTCATGCTGGATCTACCGTGCACCTGCCTCAGCACTAGGCTAACCTGTTCTGTACTGTTGAGGTCCTTTGGCATCACGTGCCAGCAGAGACCAAAGCTCAGCGCTGTCGTGGGCAGGGTAGCTTCCACTCCCAGCCTCCCTGCTGCTGTAGCATCCTCCTGACCACCTTCTGGTAGGCCCTCTTAGACCAAGGGTTCCCCTAGCTCCTGCATTCTGCCTCAGCCCTGTAAAGTACCCTGCTTCCATATTGCATCCTGCCAAGTCACAAGATCTGTCTCCTAGCTTGGCAGTGCCCAGGGAAGGCCTGGAAACGTCCCTCTTCTGTGGTATAATTGCCAGTATTACAGTCTGGCATTTAGAAGCATCTGAAAAATGGGGTGCTTTAGGATGGCAAGTGTGTCCCTACCCATCTGCCTGGCTCAGGGTTTCTGCTCTGTGGTAATGGTCAGGTTGCACATTGGGGTTACTCCAGGCCTCCCTTGAACACCTGCTTTGTAATTATTTCTACAGCTTATTGCCCCCATCTTACCAAGAAGAAGGTCAAAGTCCCTTGTCACAAGAGCCTGGGGTTATGCTGCCCCTATGCCAGCACACAGCTTTTTGTGGCCTCTCAGGGGCATAGGAAGCCTCCTTCTTCTGTGAAAGGACCCCCCCCCCCCACTCTTGGACCGCAACCTGTCTACCCAGCTCAATGGGCAGGGTCTGTTAAGCATCTAATCTGCATCTGTCTGCAAATCCCCTTTTGTTCTTATGCCAGTCCTGGAGCTGGAACTCAGGGCCTGGATGCTGTCCCTGAGCTCTTTTTGCTCAAGGCTAGTGCTGTACCACTTGAGCTACAGCACCACTTCTGGGTCCTTGATGGTTAATTGGAGATAAGAGCCTCACAGAGTTTCCTGCTTGGAATGATTTTGAACTGTGATCCTCAGATCTCATCCTCCTGAGTAGCTAGGATTATAGGTATGACAAATACACTTTTTTTTTTTTTTTTGGTCATGGGACTTGAACTTAGGGCCTGGGAGCTGTCTCGGTTCTTTTGCTCAAGGCTGGCACTCTATCACTTTGAGCCATAGCACCACTTCCAGTTTTCTGGTGGTTAATTGGCAATAAGAGTCTCATGGGGACTTTCCTGCCCAGATTGGCTTCGAATCATGATCCTTAGATCTCAGCCTCCTGAGTAGCTAGGACTACAGGCATGAGCCACTGTTGCCCGGCACAAACATACTTCTGAATGCATCTAATAGTCAATTCTTTCTTCTGTCTTTAACCTGCTCAGTTGATGTCACGTGGACCTATCTACAGGATCTCCAGTCCCTAGCTTCTGCCCTTACCTTGGGCTCTTCACAGCAGCACCATACAGTACAAGCCACATACAAAATCCAAAGTTTTCTTTAATAGTTTTTTGTTTGTTTGTTTTTAGCTTCTCAGGAGACTGAGATCTGGAGGATCAAGGTTTGAGGCAAGCCTGAGCATAAAAGTCCTTGAGACTCTATCACAATTAGCCAGCAAAATACTGATTGACAGCATGGCTCAAGTGAGAATGTTAGCCATGAGCAAGAACGCTGAATGAGAGCAGGAAGCCCTGAGTTCAAATCCTGGTTCTTCAAGAAGAAAATTTTTAGGCACGGCTGAGAAAGGAATGCACAGCTCCATGCCTGCAAAGTACACTAATCAGCTACCTCCCAAGCCCCTCAAAATTAATTAATTATCTACTTACTTATTAGTAAGTACACAGCTTCTCCCTGTGTAGCCAACCCAGGCTGGCCTGGAACTTGTAATTCTTCCATCCCAATCTCCACAGTGTTAAAACTTTATTTTTGATTGACATGGGAACATTGTCTATCTCTTGCTGGTACAGTACTCACTCATCTGGCAACAAAGTCTTGAATTCAATGCCCAACATCACAAAAATAAAAATAAATCTACAAATAAACACATTGAATGGTAAAAGAAAAAAATACACTGAGACATGATCAATTACACAGGTCTCTAGACATTCATACAGAGTGAGACCAAAGGAGAATATTCTTAGGAGAGGATCACAAAGGTACAAAAGCTATGTGCATCTGATCATATAAAATAATATTTATCTAAATGAACTCCAGGAAATGGAAAAAAGAGGATTTTTTTCTTTGTTGCTGTTTTTATTTTCCATTTGTCTTGTTTGTTTATCTGTTTTGGGGAGGGCAAGGGGACAGCACAGAAATGGAGGGACAAAGGGTGAACAAATGAAGCAGTGATTCTCCCTAGACACTGTGTTGAAAATAAACTTCTGCTTGTGGGTGAGGGTGGGAGGGGAAAAATGGGAGAGAGTGAGGGAAGGGGTGACATTGTTCAAAAAGAAACATACTCATAGCCAGGAGCTGGTAGCTCATGCCTGTAATAATCCTAGCTACTCAGAAGACTGAGATCTGAGGATCACAGTTTGAAGCCAGTCTGGGCAGGAAAGTTCATGAGATTCTTATCTCCAATAAAATACTCAGAAAAAGCCAGAAGGGGTGTGTGGCTCAAGTGATAGAGTGCTAGCCTTGAGTACAAAGAGGTTCAGGGACAGTGACCAGGCCCTGAGTTTAAGTCCCAGGCCCTGAGTTAAAGCCCCATGACTGACAAAAAAAAAAAAAAAAAGCTACTAGAGCAAAAAAGGGTTCTGGTGTTGCTCCAGGAGGAAGCTTTGAGCTCAAGCCCCAATATCTCTATTTCTGATTCCATTTTTCTCTAATTCTGATTCCTCTTAGATTCCACAAACGATGATTGCCTTTTGGTGCTTAGCTTTTAAAAGTAGTAAGAAATAGGTAAGATTTATTATTTTTGTTTATTTATTTAGTTATTTTGTTGGCCATGAGGCTTCATCTCAAGGGCCTCGATTCTTTCCTTGAGCTTTTTTGCTCAAGGCTAGGACTCTACCATTTTGAGACATAGCTCTACTTCCAGTTTTCTGGTGGTAAGCTAAAGATAAGAGTCTCATAGACTTTCCTGCCTGGGCTGGCTTTGAACCTCCATCTTCAAATCTCAGTCCCCTGAGTAGCTAGGATTACAGGCATGAACCACTAGTGCCTAATTGTGTGTGTGTGTGTGTGTATGTGTGTGTGTGTATACGCACACACCAGTCCTTAGGCTTGAGCTCAGGGCCTGGGCACTGTTCCTGAGCTTCTTTTGCTCAAGGGTAGTGCTGTATTGCTTGAACCACAACTCTGCTTCTTGCATTTTTAATTTTTTTGTAATTTATTGGAGATAAGAGTTTTTTTTTTTTTTTTTTTTTTTGCCAGTCCTGGGCCTTGGACTCAGGGCCTGAGCACCGTCCCTGGCTTCCTTTTGCTCAAGGCTAGCACTCTGCCACTTGAGCTGCAGCGCCACTTCTGGCCGTTTTCTGTATATGTGGTGCTGGGGAATCGAACCCAGGGCCTCATGTATACGAGGCAAGCTCTCTTGCCACTAGGCCATATCCCCAGTCCCTGGAGATAAGAGTTTTGATACTTTTCTTCCCAGGCTGGCTTTGAATCATGATCTTCAGATTTCAGCCTCCTGAGTAGCTAGGTGTGAGCCACTGGCTCATGGCTGTAAAATATATTTTAATACTATATTTTAAACCAATTTTATCCAAACTGTACCATTTGAGCATGTGAATGTGTCCAGGGGGTTATTTGTCTCTTTTTAGTGACTCATTTTTAAATTCATTTATTTATTTATTTGCCAGTCCTGGTGCTTGGGACTCGGGGCCTGAGCACTGTTCCTGGCTTCTTTTTGCTCAAGGCTAGCACTCTACCACTTGAACCACAGCACCACTTCCGGCTTTTTTCTATATATGTGGTGCTGAGGAATGGAACCCAGGGCTTCATGCATGCTGGGTGCTGGGCAAGCACTGTACCGCTAAGCCACATTCCCAGCCTCGGGCTGTTTTTTTTTTGTTTTTTTTTTTTTTAAAATAAAGGTAAGTGGAGTGAGTTTATTTGAAGGTGAAAGGAAAGCCATAGAGTAAGTAGGAAGATTTGCAAGACTTCCAGAGTGGGGAAAGGGCCCTCCCCATCAACCCACGAGGGAAAGACCCTTGCTCAGCACTTCTGATCCCCACTCGGGCCCCACCTCCAGGGCTGCATTTCTCGTGTGGAGATCAGAGTCTCCAGGATTGCTCTGGACACTGGTCCTCAGAGCCCAGTCCTCACAACTAGAGCTAAGAGGCACGAGCCAGGCTCCTGGCTGGAGAACTGGGTGTTTCAACAGCAAGCAGGAACATTCTCAAGAGAATAGCTGTAAAGTGATAAAAGGAATCTGATAAAAATAAGAGACTGGGGTTAAAGAACTAAAACATCTAAAGATGTAGTTTTTTAAGCCAGGCATCTTTCTATTTTGCATTATAATCCTCAGGCTAAGAGCACTGGAGCCACAGTCTAAAAACTAGAGTCAGAATAAGGAGTAGACTTTGGCTTCTTGCTGAGTGGAAATCTAGGGGCAAGAGAAAAAACTTCCAGCAAAAACATACAGACAAGTGTGGAGCCTAGCTCCTAAGTGAATTTTATTCGCTTTCTGGACTCATGAAGAAGAAACACCTCCCTTAAGAATTCAAAAAAGGAGGAGAAACAGCTTCGTGTCTGAAATACATAAATTTTGCATGGGCTCCTACCTGTGAGAAAGTAAGTTGCTAAGGATAATGGACCGCTCCGTGATCTGGGGCACCTTAGGCAAAGTCACAAAATGTCTACTAAAACTACACCTCCACAGAAGGAAGGAGAAAGGGAGTAAGAAGAAAAACTTTAGAAGCTGCTTCCTCATTCTCAGAGGAAAACTGTCCTTTACTCTAATTTGAAGCAACGCAGAGCAATGTTCTCATTTATCACAAGACCATCTAGGAAAGTGGGGGGCCAAAGGGCCTCCCACTTTTAAATGCAACAACTTGCCTGTGGTCCCTTGGGGTGGACTCCAGCACTACAGTGCTAACTGACACTAGGAACCGGGAAGAGCGGGTGTGGAGGAGGTTGGAGGAGGGGGCAGCCCGGGGCTGGGGTGGGCCCGGTGGCCGAGCATCTGCCTAACACAGAAAGCCCCGAGTTCCGATCTCCAGCACTGCCAAAGTAACACATCGCAAAACCTCCAAGCCATACACACAACAAGACCAGGAAGCTCAAATGACAAAACAGACATTGCAAAATTATTATTTAGTTAAGGCAATTTAAATGTGAACTCTTACACAAAAATCTTTACATACCATTTTTGAAATACAATACTGTAATCTTCTGGATCAACTAAAAGAGCTGGTGTCTCCCTAAAATCTGTACAGCAGAAACCTGCTTTCAGCAGGTAAGCCTATTTACAAGTAAGACCCTCTTACTCTTGTAACACTGTCCTGTTTTGTTTTAAGAGACTATACAACTCCTCCCCCTGCAGACCAGTCCGTGTCTATCATCCTAGACACAGGCCCGCGCCACAAAGAACTATTTACACGGCACTGTCATCTCTCCAATACACACCTGCCCTCCACCACCTGTGAAGGGCCCGAGGGGGCTCATGAGACTCACAGTGACAACCGCAGGCACTTCCTAAGTTCTCCGTACAAATGTTAAACGAAAGCCACGACTATTTACATTTTAAACATTCACGTGTCATCTATCTTCCAAGTTAAAAACATCAATTGCTATCAGACTTACTGTGGGTTTCACAATATACTGCTTCTTAACTTTTTAATGTAAACACATGTTCTTGATTTATAAAAATTCAGAGTAAGGGGGTTGGGGATATGGCCTAGTGGCGAGAGCGCTTGCCTCGTATACATGAGGCCCTGGGTTCGATTCCCCAGCACCACATATACAGAAAACGGCCAGAAGTGGCGCTGTGGCTCAAGTGGCAGAGTGCTAGCCTTGAGCAAAAAGGAAGCCAGCGACAGTGCTCAGGCCCTGAGTCCAAGGCCCAGGACTGGCCAAAAAAAAAAAAAAAAATTCAGAGTAAGAATACAAACTTAAGTCTTTCTGGGATAAAAAGACGGGCTTGAAATTACTTCATTCTTTTCCTCTTTTTCAAAAGTGCATCTCGAAGCGCCAGCTGGAAGAAGAAAACAAACATATTTCTCTTGTCTGTAAGGAAGGATCTTGGTGCTATGGGCTGATAGGCTGTCTAAATCAAACAGGAAAGTAGATCTTTTACAAGTATTTTTTCTTTTTTAAAATCACATACATTCCACTAGCAGAGGTATATACAGACCACGTCAAGATTTTTTTCAGTAACTCCTCCCAAACAAAAATATTAAAAATATTCAAGGGCTGGGGATATGGCCTAGTGGCAAGAGTGCCTGCCTCGGATACACGAGGCCCTAGGTTCGATTCCCCAGCACCACATATACAGAAAACGGCCAGAAGCGGCGCTGTGGCTCAAGTGGCAGAGTGCTAGCCCTGAGCGGGAAGAAGCCAGGGACAGTGCTCAAGCCCTGAGTCCAAGCCCCAGGACTGCCCCCTCCCCCAAAAAAATCCATAATCCAAAAAGTGCGATTATGTATCATCTTCATTTTTCCATGTTTTAGAACTTTAAAAAAAAGTAAAAGTCGGGCTGGGGATATAGCCTAGTGGCAAGAGTGCCTGCCTCGGATACACGAGGCCCTAGGTTCGATTCCCCAGCACCACATATACAGAAAACGGCCAGAAGCGGCGCTGTGGCTCAAGTAGCAGAGTGCTAGCCTTGAGCGGGAAGAAGCCAGGGACAGTGCTCAGGCCCTGAGTCCAAGGCCTAGGACTGGCAAAAAAAAAAAAAAATTCAAGAATAAACTCAAATTTTCAAAAGATAGGTTAGTCCTGGGGCTTGAACTCTGACAGGGCTTCGACCCTGTCCCTGAGCTCATTGCTCAAGGCCAGCTCTCTACCACTTGAGCCACAGCACCACTTCCCGTTTTCTGCTGGTTAACTGGAATTTTATAAAAGCCTCACAGACTTTCCTGCCTGGGCTGACCTCATTGAACCTTGATCCTCAGATCTCAGCCTCCCCAGTAGCTAGGATGACAGGCATGAGCCACAGACACTCAGCCTGACCTGTAGATTTTTTTTTTTTTTTTTTTTGGCCAGTCCTGGGCCTTGGACTCAGGGCCTGAGCACTGTCCCTGGCTTCTTCCCGCTCAAGGCTAGCACTCTGCCACTTGAGCCACAGCGCCGCTTCTGGCCGTTTTCTGTATATGTGGTGCTGGGGAATTGAACCTAGGGCCTCGTGTATCCGAGGCAGGCACTCTTGCCACTAGGCTATATCCCCAGCCGTGACCTGTAGATTTTAAAGATGTGAATTTTAGTCTATTAATTCCCATGCACTAGTTTCTTTGTCCTGAAAACTTTAAAAAATCTTTAGTGTTTCAAGTTTAACAACATGGTATCCATAACTTTTACTTAAATTTTTTTCACATGGGGTCCTGGGGGCTCATATCTGCTACTCAGAGGAAGTGGTAACTGAGAAGATTACAGTTCAAGACTAGCTTGGAAAAAATACATGTGAACCCATCTTAACAGAAGAAGCTGGGTATGGTTTGTGTACCTGTCATTCTAGCTACAGTAGAAATATAAATAGGAAGATCTCACTCCAGGTTGGCCTGGGCAAAAGGGAGACCCTATCTCAGAAATAACCAGAGCCAAAAGGGCCGGAAGCACAGCTCAAAACAGAGCACTTGGGCTGGGAATATGGCCTAGTGGCAAGGGTGCTTGCCTCCTACACATGAAGCTCTTGGTTCGATTCCCCAGCACCACATATATGGGAAACGGCCAGAAGGGGCGCTGTGGCTCAGGTGGCAGAGTGCTAGCCTTGAGCGGGAAGAAGCCAGGGACAGTGCTCAGGCCCTGAGTCCAAGGCCCAGGACTGGCCAAAAACAAACAAACAACAACAACAAAAAAAAACAGAGCACTTGCCTAATAAGTGAGAAGCCCTGAGGTCAAACTGTAGCATCACAATAAAGAAATAGAGAAAACAATAAAAAGAATTTTAAATCTCTTTTGGAGGCTGGGCACGACAGTGGTCTAATGTGATGTCAGCACTTGGGCAGGTAGCAGGAGGGTCAGAAGTTGGAGGCGGGCCTGAATGACACCATAGGACTCTGTGTCAAAGTGCCATCACCACCACCCCACCCCACCCAAGCCGACAAGCAAAACGAAGCCCTCAAGACAGACACAGGAAGGTTTTGCAAAAGGACACGTACAGAAAGGACAAGAGAACTGCGTTTCATAAAGTAGGTATCAAAGCTAGGTCTAATTTTTTAACATCGGTCAATCCCCGTATGTTCACGGACCACAAGGCAGCCAGTTAGCACGAAGGAGCCTCCCAGGGATCTAGCTTGCTTGCCTCTGGTCACAGGAGCAACGGCCACCTCGAACGACTCCCACCTCTGCTGGGTACAGGCTGCGTGCTTCCTACCCCCAGCTCTCGTGTGTGAGAGTGCAAGGCCCCACGGGGCTCAGAGGACACGGCGGTGTCCAAGGTCAAGCGCTCTTACAGCTCCCGCTACCTACATTTCAGGATGAACTCACCTGCTTTTCTCGGAAGGAATGCTTGTGTTTTGATCGAACATTCTGGCTGTATCTCATCATCATGAAGTTCTTCTGTTTTTTCTTCTCTTTATTTGTGGAGCTGGAAAATGGATTTATTTTGGTTTTCTTCCTCACAAATTCCTTCTGGTCTGTCTTTCCAGCCTATCAGCACAAAAAGATGGACATTTGTTAACATACTTGAGAAGTTCACTAATCGGTGCAGACGTACACTCCTGTGCTAGGCCGTCAGTGGGTGCTAGGTACAGTCCTTGCTCCCTGGACTCAGCCGACAAAAGTCTGCAATGACTGCGACCGAGTGCGGGGAGTTCATAATCTAGACCACTGGGATCGGAGGGGCTCTCTGGAGCCAAGTAAGCAGTTTCGTTTCACATTGTGTGGCAAAGGAAGGAAGGGTGGTGTTCCAGGAAGGCGGCACAGTGGGTGAAAAACGGAGGAGAAAGAACGGGTGTGTACAATTACGTAGACAGGTTTCAGAATCTATAAACGGACTGCAGAAGGTGAAGGGAAGCCATGGAATGGTGCGTAAGGAAAGGTGTAGGAAGCAATACAGTCAGGATGCAGACACGAACAGCCACAGCGCCAGAGGCCAACTCTGATTGTAAACATTTCTATTACTTTAATAAATGTACCAAGCCTCCTGACAGGGCGAGTATGTCCTGTTCCTTTTCTGGGCGCTGTATCTTGCTTTGTGGGTGCATGGCTACATGTAGCTGTGAAAACTCGCCCAATACAACATCAAACATGTGTATTCACTTCCACTTTTACAGCTCTACAGCTATGGGTACACACTTGTATGTTTTCTGCGTAAGGATTGAGGAAGCGCGACCCCACTTACCATGGCAGTTGCTAGTCTCGTCTCCTTATGAGACTTTGGCTTTATATGAAGGCGCTCAATGTCCCGAAGAGACAGCAGTTCACCTCTGTGAGGGGGGAAAAGGAATTAATTATGTGGCGTGGAGGAACTCCTGTCCCCGCGGGTGCCTCGTTAGCGGGTGCGCTGCCTGGAGGCCCACTGGATGCACGTTACCTGGACTCCTCCTCACTGTCCACGTCGATGTACTTCCTCTTCTGCGCTTTCCCGGGGGCGGCATCCAGCTCCTTCCTCATCTGCACCATCCGGATCTTTTGGAAGTCTTCCTGAGTTAAGACCCGACTCGTGCTGATGGCTGCGGCTTTGGCCTTGCGCTCCTCCACGGGCATGCTGTTCAGCTTCTTGGTCTTCATGAAACACAAGTCACAGAGCCCTGGCTCAAGTGAGAGTTCTGAGCTCCAGCAACCCAACCTCCCCAAGGGCCCCGGCAAAAGTCCCGCCTCGGTCAACGTGTGAGTGACCTCACGACTTACGATTTCTTGCTGCTCTTCATCAGAAGAGTGGTGGACATCAACCCATTCGCCATCAGCACCCTCCTCCTCCTCCTCCTCCTCACTGAGGCTGGCACTCTCCCATCCATCTGCGTGAAGAAGGGGCTCAGTCATGCAGCCGCTCTCTGCTGAACACTCACACAAGTGACAACTCCGAGTCCACTGACCAACAACCGAGTAATGCTGCTAAATAAGCCACACCATTTCAGTTTAAATTTATGGAGAACTAAGCAAGCATTGACAAATATTGACTGTCAGTCAAAACCTTACAGTCATTTGTCCTGATACTCAAAAAAGGAACAGACTCCCAAAGCTAAGTGACGCTGAACCAATGGTACCCACCAAAATTGCACTTGTGTACTGAACTTGTACTGTAGCAAGTATCTGATTAACATCCAAATATATTTAGATTTAGGTGAGAAAGGAGTTTCAGTTATTCAGAGAACTGAATGTAAGATTCTGGGTGTCAAAGAGCCTTGTAGACACCTCAATAAAGTGGCTCCCCGTGACCCATAAGGCAGTGCAATAGCAGCCGTTTGCTCTTTGGTCTATTTACAACTACACCTGACAGGGTGTCTAGGTTTGCCATGTAACAGTGAGATAAAGTGAGCCTTCAGGGTCTGAAGGTGCAGTATAGAAGGAAAGGAACAGAAATGGATAGGAAAAAGAACAGGAGAGAGAGGAAAGCAAAGGAAAATGAACCTTCATCATTGTCAGCATTCTCTTCTTTGTCAACTTCTAGGACCTCAGCTCCTGGAATGTAATCTTTAGCATCTAATTCTCCATATTCCTGTATTCTTGCTTCTGCAGAGGCTTCTGTAGGTTTACCCTAAAGGAAGAAGGAGGGCAAACCATGTAATCATTGGTAGTACTGTCCAGAATTTTGAATTCTGGGAGGATAGTCATTAAAAAAAAATGGAAGCAATCAAATTATAAGAAGCCTGCTTATGTCTCTGGCCAAACTAAATCCATCTAGAATGCTGTCCACTGATTTCCTCATTCTTTTCTCATCAAAATTCAGACATTTGTAGTTGTGGAATGAAGTATCACCTCTGTTACATACATCTACCCTCCTCGTTTGATAGAGATGGAAACTGGCTGGGGACGTGGTCAATACAGGCCTCAGAGCTTCCGGTCTGCTATGCATCAAAAGCTTTTGAGGTACATGTAAGGGTCACAGCTTCACGCTTGCTAGGCAGGTGCTCTGCTGCCGAGCCACACCTCCGGCCTCTTTTGCTTTAGTTTGGCAGTCTCATGTGTTTGCCTACGCAGGCCTTGATCGTGATCATTCTCACGTAGCTTGATGACAGGTGCATGCCACCTTGTGCCACACTGAAAAGGGGTCGTGCTAACATTTTTTTTGTGTGTGCTGGCTGGCCTCAAAGTGCAATCCTCCAGATCTCTGTTTTTAGGAGGGCTGGGATTACATGCTTGAGCCATGGCACCTAGCTGGGCCTGTGTCCTTTAGGCCAAAAGAAGGATGTCTCAACTACCCGAAATTTCTTCTGCAACATCTGAGGATTCAGTGTCCGGAAGAGCTGAATCAAAGTTCTAGCAGACATCATTACATCTATAAAATAACACTTTTGGTGAGAAATTATGGAGCAAAAAGACCATAGTGAGGTAAAAATGAGTCACAAGGAAATCCTTGGCCTACTGAAAGTAACATACAACTTACTCTTATCTTTGTGTGTCTTATATTGAACCAGGTCTTGAAGAAGGTCTTCAGTCATGGCTAGAGGACATCGAGCTGTTATCTCTTTTATAGCATTGATTCTAGAAAAGGAAAACTGAATTAAAAAAATAACAAGAGAGCACTTCTATGTGGTTTAACCTAAGAAAATGAAAGCGAAGGGAATACAAGTTGGGTTTTAAAATGACAGCATGGTGAAGAATGTGAGAGTGGTAGCCTAAAACTTTTAGTCAGGCAGTGACTGCCATTACCTTTTCTCACAGAGGAAGGTACACTGTGAAATGGCAAGGCAGCATCTGCTGCTAGCCCGAAGGAGGGAAGGAGTAGGTCAGGTAAGAAGGATTATAGGTCTTCAAGCTTTTCCAAGGATCATAAAATGTAATTGGGTAACGTGTCACTTTCTCCTAAGGACAGTTTAGATGATCCTTGAATCGGGCTGACTCTATTCCGCAGTCTTGCGGCTTTTACTCAGGGCCTCAGCGCTATCCTTTTTGCTCAAAGCTAGCATTCTGCCACTTGAGCCACAGCTCCACTTCTGGCTTTTTGGGTAGCTAGCTGGAGATAAAAGAGTCTCATGGCTTGTTTGTCCAAGCTGGCTTTGAACAGAATCCTCAGCCTCCTGAATAGCTAGGAGTACAAGTGTGAGGTACCGGTGCCCAGCAGTACTTACTCTGTAAGTGGTTTTGAATTAATCAGAAAGGCCACTGAACTGCCCTCAAATCACAGTGATTCACTATTAAATCATTTGTGACACGTAAGATATATTCATAGTGAGAGGAGAGAAAAATAGATTTTCCAACAATTCTTCGTATAGAGTAAAATTGTAAAAAGACAAATAGCTGATTAGTAGGAAAAGTGCCCTTCTCTGGTTCTTTCCTAAAATTCTGACCAGTATAATAAAAGCAGGTGTCAGTGGCTTATGCCTGTAATCCTAGCTACTCAGATGTGGGAGACTTAAGGATTGAAGACAACCCAAGCAGAAAAGTTTACTAGATGTCATCTCCAAAATAATTAGAAAATACAAAGTGACCTACAACTAAAACCCCTTAATGCAACTACTTAAAGATAATAAGAATGAGAAAATAAACAAAATCAAAAAAGACTGGTTTGGAGGCATGGCTCAAGTGATAGAGCACCAGCAGAGCAAGTGCAAGTCCTGAGTTCAAACCACGGCGCATGTGTGTTACAATGTTTACTACGCCCACCATGTTGTTCTACATACCCCACAGTCATGACTTCCCCCGAGTTCTTGTCAGTGACGAAGTTGTTAGCCACAGTCATGAGCAACGACTGAATGATCTGCATGAGAGCGAGAGAAGAAGTGAGTGCAAGTGGCGTGCCTGGGCCCAAAGACGAGGCTGGAGAAACAGCACCTGCCTTCAGTTCCAGAGCTGAAAGCAATCAAACCCAAGGGCATCACAGATGGAAAAGTTTCCTTGGGGTTCAGTCTCCAGGGTCACACTCAGGTTAAATCCTACTCTCCTATATTCCAATGCTCTTACTCAACAGAAGGAATGATAGCTTTGAAAAATAATTACTGTAAACACACACACACACACACACACACACACACACACACACACACACAGTTTTTGAACTGTATTTGAACACAGGGCCTCATACTTGCCCTATCTCTTGAGCCACGCTACCCCACCCCAACCCCCATTTTGGATAGGATCTCTTGCCTTTTGCCCAGGCTGGCCCTGAACTTTGATCTCCTTAATCTTTGTCTCTCAAGTAATTGTGATAAGGCATGAGCCACTCCTGCCTTAATAATATTCGTGACCTCTTCTGGTCCTAACATTGTCAATGCACAAGTCAGAATTTTCAAAAGAAATTTAACTTTCAATGAACTGTGCAAACGAGCTTTTTCAATTTTTGTCAATCATGGGGCTTGAACTCAGGGCCTGGGTGCTGTCCCTGAGCTCTACCACACAGTGCCACTTCCAATTTTCTGGTGGTTCATTGGAGATCAGGGTCTCAGGGACTTTCCTGACCGGTTGGGCTTTGAACTGCACTCCTCAGCTCTCAGCCTCCTGAGTAGCTAGGATGACAAGTGTGAGCCACCAGCACCTGGCACAACCCAACTTCTTAACAACAGGAAATCTAAAGTAGACAGATCTTGGCTCAGACATGTACTCAGTTGAGAAACAGGACTCTACCTTCAAAATCCCTAGTGAAAAACAACACAGCTGGAGGCATAGCTCAGAAGTCCTTCACCAGTCTGACAAGTTCAAGGGCCTCAGTTCAAACCCCAATACTACTGGGGGAGGGGGAAGGGGAAGGGGGGCATGGCGCTGGCTGTGTGGACTAGGTCCCCAAGTCAGGTTAGCAGTTCTCACCTCTGGGGGAACAAGCTGGTGAGTGGCTTGGGCCACAAACAGAGGATCTTTGTTACTTCTGAAAACGTAAAAGAGAAGAAGGGGTACTGTCATGGCTGTCTCTCAGGCCCCAACCCATTGCTACTGCGGCTTCCTCTGCCTCGCTGCATGGCTCCCTTGAGCCTCCTCAAGCCCCTACCTTAGCAATGTCCCTTCCTCACCACACACTCTTAATACAGAGCACGAGCACATCAACTCTACAAGGGTAAGGGCTCTGTGTTAAAGTCACTGTGCAGTTCCTAGTCTGGTGCAGTGCGCCAGAGAAGTCACTCAGTGTTGAATGAACGAATAAGTGCAAATCAAGATTTACACGTATTCTCTATTCAAAGGGGCAGCAGAGTTACTATTTAGCACAAGAGAGTAGCCTTTAGTGAGTAGCTTGCTCTTCTTTTTTTCTTTCTATACTCCAAAGCATTCATGTGAGGAAGTATGGAAAATACTTAGTCCAGTGCTTGGTTCATGTCCATTGCTTTCCTAACCTGGGTAGAGTCTAAAGGCAAAGAGCATCTTTTTTCCTGCTCTGATGTTTTTAATTGGCTTTGCTACACATGTAAGGGCAATGAGAACAATTATGATCAAGTTATGATAAAAGGTGAAACTTTTATCATTTTCCTGCCAGGCCTGGGGCTTGAACTCAGGGCTTAGGCACTGTCCCTCAACTTCTTCTGCTCAAAACTAATGCTCTAGCATGTGAGCCACAGTGTCACTTCTGGTTTTCTGGTAGTTAACTGGAAGTTAAGAGTTTCATGGGCTTTCCCAGACTGGTTTTCAACATCAATTCTCAGATTTCAGCCTCCTGAGTAGCTAGGATTACAGGCACAAACCACGGGTGTCCTGTTATACTTCTATAATTTTTGTTTTGTTTTGTTTTTGCCAGTCCTGGGGTTTGAACTCAGGGCCTGAGCTTCTTTTTGCCCAAGGCTAGCACTCTACCACCTGAACCACAGCACCACTTCCAGCTTTTTCTATATATGTAGTACTGAGGAATCGAACCCAGGGCTTCATGTATATGAGGCAAGTACTTTACCACTAGGCCATATTCCCAGCCCCACTTCTATAATTTTTTATATTACACAAGTAGAGACATCCACTTTTCATTGCTACTACTTTGAAAACCAATAGTTTCTTACAGTTAATGAGCAGAACAACAAATCCACGGCCAATTCTAGAAAGAATGCTACAGTAATGCTGAACTCCTAACTCGTTAGTGAGTCCAAAGTAACAGACTAGATGGTATTCTAATGTGAGGGCCACTAAAAGAACAGGCAAGTGGGTACCTTACCTCTCTGGTGGGGCTGCAGGAACCTTTGCACAAAGGGATAGAAGTTGAAGAGAAAAACCTGTGGGCAAAAAAATACACAAATTCATTATTTATGAAACGGAGACATGGCTTCACGTTTCCATAATGGAACTCTATCACCAAGATCAACTAATTGGGAATTATTTCTCACTTTTCTTCAGTTTCTGTAAGTAGTCATGTAAAAAGATGACTCAATTTGATTTCTTTTTTTTTTTTTTTTTTTTGGCCAGTCCTGGGCCGTCAACTCAGGGCTTGAACACTGTCCCTGGCTTCTTTTTTGCTCAAGGCTAGCACTCTGCCACTTGAGCCACAGCGCCACTTCTGGCCATTTTCTGTATAGGTGGTGCTGAGGAATCGAACCCAGGGCCTCATGTATACGAGGCAAGCACTCTTGCCACTAGGCCATATTCCCAGCCCCTCAATTTGTTTTCTTAACCAAGAACAGGAACTCTCTCAACTGATCCTATACTGTTCTTTTTCCATCTAAAGGAAGAAAAAAGTAAATAAAGGGGCTGGGGATATGGCCTAGTGGCAAGAGCGCTTGTCTCTTATACATGAAGCCCTGGGTTTGATTCCCCAGCACCACATATACAGAAAATGGCCAGAAGTGGCGCTGTGACCCAAGTGGCAGAGTGCTAGCCTTGAGCAAAAAGAAGCCAGGGACAGTGCTCAGGCCCTGAGTCCAAGCCCCAGGACTGGCAAAAAAAAGAAAAAAAAAGAAAAAAGTAAATCAACGAAGAATAAAGGCAGAGTTAATCAAAACAACACTCTTCAACACCTGTCATTTCGGCTAGCTTAGAGATGGAAGCAAGAGTTAAATGTCAGACTACTAGTCAGTTAAGGGCTGGAGCAGACCCTATTTCAAAACCACAGGGCTGGAGAGAGCCTCTAGCAGGAATGAGGCCCTCAGTTCAATCTCTATTACTTTTGGAAAAGGAACAAGAAAAAAAAAAATCAACTCTGAATAGCACTAACATAATCTGACCACCAAAACCCTGCCAGTCTTGATTGTATTGTCTACTAGTCCAGCTACCTTGTAGGAATTGCTCTCCATATTTTAAAGAGAAAATACTCACTTTGGAGCCTACTTACGTAAGGGTCACAAGAGTCCAGTTATAAAGGAAATGGAAACGATTAGTTTCAAGAAATGAAACCTTGGTTATGCTTTCTCAATGTTCTTCATATGGAAATAAATTTATTTTTTCCACTTCAGCCACAAAACAAAACCCGGTTGGGTCATTAGATACTTCTTCTAATGGTTCGATATAAAGATGGATATCCAGCTGTTAAAACTCCAATATTATTTCCTTCAAACTACGCTTAAACCACCAATCACTTTTGCTTTCCCATCAAGTTCAAATTCAGTCCTGCACTGAAATAACTGCATACATTGACCTGATGACCCTTATGGAACTACAGCCATAGAGAAAAAGCAGTGAAGAGGTAGGTTTTTCTTAGGAGATAACCATGTTCCTGTGTGTGCTTTCACTTTAAACTGGGATGTGTGTATTTACTAGCCGACTTTCTTACTTTTCAGAGGAAGCAAGGTGGGTGAAGGGAAAGGGACAGGGAATGCCAGGAGGGAACCCAGGCCTTGGGCATGGTAAGCAGCTGCCCCAGAGTCTGACTCCCAGCCCCCTTCCTTTTGTTATTTTAAAAAGCTTAAGGGAAGCCACATGTTTGCAGATGCTCAGAGCAGCACTAGCCTGTCTAGCTGTTTCTTTTTGGCCTGTAGCTTTCTGCCATCCCTTTTTCCCATAATGGCAGTGAGTGCAAAAGCAGTGTGGGGCCCATGTGCACACCTCACACGCACACACGCACCACAAAGGAGCTCTAGCAATTAATTTAAGAGGAGAGAAAGGAAGGATTCAGCTCTGAAAACCTAATTTCCTGCCAGAGACATCTGAAAGTCAGGAAGGCTTTGGAGGGTTAAGTAATGGGCAATGCAGTACAAGTCAGTGAAGACTGGATGGGCCAGGAAAACGGATATGGGAAATAAATACAGAAAACATAAAACAGTAATCCGTAAACTGACTATCCACAGATGGGAAGGCTGTGTTGTTCTGCGGACTGTACAGGGATGGGCAGTGTAGGGGCTGTGCCACCTAACACGAAGGGCTCCCCTTTCACCAAGCCCACACCGACTTCGAACCCCCCACAAGGGGAGCAAAGCATCCAAACCTCGTGAATCCCCACCAATCTGGAGATGAGGTTCATGAGCATCATCTTCACTTCAAACCTCTCCTTATAGCTCTCTAGCTGCTTCAGGAGTTTTTCCGCAAAATCTGGAGAAGACAAGATCACAGAAGTGCTCGGTGAGTCCATGTTCATACAGCACGGCCCAGGCAGGGGGTGGGTGACGAACTAAACCCAAGTGATCCACCAGCACCGGTGCCCAGTCACTGAACACACCTCAAGGCGTGTCAAGGTTTTCAGCATCACCACCAAGACTGACAACAGATGCTCGGTGGTCCTGCTTCTGGAATGTGCTTTGAAGACCAGCAGCAGCCTGTTCACCCAGACCTTCACAGACACGTAGCCTCTCAGGCCACCCAAGCCTACTGAGTCAGAATGGGCACTTGACCCGGGTCCCCAGGTGTTTGGTGGGCACATACACATTTGAGAAACACCGAGAGCAGGTTAGCAAATGTATAGACAACGCTTAAATCTCAATGTTCACCCACAACCCCACACCGACCCAATCACAATCCTGGGGTTCAGTTCAGATTTATACATCCTCTAGCTAATTCAAATGGGCAGCCTTGTTTGAAAACTCGGGTTTCCCAAACTTCTGGATTCCACAAACTAGTGAAAGAAAAGACTAACAAGAGACTACCAATTTGCAGTGAAGTACAATGTCTTACTACTTTTGTGTTGAAAATAACACAAATCAGAGACCTGTTCATTCCTTATGTTGATATAGACTGGAAATCATTCCTTGACAACATTAATTTTCTACGTCATAACCCAGTGGTAACTGCTAAGCATTTGTTGATTCCTATTAAGTGCTGAGGATCTTATTAAGTGCCCTGACAACCCTGGCAGTGGAACTAAACAGGCACAGGTTCTACAAGGAACTTGGATAGTCACAATTCTCTCTACCTTGAGAATCATGAATCAAGTGAATAGCTGAAAAGTTAAACACCTCTGGCTTCTTCTTTTTCTTTTGTTTCTGAAAGAAAGAATAAGAAAACGCTTTCCAATCCAAATGACGGTGATGCTATAGAACGCAATGCATTAACAAAGGCTGCAAGTGAGTCTATTAGGCTACTTAAAAGAAAAACAGGGCTGAGGGCATGGCTCAAGTGATAGTGGGCTAGTTATCTAGCAAGTACAAGGCCTTCAATCCAAACCCAGCACTACCATCCAAAACAAACCAAACCAAACCAAAAACCAACCAGACAAAAATAATTTCTTAAAATGAAAAAAAAAAGGACTAGGGTATATATAGTGGTAGAATATATGCTTATTATGCAGAAGGTCCTGAGCTCAATCCCCAGCACCAAAAAAAGAAAATAAGGAAAAAAAATCCTAGATCTAAAAATAATCTAAATTGGAAAAACTTAAGATGGTTTTTATCTTTTAAGATAAAAACCTCAGAGCTGGCCTGGTGGTATAACACCTGAAATCCCAGCATTTGGGAGGATACAGTAGAAAAACTGCAAGTTTGAGGCCAACCTACAACATAGGAAGACCCTGTCTAAAGAAAAAAAATTTTAAAAAACCAAACAAAAAACCTTGGGAATGTTCTAGCCATCAGTACTTTTGAGACTTACAAGAATTTGTAACCACAAACATTAAAAAAACACACGGGGGGGGGAGGGCTGGGAATGGGGCCTAGTGGCAAGAGTGCTTGCCTCATATACATGAAGCCCTGGGTTCGATTCCTCAGTACCATATATATAGAAAACGGCCAGAAGTGGCTCTGTGACTCAAGTGGCAGAGTGCTAGCCTTGAGCAAAAGGAAGCCAAGGACAGTGCTCAGGCCTGAGTCCAAGCCCCAGGACTGGCAAACAAACAAACAAACAAAACACATGGGGACAAATGAGTGCTTTTTGGAGTAATTGTAATAAAATATCACATGTACTTCATTCTTTAAATTTTATTTTTGTTTTTTTGTCAGTCCTGGGGATTGAACTCAGGGCCTGCTGTCCCTGGCTTCTTTTTGCTCAAGGCTAGCACTCTACCACTTGAGCCACCGTGCCACGTCCAGCTTTTTCTGTTTACATGGTGCCTAAGAATAGAACCAAGGGCTTCACGCATGCTAAGCAAGCACTCTACCACTAAGCCATGTTCCCAGCCCACATACTTCAGCCTTCAAATAGGATAGGTCTAACAAAGACACCATAAAAGAAACTACTGTGATCAGAACAAGTAAAAGTATACTTAATCAAATTTATTTTTTTTAAGTCACAAGTTTTTCCAGGGTAAGTTTACTTATTCATTTAAAATTAGTGCTTAGACATGGCTCGATAACAACCTTTGAGACATCATTCAAAGTCTAAAAGCCAGAGCTCGGAAGTGGAGGTGCGGCTCAAGTGGCAGAGCAACTGCTGTGAATGAAAAGGCCAAGGGAGAACTCACAGCTCTGAGTTCAAGCCCTAGTACTAGCACTGAAAAAAGTGAGGAAGGGGAGAGCTGGGTCGCCCAAGCAGTAAGTACCTACCTTCCTACGCAGAAAGCAAGAAACCGAGTTCAAACCTTAATACTGCTCCTCTGCCCCTTCAAAAGCTGGAGAGCTTTTCATACACTATGAGTCCCCTGTCCTTTCTCCAGTCTCACCTTAAGCACCTTCATCGCCTTCTCCAGCTTCTTCTTGTTTTTGGCGCTCTTCTTCCCGGTGGCATACTGAACCAGCAGGTCTCTTGCTGTGGGTCCTTCATCCTAAAGAAGAAAAGGACTTCAGAAAACTGGAAACAAGGAAAATCTGCACGGAAACAATGCATGGTGTCCTCATCTATCAACAGGGGAATACTTCCAAAACTACATTTGTTCTAAAGTATGTAGTGGTTTTTGTAAAGATCTAAATGCGTGAGTACATCTACATATACTGACACTAAGAAAGCAAGCAGTAGCACACATCACTCATACAATCCGGTTATTATTTTTGCCAGTCCTAGGGCTTAAACTCAGGCCTGGGTACTGTCCCTGAGCTCCTTCTGCTCAAGGCTAGCACTCTATCTTGAGCCACAGCGCCACTCCCAGCTTTTTCTGTGACTCATTGGAGATACGAATCTCACGACTTGCCTGCCTGGGCTGGCTTCTAACAGCCATCCTCAGATCTCAGCCTCCTGAGCAGCTAGGATTATAGGTGTGAGCCATGGGCACCAGCTTCATATATACAGTTTTTAAATGAAGTGTAAGTGTAAGAATTTATGGACATATGTGCATATAAAATGTATAGGAAACAATATCGGGCGAAAAAAGTCACAGTATGTGGAATTTTTCGCATCAATATACATTGCTCTTAACACAATAAAGATGTTATCTGTCTGGATCTAGCTAGTAAAATGATAACACAACAAGGTAAGTTTATACCTATAAAAAAATCTTTCTTCTAATATTTCTAAAAAGTGTGACCATATCTTTTTTGCCAGACTTGGGGCTGGAACCAGGGCCTAGGCACTGTCCCTGGCTTCTTTTTGCCCAAGGCTAGCACTCTACCACTTGAGCCAGAGCCCCACTTCCGGCTTTTTCTGTTTATGTGGTGCTGAGGAATTGAATGCAGGGCTTCATGCACGCTGGGCAAGCACTCTACCATTAAGCCACATTCCTAGCCCCCTGATCATATCTTAAATCTTGGATTTGTCAATTTAAAGCTACCATTATTTCATTTTCTTTCCACACTGTGAGCTTATTTCTATGACACAATACCACCTTAATAATATGGTGGTAGCAATAATTCTAAATTTACATAAAGCCAGTTAAACTGAAGGGATTATGAATCCAAAACTGAAGCAGAACTCAATAAAAAAAATGAGACAAATAAGTTTTTTTTTACTTGAACAGCTAAAGATTTCACAACATAAACTCAGCACAATAGGAAAACCTGAAGAACTGGCAAATGTCAAAAGATCCCTGTGTGATTAAACCAACCTCAGATTCTGAGTCGCTGTCCTGTTTCTCATCTTCATCTTTCCCAAGGAAGAATGTCAAAGCAGCCACTAATATCTAAAGATAACCGGAAAGTCTACTTAACTTAGCTTCTATCAAAAAACAAATATGTTTTATCTCTTTTCTGTTTTTTTGGGTCAGGTGTGGAGCTTGAACATAGGCCCTGAGGCTCTTTTGCTCAAGACTAGCATGCTCTACCACTTTTCCCAGCTTCACTTCGGTGTTTTTTGTTTTTTTTTCCTTGGGGGGAGGGGTACCTGGGGAAGAAGATATGTTAATTGGAGATAAGAGTCTCACAGGGACCTTCCTGCTTGGGCTGGCTTCAAACTGGGATCCTCAGATCTCAGCCTCCTGAGTAGCTAGGAGGACAGGCGTGACAGGCGTGAGCCACCAGTGACAGGCAGGACAAATACTTTTTTTGGTAGCTTATGCATATATTCGCTAGAAACTGAAGAAATTCAAGGGTGTTATGGTTTCTGCTCCTTCTTAATTTAGATAAGCATTTTATGGTGTCATCTGTCCTTTAAATCTTCACGGTTAGTTAGTATAGCTTAGTCAAGCACATGTTTAACTTACACAAGTCCTGTGCTCAAGTTCCAACATTACCAGAATTTTTTTTTTTTTTTGCCAGTCCTGGGGCTTTAACTTAGGGCTTATTTTGCTCAAGGCTAGCACTCTACACCACTAAGCCACATTCCTAGAACCCCCAAAAGATTTTTAACTACATAAAATTTGCCAGGTTCTATAATCATCCTTAAGGTCGACTGTCAACTTCCACATTCCCCAAAGTCAGACATTGGAATCCTTCAAATACAAAGATCAAACACAGTCCATATAGCCATTTACCTGTGCCCACGCCCAACAGAAGCGTGAAGAATCACAGGCAAAACATCAGCAGCTATCACCTACACAGCGTTTAGGGGCTCATAATAATTCTGACTTCTCAAGAATACTGACAACTCAGGCAAGCACAGTAGAAAGGAAGCAAGCAAGCATCAGTGAGCACTGCGCATGCCCACATCGCTTCTTCCTCCACACCCTCGCCTCCCAGCCCCAGCAACTGACCAGCCAGTGCTTCCACGCACCTTACACGTGGGCTCACCTTGGTGATCTTTGAGAAACAAGCAGTTGTGATAACATTCACGGTTTTGGCATCATTCCTGGAGGGAATCAATGAGCGTTCTGAAGTCAGTTTTCACTCTTTCATACTGCCAGCCAAGCCGCAGACAATGACACAAAGTAACACAAGAAATACTGACATTAACATCGTAGATGGCTAAATCGTGGCAAGCACTCTTGCCACTAGGCCATGTTCCCAACCCCATGCTAAATCAATGAACCACAAGTGGAGCATTTAATTAGACTTTAGCCCACTCACATCAAATGTATAGCCATTAAGATGAAGAATTAATTTAACGATTTAAAAGAATACCTTCTCCCACTCAAGGTACATGGGAAAAAATTTAACACAATAGAAGGAAGACAACTTTGCAAAATTCAGCCTCTAAACTGGTTCAAAGCATAGTTACTGTATGTTAACTAAAAGATCAGGAAGGAGGTGGGCACTGTGGCTCACACCTGCGATCCTAGCAAGGGGGGCGGCTGAGAGCAGGAGAACGGTGGTTCCAGTTCAACGGAGGCAGAACATCCAACAAGACTCCATCTCAACGGAAGAAGTGGAGCCAGCTGGCACGCCCGGCATCCCACATGCAATGGGAAGGGAATATTAGGATTTCAAAATAACCAGCGTAAAAAAGCGCTGGACGCGTGGCTCAGCGGTAATGTGCCTGCCTAAGGTTAAGGCATGAATTCAAACCCAGTACTGGAAAAAAACAAAACAGGAAGAAACACCATAAAGTGTTTTTTAAATGATAATTACCTCTAAGTGGAGATTATATGCAATTGAAAAAAAAGGTTTTCTAGGACAGTGAAGAGATCAACGTACACTACACATATGCACAAAAGCAGCATAATGAAATGCATCAAATACTACATGCAAAGGGGGGGAGGGCCACAGGGCTTTCACCGAGGGAGGGAATCACTCAAAGTACACGACATGTACTCTGTGTGATAACCTGCAGATTATCATAATGAACCCCCTCTACTACTAACACATGCTACTAAAGCTTTTCTGTCTCTACTTATTCTGCAACAGTAAAGATTGCTCACAGTAAGAAAAGTTAGTAAGAACAGCAAAAGACCTGGGGCAGAGCACTGTACCAATGAGAAACACCACATGCTATTTTATACAAGCAGCATGAATTGACTTCAAACTCTCCCAAGTGGCAGGCCAAGGAATACAAGGTTAGGTTAGGAGTTAGACAAATCTGGGTTTGAATTTCAGCTCTGCCTACTAATAGCTAAACTCTTATTCTATTCACTTCCCTTCTGTTTTGCTACTTATAAAATGGAATGATTCTAGACAGTTGTTCTCAACTTGCTCTGAAGGCCGACAAGGTACTACGAAGTATACATCAAAGGTACTAGGACGCGAGGTACTGAGCATCTCAGTACTTGCTCAGGAAATGCAAGTCAATGTTATTAGTTTTCTGTAGTTTTAGTTCTAATTTAATCTATGACAGAGGTATAATGAAGAGTGCAAGATTAATTAAAAAAAAAAAAAAAGAGCCGGGGCTGGGAATGTAGCCTAGTGGTAGACTGCTCACCTAGCATGCAGCAAGCCCTGGAAGCCCTGGGTTCAATTCCTCAGCACCACATATACAGAGAAAGCTGGAAGTGTCACTGTGGCTCAAGTGGTAGAATGCTAACCTCGAGCAAAAAAAAAAAAAGCCAGGGACAGTGTTCAGGCCCTGAGTTCAAGCCCCAGAGCTGGGCAAAAAAAGAGAGAGAGAGAGAGAGATCCATTTCTCAAGAGGAAAATGGATGTATCTATTACCAGATGTTTCTTCTGTAAAGTTCGATCATCACATCCAAAGACATCTTGGCTGCAGTGGCATTGCTTTCTCTTAGCATGGTGTACATGAATTTCTGTAACACCTGAACAACAGGAGAAAGAGAAGACTTGATATAATACAATATCTTGCTGTGCAATGCAGCAAACAGGAAAAACAGAAGGCACTTACTATATTCACTTTATTGTTTTTGTGTTTTGCATTTATGTTCTTGATGTCAGTCACAATATGTGTGTATAAAGTCTGAGAAAAAGAAACAGAACATACACATCAACTCTAATCTGACCATGCTAAATTTAGAGCAATGTACAAGATTCAATTTCATCCACTTTCATTCCACCAGAGACCAAAAATAAGCAAACAAGGAAACAAAAAGTAGCCAGAAAGGAAAAACTGCTCTCAAAAGATTAACACAGAATTACCTTATGACTCAGTAATTGCATGAGTAGTTTATATACCAAAGAGTATGAAACCCTTATTTAAAAAAAAAAAAAACAACCAAACTCATTTCCACATCCGTGTTCATACAAGTATTCATGGCAACATCAATCACAATGGCCAAAAAGTAGAAATAACCAAAATGTCTATTAATTGATAAATGAATAAACAAAATAAGGTAAATGCAGATTTTTTTAAAAAAGGAAAGTGACTCCATTTACTGAGCACCGAACTGAATGTGGTGAATTCCGGGAATGCAAGTAGCACAGGTTCCATCTACCACCTTCAGCCTGAAGCTCAGCCCAGAAGCAAAGAGACTCTAATGTAGTACTCGTCTCCTCTTACTTTGCTAACCATTTTTAAGTTAATGAAAGTGAACTAATTCTTCCTGCTTGTTTCACACGGCTGGGATATAGGTCAGTGGTTGAGTGCTTGCCTGTCAAGTACAAGACCTTAGGTTTGATTCCCAGCACCACAAGAAATTTTGTTTCATAAGCCTTCAAGCTCCTGGTTTTATACAGGTAAACTTAAAGTCATGGATAAATTTTAATAACAAAAGCTAGTTTTATTGTGCAGAAGGGTATAGAATGAGTATTCATGCCCTGACTGAGTTGTAGAAAGCTTGGGTTCTGGAGCCTGACAGCCAATCAGAGGCGCTGTGTAACCCAGAACAAGTTACTCCATCTCTGTTCCTCAGACTTTTCATCTGTGAAATACTAATGGCAATCACCATCATCCCTTTGTGGGGTATTTGTGAATAAACAAATTAATACACAGCAACCAAGAATAGTATCTGGTATACAGTAGGCACTCAGTAATTAGCCACGAATACCATATTGCATGCACACAATAGTGGAGCTTTTGTCTACTGAAACTATTCTTAATTATAGCCAACGTAAAGTAGAGTTCAAGGGCCTCCGAACGCTACCGGACAGAATGAGATGCAGGAAGGAATGCGTTGCTCTTTACCTTTTGCAGGAGCTTATCATGGCAACGAAGAAGTTCAAAGAAGAGCTCCAGCAAACTTGATGGATTGATGAGGTTCTTATTTCTCAGCAAGATCAAAGCTTTGCAGAATGTCTCAGAACAGAAAAAAATCCCCACTAAGACAATGGTAATGTTAATCCAATGAGAAAATGCAGTACAAATATTCCAAACAGCTTTCTGCCTTTTACTAACATGAGGCACCATTTTAAGTAGCAGGACAGTTTCTGGGCAGGGGGTTAAGTGTATTCCTATAATTCTGACATTCAGGAGGCTGAGGCAGCCAGACGAGCTCAAAGCCAACTGGAGCTACATAGTGACACTCTGTCTCAAAAAAAAAAAAAAAAAAAAAGAGGAGAAGCTGGGTTCTAATGGCTCACACAACTCTAGCGAATTCAGAGGCTAAGATCAGGAGGATCCCAGTTCAAGGGTGGTCTGAGCAGAAAAGTTCAAGCGACTCCTTCTCAGTGACTGCTGAGGCCGGTGGGGTAGCATAGTTACAACAGGAAGTTCAATGCAGTTTGACAAGTCAAGACAAGAAGCCAAACACAGGTGACATACCCAGGGAAATACCCAAGCAGGAAACGAGACCTAATCTCAAAAATCACAGCAAAACCAGGCTGGAGGTATGGCTATTCAATGGTAAGAATGCCTGCTTTGCAAGCACAAGGCCTGCGTTCAAATCCAAGTACCATATAAAAAGGGAGGGATAACAGTCTCTCCTTTTCCTGGGATCCAAATAAGATATATATCTGTGAGACAGGAATAGGACTGGTAAGTTCTAAATGAGGGAAGGGCAATGTGACAGCAGACGCAAGTCTGTTTTCTTTTGTGGGGAAAGACCAGGAAAACTCCTCAGCCAAGTGGTCACAATTTGACCAGAAAGTAATAAGGCTCAAAAAGAAGTTAGTAACAAGTACTTCAACAGGAAATTATACCGCCAAGGAAACAGAAACCTAAGTTCGATTCTTACTATTAAATAGGTAAGTTAACAATCACATATTTATAGATTTTCATTTCTCTCACCAAAAAATGTTTTAATTCCTGTCAGCAGGAAAAAGTAGACAGAAACTGAGAAAGGATTCCACAAGTTCTCCCCAAAAAGCAGGAAAACAAATTAGGTAGAAAGAAAAGCCAATATAGCAAATCTTATCTCAAAATAAACATTCATTTATTCTAGCTAGTACTCGTGTTTGAGCAAAGGGCAGCTTGCTTGGTAGGATGGGACTCTACCACTTGTGCCACACCTCCAACCAACACATTAATGAAAAACAAACAACATAGGTCCCTAGACCATTTTGGTCACTTCCTGCCAGCTGTACAAACTTAAGTGGCAAAGTACCTAGTTACCAAGCAAGAGGACCTGATTTCAAATCCCAGTACTACCCAAATAAATAAAAACTGGACACCGGTGGCTCATGCCTAAACCCTAGCTACTCAAGAGACCAAGATCTAAGGATTGTGGTTTGAAGCCAGCCCCAGCAGGAAAGTCTGAGACTCCAATTAACTACCAAAAAAGCTGTAAGCAGAGCTCTAGTTCAAGTGGAGTGCTAGCCTTTAGTAAAAAAGCTCAGGAACAGTGCTAGGCTTTGCATTCAAGCACCAGGACTGGCACAAAATTAAAAAAATAAATAAAGCCTTCTAACTGATTGAGTTTGAAATCCCTGTGTTATCAAAACTCATGCCTCTATCAGGTAAAAAACTACAGCTTATAACCTAGGCTTGGCTGAGATGGTATTTTCCTTTTGGGCCTAGTTAAATGAATGAAATTCTAGTTACCAGTCATGGTGACATTCGCCTGTAGTCCCAGTTACTCGGGATCATTTGAGCCAACACTGCCAGGCTAGGCTCAAAACAAACAAACCAAAAAACCCTAGAGAAGTATAAAAGTGATACAATTAGGGCTGGGAATATGGCCTAGTGGTAGTGTGCTTGCCTCCTATACATGAAGCCCTGGGTTCGATTCCTCAGCACCACATATATAGAAAAAGGCCAGAAGCGGCCCTGTGGTTCAAGTGGCAGAGTGCTAGCCTTGAGCAAAAAGAAGCCAGGGACAGTGCTCAAGCCCTGAGTCCAAGCCCCAGGACTGGCAACAAAAACAAAACAAACAAACAAAAATGATACAAAAAGCCTGGAAAATGTAAGAATACAGATTTTGCAAGTTTTTTTTTTTTTTTTTTTTTTTTTTTTTTGGCCAGTCCTGGGCCTTGGACTCAGGGCCTGAGCACTGTCCCTGGCTTCTTCCCGCTCAAGGCTAGCACTCTGCCATAGCGCCACTTCTGGCCGTTTTCTGTATATGTGGTGCTGGGGAATCGAACCTAGGGCCTCGTGTATCCGAGGCAGGCACTCTTGCCACTAGGCTATATCCCCAGCCAGATTTTGCAAGTTTTGAATAGAGGATAAACACTTTTGTGATGGCAATTTATCTGTGTGAGAGGCTGCTGTAACGCTGTTGGAAAGACAGGTGTACTCCACTTGAAAATGTCTTAGCTGGGCCGCTTGGACACAGAGCCTGATCCATTACAAGGATTCATGGGAGTGTGCTCTCCGGAACAAGCACACAGGGCAGAGGAAAGATAAGCTCACCGACAATGTGTCCTTGAGGTGACTAGGCTATTACTGCACACATGAGCACAGCATCATTTTGCTAAACCAAGAACTGCTCTTACCATGCGAAGATCTGGTTCCAAGACGGTATGGTTATAGGAGAGAAGTTCTTTCAGCTCTTGAGGGAAGTTACTTAGGTGTTCTGGATAGCAGTGGCCGATCTGTAACAAAGCAAAGATGCTCCTGAAGTTTCCCTTTATCTCTCTATAATTCAGATGCACAGTTTTAGATGTTCTGCAAAAGTAGAGGAAAAAGCTTTATTTCATAGAAGTAGATGGGTTTGAAGAGCCAGTCTTTCCTATAGGCTAATGTCTCCTAACTATGAGAATACAAGTTTTCTGAAAACTCCAGTTTTTAAAAAAATATTTGTGACACGATTGAGAACTTACTTCTATGATGAATTGGAAGAAGAAAATCAAAGCCTGACAGTTTTGCTCTGACTGGCTTTGTGAAAAAATATAGCAAAATTGCATGACAATATACTACAGGAAGAAAATGAAATCTGCAATAAGGGAAAGCTTTACTAAAACAAGAAGTTTCCACTCTAGAATGGAATGAAGTTAAATATCATTGAAAAAACAGTTGCAGACTCTGTGACACTGAGTTTTGTTTCATTCAGAAATCATCTTCTTACCTGTGCCAGAAACATCACCAGTTCTGCCAGTTCTTTGCTGGGTTTATTCAGTTGTAACTTGAAAACCTCCACATTGGATTTGTAGTGGTTATACTGCTGGTGAAACTGTAGAGAAATCAAATTTAAGTCTGTTATGCTCTACTATATGACTAAGCATAGGATAAAAATCTCCTCAGTAAACCAAGTGTTTGATAAGAGCCTAGAGAAAAAGCTTTGAATGAGTATACAAACATGTTTCTTTTTTCCTCATCTGCATTCTTGCAAGTGAGGTTAAAAAAAAAAACAAAAAAAACCTAAGCACATCATAGACAACCTGAAGACCCTTTCCTTAGGATCAGAAGATTTGGGTGTTGAGCAAGGAATAGAAAGCAAGAGTCAAAAACTGAAGATTCTGCTCTGCCATTTACTATCTACCTACCTGAGTGACAAAATGCTGTGTGTGTATGTATGGACAGTATTCCAATCTGCTAAAAGGTAACAGCTAGAAAACATAAAGTATGTATCAACTACAAAATACTCTCCAGTGAAAATCTCCCTCTTCTAAATACTCATTAAGCGTTGGTGCTGGGAAGGCAGGTGCCAGCAGCTCACACTTGTAATCCTAGCTACTTAGGAGGCTGAGAGAGAGCTCAGGATCCTGGTTCCAAGTCAGTCCAGACAAAAAAGTCTAAGCCAAAAGTAGAGGTATGACTCAAGTGGCAAAGTACCAGCCCGGAGCGAAAAAGCCAAGGGACAGTGCCCAGGCGCCGAGTTCAAGTCCCGGTACAGACACAGATACCCGTATGCATACATGCGCATGATTTTATGCAAGCGTTCTAGATACGGATATGTTGGGAGCCAGGGGCATCAGACATTTGGAAGTATCGATCGCTTCCTCCTTCAACTCAGCACTTGCCCAGACGTTTAATCCTGACAACGACCCACCCTTCGTTTAACGGGGCAGCCAGCGAGCCCGTGCTTGCCAGGTAGCTACTCTTTGCAATTCTGGTGTGTGTTCTCGTGGCTGTGGCTGCTGTTGTGCTTTGGATCGATCCCAGGGCCTTGTGCGTGTCAAACAAGCATGATGTGGATGAGCTACATACGAGCAGCTTCGCGGGTCGGGCCCACGGCCCCTCCGGCCTCGTGACCCCCTGGCCTCCCTGGCCCCGCGGCCCCCCGGGCCCCTTCGGCCTCCCCGGCTCCGCGGCCTCCCGGGCCCCCCCGGCCTCCCGGGCCCCCACCCCCCGGCCTCCCTGGCCCCGCGGCCCCCCCCCCCCGGCCCCTCGGGGGCCCCCGGGGGCCCCCCCCGGCCTCCCCGCCCCCCCTGGCCTCCCCGGCCCCGCGGGCCCCCCTGGCCTCCCCGGCCCCCCCCCCCCCGGCCTCCCCAGGCCCCCTCCCCCACCTCCTCAGCGTAAGCCGGCGGGTCGCCCTGGATCAGGTTCTGGAGCTGCGGCAGGTTGCTGGGCAGCTTGTTGTTGTGCCTGCTCGACATGGTGGCGGCGCGCGGGCAAGGACGCCTCCCAGATCCCGAAGACCCGGACGAGCGGACCCGGCCTTCCGCAGCCCGCGCCCAGGGGGTGAAGGAAACCGGGGGACACCGACCCGGACGCCGCCCCCGCCCCCGGCGGCCGCGCTCCCGCCGCGTGCTCACCCCCGCGTGCTCACCCGGAGTCCACCCCACCGCCCTGAAGCGGCCCGACCTTTCCTTCCTGTGCGGGCACAGGGAGCGTGGCTGGAGGAGGCGGGATCTCATTCCGGGCCATCTTGCGCACAGCCACAGGAAAAGAAACAAAACAACACGCGTGGGCCGCCACCAACTCCGCCCCAGCCGGGCTGCGGTGTTGGACTTCGCCCCGCCACGGAACACGGACGGCCCATCCCACCCGCCCACGGCCGATCCCACCCACGGTCCGCCCACGGCCCATCCCACCCGCCCATGGTCTGCCCACGGCCGATCCCACCCGCCCACGGTCTGCCCACGGCCGATCCCACCCGCCCACGGTCTGCCCACGGCACATCCCACCCGCCCACGGTCTGCCCACGGCCGATGCAGGTACAACGTGGAGTCCTAATTATTGGGTTTCCTTTGGGAAAGAGAAAGATCACAATGCCTCTTTAGGCTAATGTCTCAGCGGATGTGATCCATCAGGATGACACTACTGAAGTCATTTTAGTGAGTTGTCTGTACATCTTCACCACAACACTTTGTAAATAAGAAGACTGAGGGAAGTGGCGACGTGGCTCAAGTGGTAGAGCGCTAGCCTTGAGCTGAAGAGCTCAGGGACAGCGCCCAGGCCCAGAGTTCAAGCCCCACAACTGACTAAAAAAAGAAAAGAAAAAAAGAAGACTGAGGGGTGACATTGTCCCAAAAGAAATGTACTCTTTACCTGACATATGTCACTATAACCCCTCTGTAATCACCTTAATAACAAGAAAAAAATAAATTAATAAGAATGGTGGCTCACACCTGTAATTCTACCTACTCAGGAGGCTGAGATCTGAGGATTGTGGTTCAAAGCCAGCCTAGGCAGGAAAGTCTGTGAGACTCTTATATCCATTAACCACCAGAAAACTGGAAGTAGTGCTATGGTTCAAGCGGTAGGAGTGCTAAGAGCTCAGGGACAGTGCCCAGGCCCAGAGTTCAAGTCCCACGACCAACAGGAAGAAGGAGGAGGAGGAAAAAGACTGAAGGTTGGAGAGGTTAAGTGTAAGCACAAAGTCATATGGTTTTAGAGGGAGAATAGGGTCTCAGTTCAGATCCCTCAATCCAAAGATATTGCTCTTAATTTCCTTATTTTATAGCCCTGGCTGGAAAACTTACACGATATTAATAGATGCCTACTACAGGTTAGACACATGATTCAGGTATGGTATGCGAACCAGTACCTTAAGCAACTTTCAAATCCATTTATTACCTAAGTTGGCATAGGTTTGGATCTCAAGTCCTATTTATAATAATTACCACCCCCTTCTCATCTTTTCCCCTCCCGTTTCCTTGATTTTCAGTAGTGCTCTAATCTTTTGAAGTGTGTGTGTGTGTGTGTGTGTGTGTGTGTGACTGGAGATTGAGTTCCAGGGGGTCTGAGCTATGCCCCTGGTCCTTTTGCTTTTAGAATGTATTTCAGACAGCGTCTCACAAATGCTCATCCAAGCTGGTCTCAAGCCATGGTCCTCCTACCTCCACCGCTCGAGTCCCTGGGCTCGATTACAGGCGCGTGTTGCCATGCTCACCTCAAAGCCTTCACAACAGTTACCGTCATACCTTAATTCTTACATTCATTCACACTTAGCATCCACTATGCCACACATTAACTAGAACAGTGCCACTATACCGACGTGGAGTTGTAGAGAGGTTGTATTTGCCTACAGTAACAAAACCAATTAGTAAACAGCTTTTCTGATCTAGATTTGAGATTGCTTCATTACAGACATAATTACAGAAACAAGATTAGCATGATAAACATAATTTAGGAGACTTTATTACCAGCTGCCAGTGCTACTGGTTTCACATCCCTTCCTAGAAACTGCCCATGTATGTGATCTGGAAGTAGTACCTTGCAGAAATTCCCTCGGATCTGAGAGATAATGTCTCACTGTCAATGTTCAAACATGTATTAAACACTAGGAACTCACGTGCCCAGACAGAAAAGACTCATATTTGACTTGGCAGATCTAGGTGATGGCCTTTGGATGACTGATTGCATGATCTTTTCTCATCCCAGTGTTGCTTCCTAATACATGCAGAATATTCAACATTACCTGGTTGAACCCCAAGGATTTTATCGTGAACCACAGCTCTGACCTGACCAACCTAATATTATTCAAAACTCTCACCTTGAGCTGCAATCAGAAGCAGGAGGATGCTGCCCACGAGGAAAGGAGCGCCTCTTTTCTCCATAGTGGAATGGGGTCCGCCGGGTCACTCCTACCCGGGAGCTCAAGTCTGAGGGATCCTTTAGAGAGCATGTTCTTGGGGACCCTATTTATTGCGAGGATCACCTTCCTACTAAACTCCGATTGGCTGCTGTCCTTAGCTGATGTCGCTAAACTAATCAGAGCACCATCTGGGTTGTGCTGGGGGAAACCCTACTTTCAGATCCAAGGGAATTTCTGCAGGTTTAATTTCAATTTCACATAAATTGGTGACTTTTAGTAAAGGATGTAAAACAGCTGCCCATGTGGCTGAGGAATGGATTATGTAATGAGCGCCCCTACTCTGCCCTCCACCTCTCCTGGCTTCTACTTGACTGCTGTGGCAGCCCCTTCTCCAGCCCCCGGTACAGTGGACACGCGCACACATGCACGCATAGTCCACTGCCCTGTCTGTCCTCACACGCACACGCGCACGCAAGCATCCCCTGCCCTTCCTGGCCCCAAACACCTAAGAGGCGTGTGGACAGAACTGATGCAGCCGACATATCTGTTGATTAGGACAGATGGGCTTGCCCAAGCTTATCTACTGGCTTTGTTACTTCTCTGCAGAACAAAAAGGAACTCAGCTCAGTGGATTCCTGGCCTTATTATGGAAAAGGCAGAAGTACTTGGACATGTTTAAGGGAAATGTAAAAGGTCTTTTTGTTTTTTTTCAGTAAGCATGTAACGCATCAAATGAAAACAGTATTAGATCTAAATTTCCAAATGAGCAATTAATTCAAAGAACTGAAGGTAAATAATTTTCTAATTAAAAATAAGTCTTAGGAAACAATGCCTGAACGTGTAACAGCTTTTACTTAGGAGAGAAACACTAGTTACAAACCTGGCAAATGTGTCACTGTGTTACTGGGGGGGGGGGGGGGAACGCGCTTCCAGCCAGGCTTGCCGTGGTACATGTCCACATTTTTCCTCCTTCTCCACGCTCTCCGTAGCCTCCCAAGAATGGAGTTCCAGTGAAGAATCTATGTAGCCTTTAAAAGAAAGTATGCATGCTTTTGTCTTTTTCCTTCCTTCCTTCCTTCCTCCCTCCCTTCCTCCCTCTCCTTCCCCCCTCCACCCCCCTCCTCCTGTGTCCACACTGGGTCTTGAACTCAGGGCTTTTGAGAATCAGCTTTCCGGCTCCCAGGCGGCCCTTTGCCCCTCGAGCCACAGCTCCAGTCCCGCACCCCCTTCAACGCCAGGCCTTCAGGAAAGCGGCTGGGAACCCAAACCACGAGAGCGCGCCACGTCTCCCGTCCACCTCCTTCCCGGCTCCGGTCCCGTTTGTCTCCCCGGGTCAGGCCCTCGGATCGCGCCTCCCTCCGGAGCCTCCCCACGCCAGGGCAGTCGGCCAGAGCGCGTGGCCGTGGACCCCGAGGCTTGGACCCGGGGCCTGGGCCCCTCGCTGAGTCTCCCCCGCGCTCATGCGGCTTCTCGGCCTCCCTGCGATGCGCCCCCTCTCCCCGAGGACACCCGCCCGCCTCGGCCTCCCCGCGGACCCGCGCCCCCTCTCCCCTAGGACACCCGCGGGAACCGCCCGCCTCGGCCTCCCCGCGATGCGCCCCCTCTCCCCGCGGACACCCGCCCTCCACGGGGGGGGGGGGGGGAACCCACCACTCCTGGGCGGATCCCGGGCCTGGGGCTGAGCCTGGGCGGGCCACGCGTCCGGTACCCCGGGCTCCTTCCGCCCCCGCCCCCCCCCCCCCAGAGCGCCTGTCACGGAGGGAGGGGCGCGCGGATGCCAGCGGGAAATGCGGGCGCCTGGCTTCCTCCCCACCCCTACCCCCGGGCGGGGACGGTCCCGGAGGCGGGCAGGCCCACGGCGGGGGTGGGCTGGGGGGACCGAGGCCTCGCTGCTCCGCCCCTGTCCCAGCCCCGGCCCGTGTCCCGTGCGCCCCGTGCCCGCCCTGTCCTGTGGTGCGTGCGTCCCGTGGTGCGTGCGCTCTGCGTCCTGTGTCATGGCGTGAGCGCCCCAAGCAGCGCGGCTCAGCATGGCCGCCCGTGTCCCCGCGGCAGGAGGGAGGCGGCGGGGTGGAGGGGGCCGTGGGGGTGTCCACCGTGGAACACCTTGCTGAACCCGACCCTGTCTCGGGAAGAAGGTTCTGGAAGCCGGGTACCGGAAGTCCGCGGCACGCGCGCTCAGCGGAGAGCGAAGGGGCTCCGGGCCGCGCGCCCCGGGTCCCGCGTCGTCGGCCGGCCGGGCCTCCCAGGCCTCTTCCCGCCGCCGCCGCGGCTTGCGCCCTGCGCATGCCCGGCCAGCCGCGCCGGGCCGCGCTTCCAGAACCTTCTCCAGGCTGGAGTTACAGCCGCAGTTGCCCACGCTCGCTCGCTCCGCGGGCGTCGCCGCTCGGGGTCCCCGGGACCTGCGCGGAGGATCGATCCCACCCGGGAAGGAGAGGCGCCTGGGTGAGCGCGGGGGGGGGGGGGAAGGGGGAGGGGGGAGGGGGGCGGGGCGGGGGATGGGGGGATGGGGGGAGGGGGAGGAGGCGGCCCGGCCCAGGCCCAGGTCGGAACGCCCCTCGTGTGGGAGTAAAAGCGGCTCCCAGCCCGCAGGGGGCAGGACGTTCCCACGGTCCCGCGGGGAGAGGACGGGGAGGGAGCCAGGCATGGCGGGACAGTGGCCGTCCCCGGTGGATTCTCCGGGCGGGGCGGGGGGGGGACACCCCCACTGTGCGTCCCCAAGGCAGGGACTGGGGGTGCACCGGCCCCAGGGCGCGCAGGGCGAGCGCCTTGTTTTATCTCCCGCTCCGTGGACTTCCGCTCCTTCCAGCCGCTACCGAAAGACCGAGCACGGGGGGGGGGTGCGTGGGACAGCCTCAGAGCCCCCACTTCACATCCCCACCCCACCCCCCTTTCTCCCCCCTACGTGAGCCCCCCGCCAGCCGCGGGTAGTTTGCCTGGGTCTCGCGCCCTGTCTGCGTCTCCTCGGTTGGCGTCGGGGTGGCCGGCTCTCAGAGCCCCAGGGCCGGGTGCGGTCCGGGGGTGAGCGGTTGTGAGCGAGGAGGTCCGGACTCCCTTTCCAGGACAGCCGTGGCTGGATGCTGGCAGCGGCCAGGTTTTTGTTGTGTGATTTTGGGCGCTCATCTGACTGCACCTGACTCGACTCGCTAAGCAGCCGCCCTACCCGAGGAAAAATTGCCCTGGAGAAACCTTTATACTTAAAATATCCAGATTTATTTAAAAATATATATCTCTACCAAAAAAAAAGAAAAGGAAAATCTACAGCCTTTAAATCCTTACCGAGTGTTTTATCACATGTGTCATTGCTCAACTTTTATTATGATTCTAGTCTGAGGATGCAAATACCAGCAATGATCTCTACCCTTAGAGAGCTCAGTTTAGTTGGTCAGGGGGACAACGTGTAAATTAGTTACTGTAGAAGAAATCCTATGTTAAAGGATTATATAAAACTATCCGGTTCAGAGAGAAGGCCCCCACCCTCACAGATGGGTTCAAATACAGCTATACTATCAGGCATGAAAGAGAATTGCTTGGAGGCTGGGAAGGTGGCCTAGTGGTAGAGTGTTTGCCTTGTATACATGAAGCCCTGGGTTCAATTTCTTGGCACCACATAGGTAGAAAAAGCCAGATGTGGCGCTGTGGCTCAAGTGGCAGAGTGCTAGCCTTGAGCAAAGAGAAGCCAGGGACGGTGCTCAGGCCCTGAGTTCAGACCCCAGGACGGGCTGAAAAAAAAAAAAAAGACTTGCTTGGAGTTTGTTGCTAGATGAAAGTGAAGGGAATATATTTTGAGCAGAAGGCATGATAAAGTATGCCAGATCTCAGAAGCTGTAAACACTTGGGCACCGGTGACTAACAATGAGGTAATGGCGAAACAGGAGGCTAGAAAATGGAGCAAAACTGGAGGAAAAGTGGCCTTTTAATCTTGTAGTGATGACACCCCGAGGGAGAGTAACAAGTGAATGATGAAGTTTTTACACACAGTTATATGTGTAAGCATTTTCACGGCATAATTCCCATTAACTAATTTTGGTTTACATAAACTTTCATAGTGTGTGCATAGTTCTCTGTGTGTGTGTGTACCAGTCTTGGGGCTTGAACTTGGGGCCTTGGCACTGTCCCTGAGATTTTGTTGCTCAAGGCTAGTGCTCCACTACTTGAGCCACAGCTCTACTTCCAGCTTTTTTCGGGGGGAGCAGGAGGTTCATTGGAGATGAGAGTCTCTCAGACTTTTCTGCTCAGGCTGGCTTTGAACTACAGTCCTCAGATGTGGGATTCCAGGCATGAGCGACTGACTCCAAGCTGCTCCCATATTTTAAAATAGTTCTTCATCTTTCTGGTTTGCTTCTTCTCAATCCTGGGCATTTGGGTTGTTTTCTGATATGTCAGGAATGTCACAATCCATTCCTTTATTTATTTTAAAAAGGGTTTTCTTAATGCCAGATGTGGTGACATGTGCTTGCAGTCCCGATTACTTGGAGGCCTAGACCAGAGGATTACCTGAGCCCAGATGTTTGGGACCAACCTGGGCAACCTAAGTGAAACTTTCTTAAAAACAAGATTTTTACTTGAGATTTTTTATCTTCACTAGAACTACAAAAATTAAAACATTTCTGGAATATTTTGATAAATAATGTGCCAGAAAAATTAATTTGCATATTGGCATTTGAGTTTATGCTGACTTAATGCCTGCATAGACTTGTAGTGGATGCCTGAGATTTTGGGTAGTACCAAACACTATTTTTTTCCTATACATACGTGCATCATCTTCTTATTCATAAAATACTATTTAAAAAAGCAATACTAAGGGGCTGTGAATATGGCCTAGTGGTAGAGTGCTTGCCTTGCATGCATGAAGCCCTGGGTTTGATTCCTCAGTACCACATATATAGAAAAAGCCAGAAGTGGTGCTGTGGCTCAAGTGGTAGAGTGCTAGCCTTGAGCACAAAAGAAACCAAGGACAGTGCTCAGGCCCTGAGTTCAAGGCCCAGGACTGGACAAAGAAAAGCAATATCAAAATGAAAGAGTTATAACAATATGCTATAATGAAAGGTACATGAAGATGTTTTCTCTGTCCCTTTCAAAATATTTTTTCCTGGTAACAATATGTTAAAAGTGAAACTGTAATATTATAAATCCAATTCTTTACTTGTCCTGAATAGAAAGTCCATTCTTAGTTTAAACATCTGCTTTTTTTCTATTACCTTAATTTCTTTAAAAAAAATTGAGAAAGTATATATAGCTGAATCATGTCTCCTCAAAAACCTTGGGTTGCAGTTATAATAGCTAGTGCTCTCAGAAGGTGACAGAATTTAGAGTTGGGGGCTTTAAGAAAATAATTAAGTTAGAATAAAGCCCCTGAAGTCTTGAGGAAGCCTAGACATTGAATTTACTACCAAAGATGTCAGACCAGTTGACTTAAATATGCTTGAAGAGGTAAAGGATACCAAAGAGCTAAGGAACAAAAGGAAAAATGAGAAAATCAAATTAGAAGTTAGAAATTACCAAAATAGAATAAAATTAAAATTCTAGATCAGAAATTGATAAAAACTGAATGAAGGGAGGGGGGAATGAGAGAGGAGGTAACAAAGAGTACAAGAAATGTACCCGTGGCCTTACGTATGAAACTGTAACCCCTCTGTAATCGCTTTGACAATAATAATTATTTAAAAAAAGAATAACCTTCCACAAAAAAAACTGAATGAAGAAAAAACTCACCCTTGGGCTTCAGTGGGAGTTTTGAACAACCAGAAAGAAGAATCTGCAAATTTGAAAGATAGGATCTTTGACACTGAGTGAGAAGCAGAAAGCCAAACCAGTGAACAGAAGGACAGAGCCTTCTGTGGGCTACCAGCAGGTAGAGCACCGTGTGTGTACTGAGCGATTTGAAAGGGACAAGAGGGAAGTAGAAACCATCTTCACAAAAAGTTACCCCAAACTTCTTCAATCTAATGAAGAATACAGATCTACATATCCAAAAAATGCAGTGACCTTCGAGCAAGAGAAACCCAGATACGCTGAGCGACACAATAGTCAAAGTTTCAAAACCCAGAGATAAAGAGAATCCTGACAACAGAAGACAAGTGGTTCTTCACATTGAAAAGACCCTGGAGATCAGTGGCTGAGAGTCCTGGGTGGCTAGGATCACAGGGGTGAGCTTCCCGCGAGCCCAGGTGCGGGGCTTCCTGTAAGGATTTGAATGCGCATGGTCTTGATAACCGATGAAGCTGGGCATCTTTTCATATTAGGAGTTCATGCCCTTTTCTTCTATGAAAATCTTATTCACTTCTCTTTCTAGTTTGGCCGTGTGTGTGTGTGTGTGTGTGTGTGTGTATTTTCTAGGCACTAAAAGTTTGCCAACTAGTTGTATTATAGGTATATTCCAAACAACTGGCTGTGGAGGTAAGGGAAGTAGTATAGAATTGCTTCATGTTTCTGGTTTGGGAACTGAATGCATTTACCCTGGGAAATAGAGGAGAAGAAACAGATCTAAGAGAAGGGAATGTAAGGCATTTGGAATTTGAAGGTTTTGTGGAATACGCAGATGGAGATGTCTTCTAGAAACTTGGCTGTGGAGTGTGAGGCTCAGAACTAGTTCCCTTATGCCACCCCAGTCACGTAGGGCTTTTCTGAGGGGCCTTGAGGAGACTGCAGTCAGGAGGAGTTTGGCAGTTCTCCCGCTCAGGTGCCTTCTGCCCACCCCAACTTCTCTAAGACATTGATACTCCAGCCAGATAACACAAGGTGCCACATCTTAGTTAATAATCACTTTATTACCTTTTCATCTTTCGTTATTTACATTTTCTTCTTAATATTTGCACACCTTTAAAAGACTGTCTAGCCCATTTCTTAAATATTTAAAATTATATTTAGATTTGAAGTTTTTTTAGTTACTCATAAAATATTTAATTACACCAGTTAGTCTGTGTACAATGAAAACAATGTAAGAAAAACAGATTGAAGAATTTCACTTTGTTCAGTCTTTCACGAAATATTTCCCTGCCCATTTCCACACATGTCTAGCTGCCTGTACATGTCTGGAATTGTCAGTGTATAACTGCTGGGTGAACACGGCCCCCCTAGAAGGATGCAGTAGAAGCCAACGAAGTAAAGACTGCTTGTTAAAAAGCAGATTGTATTGTTGCTTGAACTGCATACTTTTTAGCTTTATTTGACAATCACATAACTCTGATAAACATAGAGGAGGGAAAAAAAACTCCTTTAGTAACTCTTAGAAGACAGAAGTGAGGAGCATGTGTCGGACCTGGCACATTTGCTCAGCATGTAGCACCAGGCGTAGCTTGTGGGGTAATTCAGTTCCTACTGGACTCATTCAGGGCATTGAACCATCTTCTTTCCTTTAGCAGTAGTAGAAGCTAGTTTGGTGCCTGGATGGTCATCTTTTAGAACTGCAAACCAGGGACGATTAGGTCTAGTGGACGGTAGAGCAGTTAGGAGAGAGAGAGTCTCTGAGGTCCGTTTGTGTCAGCACTGCAGTGATTTGCTTCTCTGGTTTTAAGGAGATCTTTTAGACCTGTAGGAAGAGGAAATATGGATGTTGGGTATCAAAGACCCTTGTTTCAGTCGTGTTTCTACTTAAACATACTGAGTTCATAGGGTAACCCACAGATCTTAAAGTAAAAGGTTTGGTGAGTTTTCCTGCAGCTACATAGTCATCATGAACTATAGGGGCTGCTTTTTTTTTTTTTTGCCAGTCCTGGGCCTTGGACTCGGGGCCTGAGCACTGTCTCTGGCTTCTTTTTGCTCAAGGCTACCATTCTGCCACTTGAGCCACAGAGCCACTTCTGGCCGTTTTCTGTATATGTGGTGCTGGGGAATCGAACCCAGGGCTTCATGTATACAAGGCAAGCTCTCTTGCCACTAGGCCATATTCCCAGCCCCGGGGCTGCTTTTTTATACCAGAAAAGGGTTGGGGGAAATGTGGCAGCATTGCTTGAATAGTTATAGTTCTATGTCAAGGATGAAGTTATTTGCTGCCCCCTTTAAACAAGTGCCGCATAACAGCACTCCATTGTATATATAAATGTAGTTCGGAAAGGGCATCATAGTGATAATATTTTTAATGTAAGGATCTCATAGCAAAGGCTGATATTTCTAACTTGCCAAGATTCCCTTTTCCCAAAGAACAGCTTTTCAAGCAGCAGACCTACCTTTCTTTGCTAACAGCTTTCAGTAATTTCTTGGTGGCCTTGGATTCTGGATTCAAGCATTGTTTCTTTCCATTTTTCATAGTAGCACTGTAGAAGTAAATGGTAGAAATATTTAGGATAATGTAGGCACAACAGAACATTCACTACCCAGTTCCCCAGTTGGACACTTTTCACCCTAAATATTTCTCTCTCTTCTGTAGTTGTTTTAGAATCATCGCAAGCCCTTTACTGACCTTTTGTGGTGAATACGTCATCACAGCTAGGAAAGTGGCCAGCGGGTGGGGGCGTACTTACATGATTTCAACATGTGGACAGGAGAGACTCTGAGGGATAATTTCAACTTTTTCTAAGGTCTTTGGGTGCACGGACCGCGTGCTGACGTCGATGCAGTGGCAGCGCACGGTTCTCAAGTGAGGAATTCCTGCGGGGAAACAGGCAGAGCTGGGTCGGTTAGCACAGTGCCTCTTTCTAGGTATGCGACGCAGCCTGAGTCGAACTTGAGTCCAGAGCCCGTGTTGTCACGGCGTCTCCTAACCCCTTTGTAACATGGGTCTGAACAGCGTCATAGCTGATGATCTGGAAGGAGGGAATTGCAACTTGACTGTGATCCCCTCCCCACCGTGCTGCTTGTATTATTAAACTTAGGGAGGGAAGTATCTGTTTCTTATCCTGTCCTTCTTCCCCTTCAGTTTTGCTCTCAAACTCCTTTTTGTTTGTTTCCTCTTCTTTCTCATGCTCATTGTACTTCTTTCTCTCACGTTAGCCATTCATAGGAACTATGAACAAAGAGAACTTCTGCTTATTTCCCAGTCATTTATAGGAACACAGTGAAAGTCACAAATACATTACTTCTATATTTTTAGAATTTGTACCCAGCCTTACTCCTGGTTTTATAAAGTAAATATCCTTTGATATTTCTTACCTTGAATCCCATTCAGAGTCAGGATGATAAGGCAGAAAGTAAGAATTCCAGTTTGGCTCATGGTGCTGGGATGTGAAGTTCTTCTGTGTTAAGCTCAGAATGTGTCTCACAAAGCACTGAGCAGTATTTATCTGTAAAATCACTTTCCCTTCCCAACTCTGATTGGATAACATTACAGTTGAGTCAGCAAAACCTGCCACCTTGGGGAAAATTTCTTGTTACAAAATCAAACGTTTTATTTTTATTTATTGTGTTCTTAGAGTAACGGAATTTCCCTCTGCCTCCTTTTTTTTTCTCCAATAATGAGTTAGGTTTCACTTTCCAAACCATGAGTGGTTTCTTGAAAGTCAGAGCTTTATTGCATATGGAAATGGCTTTTTAAATGGAACTTTGAATTTTTATCCTTCATCTCCCATAGATACCAAGTTAATTTTTAAGTCTGAGTACAGTTTAAGCATAAGTATGTCGTACTGCTGTGTCTTGCATCCATCTTAATGTATAGCAGTAAGGCTCGCATAGGCATGTTTTACACTGTTTATTCTTTAGGACTCAGAGGTATTATTACACACTGCTATTTGCACCTGCAGTTGCTATGTCAGGAAGTTCATTTTATTTTATAGATGGATAAAATGATAAGTGGAGAGCATCCTTCAACTGGGCTATAAAAAAGTTGTCATAGGGACTTGAACTATGATGCATTTTCTCAGTAGCTACGTTGTGACTTTTCAGAGGCTGTTTTAAAATATCTTCAGAGATGGCAGTTGCTCGTTTCTTGTATGTGATGACTGAGAGGTGATGTAGCTGGGCGCTGCTCTTCAGTAAGTTCTGTAGAGCAGTAGGGCTGCTTGCCGTAGAGAAAAGTCAAGATACAGAACTCGACATTTTCAAAGATTCCATTAACGCTTTGTGGCCACACATACATTACATTACAACAAGTACGTGGTCTTCATCAAAACTGTTTTCAGAGAAAACACTGCCCATTTAGAATGTGATTTCTAGTGTGTCAAAATAAATTTTGTTTGAAGAGTTAGTCCTGGGATGAAAACTATATAAAATTGACATCTAGAATGGTATGAGAAAAGTGTTCATTGCTATAAAAGGATTCTTTTTTTTTTTAAGCAAAAGAGGGATTTTATTGGCCTAATCACTAGGAAGCCCAAGTGGAGTTGAGGCATGGCTGGATCCAGAAGACAAATAAGGACAGTTGCTTACTCTCATTCTCTCTCTGTGCCTCTCTGTCTCCTCTCTTTATGTTCCATCTCTCTTTGAGCTTTGACCTTGTGTCCCACTACTGCAGCAAGTGCAATTACAAAACTTAAGTCACTTCTCTTTTTGAGCCTTAATTTTCATCATCTGTGAAATGGAGAAGCTATTCAATCTGATGTCCTCTGGACTTCCCTGAAAGTACTAAAGGGCTGAAGGGTAATCTAAGACAACTTCCCATTTTCCTTCCTCCTTCATTTCTTCCTTCTTTCCTTCTTTCTCTCTCTTTTCTTATAAAGGGATTCTTTATTGCATAACCAGAAATATGTATACTTTTTGAGTATATAAATTTAAAAGGAGTTATAAGTAGATACAGACTCTGGGAGAACAGCTCAAAACATGGAAGATATGGGTTTAGAGGCTGGGAATATGGCCTAGTAGCAAGAGTGCTTGCCTTGCATGCATGAAGCCCTGGGTTCAATTCCTCATCACCACATGAGCAGAAAGAGCCAGAAGTGGCGCTGTGGCTCAAGAGGTAGAATGCTAACCTTGAGCACAGAGAGGCTCAGGGACAGTGCTCAGGCCCTGAGTTCAAGTCCTAGGACTTGAAGAGAGAGAGAAAGAGAAAGAGAGGTGAGTTTATTTAATACAGAGCTTAATTCTAGGAGACTGTCCAATGTAGAGCAAAAGAAAAAAAAACCATCAGCTTTTGAAAGCGCATAGTGTTAAATTAGCATGATTTCCTTTGGATGATAAATAGGGTGGAATCCCATTTCTTAGCGCTTGGTAGTCCAAGGCTGATTGTTATTGTAGATGGCATTAGTAGAAAGCATGTGAATCATGGAACATTTGTTATAGTTGGCTGTCGTCCTTGGACTATGGTCTTTGCAAGCCAGTGGCAATAGGCAATCTAAGATGAAAAGTCGTAGGCCTTACCTGTGGCACCGTGGCTCAAATTGTTAATGTTTGGAACCTAGGAAAACAAAAGGGAAGTCCTTCATGGTCAGGCAGGCTACAACAAGGTGGGGAGAGGGCAAGGAATAGCAGAGATTCTATCCTAGGATCAGGCTAGTTAAGCCTGGTGTGCAGGGGTCTGAAAACCTAGTGTCGGAGGCCAGGAGTGAAGCCCACACCTGCAAATCCCGGGCATGTAAAAGCCGCCTTCTCAGGTGCGGTTTTGTCATCAATGACTGGCTGCCAGAGGAAAGTGGAAGTTGCTGGCGTGCTAAATCTTAGGTTAATCTGTTCCAGGAACTGGCAGAACAGGGCTGAGCTGTCACTTGAGTAGTTAGTGGGCACAGAATGGGAAGCTGGAAGAAAAGGAAATGAGATAGTCTGACAGAACCCACAAAGATTGTGCTTCTGCTGAGGCCATCATTTGAGATGATGAGGAAACGGAGAGGTCTGCTCATAGTTGGTTACGCAGAACAAAACCTAGACCAAGAATAAAGATGCCAAAATATTTCAGAAACAACTCCAGCATTGTGAGTGGAAAGTATTCTGAACAGTGCAGCATGTCATCTTACTTGTATCTAAGTTCTCAGTCAAGATTATGGCCTTTATGGCAAAGGAAAAAGAAGGTGTGGGGCAAATACTTGATTCAATCAACTGAAAACCTTATATCAAGGAGGAAATATGTCCTCCTCATTGCATGGAATTTTTTTTATCAAATATTACATACCATTATCTTCCTGTCCGACATTGTTTCAGACATCTTATGATATAAACACTGACTTTTTTTTTTTTTGCCAGTCCTGGGGCTTGGAACTCAGGGCCTGAGCACTGTCCCTGGCTTCTTTTGTTCAAGGCTAGCACTCTACTTCTTAAGGCATAGCACCACTTCTGCCTTTTTCTGTGTATGTGGTGCTGAGGAATCGAATCCAGGGCTTCATGCATGCTAGGCAAGCGCTCTACCACTAAGCCATATTCTCAGCCCTGAACTCTAGCTTTTTAGTCTGTGTTTTCCAGCACTTTGTAATGTAGCGGAAAATGTTCTTGATTTGGGCATCCGGTTTAATTGACCAAAGTCATCTTTGTGGTTATTTGGGGGCTTTGGAAATGTAGCACCTAGAAAAAGCTTAAGGTGGATCTGTCTGACACTGAATTTCATGCTAAAAAGATGTTGCATACATACATTATCCACACATATTACAGATATTCACACGTGAGTTACCAGTAAGTGATCACACAGGTAGACTTTGTTCACTTGCAGTTTTGTTGTTGTTTTTGTTTGGGCTGGTCCTGGGGCTTGAACTCCGTGTTTGGGCACTGTTACTGAGCCTTTTTTGCTTAAGGGTAGCACTCTACCTCCACTTCGGGATTTATGGTGGTTGACTAGAGATAAGAATCTCACAGACTTTCCTGCCTGCATTTGAACCACGATCCTCAGCCCCCAGGAGCTAAAATTACAGGTATGAGCCACGGTATTTTTATGTTTTTCTTCCTTTCTCTATCTCTCTTTCTTTTTTCCTTTTTTTTTTTTTTGCCAGTCCTGGGGCTTGAACTCAGGGCCTAAGCACTGTCCCTGAGCTTCTTTTTGCTCAAGGCTAGCACTCTACCTCTTGAGCCACAGCGCCACTTCCAGCTTTTTATGTTTACGTAGTATAAAGGAATTAAACCCAGGGCTTCATGCATGCTAGGCAAGCACTCTACCACTAAGCCACATTCCCAGCCCTCACAGTATTTTTTTTTTTTGCCAGTCCTGGGCCTTGGACTCAGGGCCTGAGCACTGTCCCTGGATTCTTTTTTGCTCAAGGCTAGTACTCTGCCACTTGAGCCACAGAGCCACTTCTGGCCATTTTCTGTATATGTGGTGCTGGGGAATCGAACCCAGGGCCTCATGTATATGAGGCAGGCACTCTTGCCACTAGGCCATATCCCCAGCCCCCTCACAGTATTTTTTTTTTTTTTTGGCCAGTCCTGGGCCTTGGATTCAGGGCCTGAGCACTGTCCCTGGCTTCTTCCCGCTCAAGGCTAGCACTCTGCCACTTGAGCCACAGCGCCGCTTCTGGCCATTTTCTGTATATGTGGTGCTGGGGAATCGAACCCAGGGCCTTGTGTATCCGAGGCAGGCACTCTTGCCACTAGGCCATATCCCCAGCCCACCCTCACAGTATTTTTAAAGCAGTATTTTTCTTACTTAAAACATACCATAGTGAATTGGATTCTATTTTCAGATTATTATCAGACATTGCATACATATCCTGGAATAATTTTTTTCATGTATGTTCTGGTACCAGAGCTCAAACTAATGATGTTGCCTTCTTGCTCAGCTTTCTTGCTTATGGCTAGTACTCAAACCACTTGAGCCATGCCTTTGTGTCCATCCTTGTGCTGTCAAACTGTAGAGAATCTCAGGGTTTCGTCTGCCTGGGCTGGTTCTGAACTGTGAATTCTCAGATCTCACTAGAATGTAAGTCCCAGAAGAGCAGAGATCTTTTTATTTTTTATTGACAGCTGTATCCCTAGCAAGCAGAATATCACCTGGCTTTTGGGAGGCATTGAGCTACTGTGAGATGAATGGATAGATGGGTGGATGAATGAATCCAAATTTACAGACTTGAGTAGCATAAGTAAGAATTATGCTTCTTAAAAAAGTATTTGTATTGGCCCATCAGATTTCCATATTTAGACACGGGTGTTACTTTCCCTAGACTTAGGAACAAAGTTTAACTGAAAAAGACTTTCGTTTCCTCAGGAGTTAGCATAGATTTAGGTAGGTGCAATCAGTCTGGATATTCTTATCTCGTTGTAAGCCAGAATCTTCATTTAAAGAATTCTGGTGTAAGTATAGAAGGTGTTGTGTCATTGAAAGTCCTTTCATTATTCATTGTTAGTTTCTGTGATCATGTGTTGACTAATGGAGTGAATGCATAACCCCTCAGTGCATGTGCTTGTTTGCTGTGGATGGTGTTAGAAGAAGAAGGAGAATTCTTTTTACTTTGTATACTCCCAGGAATGTCAGGAGGGGCAAGAGCTAGTATCCTTGATGGACTTGCATTCTAATATAGAAGTCAAAAGTACATGAGACATTTCAGGAAATTACTAATGTGGAGGCTTAGAGACGAGCATACTCACCAAGGCCACTAGTACTAAGAAGAGACTCCAGAGAGAAAAGGGCTTCAGATGAGCCTTGAAAGCGAACTGTGCTGAGAGAGTAGTCGGGGGGCGGGGGGGGGGGGGCGGGCAGAGACAGACATGCCATGGAAACAGTGTGGAGGGAAGACAGCCAACCTGCCGGGAAGGCTGGTAGAGTGCTCTCGTGGCGGTCATAACCCGTCAGGACTCGGTGGCGTCTGGACTCCAGGTTCAGAGTCTTCATGTCCCTCTGTCTTCCAGAGGAAGCCTGTGTTTTGAGTTGTCCATTATAGTAACTAAATCTGTGAGTGCCTAAGGTATAAATTAGACACCCTATTCATTTATAATGAGAACCCTGTTTGTGACAAGGATGATCTGCTCTGGTACCCAATTCCCTCCTTTGCTAGGATCAGAAAAGGGAGGAGGAATCTGTCCATTCGTTGTCTGGGAAGAACTGAATCAAAACCAAGAATCCTTGGATTTTTGAGGAGTCTGCTCAGGGCGAGCAACCCTATGTATGGGAAATAACTCAGAAGAAACTCAGACTTCCATAGACAATAACAAACCTACTACTACTACTTGTTTCAGCCACAGTCAATACTGCACTGACCATTTAAATAAAAACCTAAATCATAACTCTTTTTAAAGTTTACATTTCTCTCCATGTATGCAAGGCTTTGAATGCATTTGTTTCCTGGTATTCCCCGATCCTGAGTCTCGTTTTGAATGAAAATGAGAATTAAGGCCATATTTGCATTTTGGAAGGTGCAAAAGAAAGCATTTGGACATTAATGAAAGCAGTAAAAACATTTTATTCAGGGACTATTTCAGAATGGAAAGAGAGGACTTAGTAAAGAAATGTGCTACGTGTCAGATACATTTTGGACAAGTGGGCAGTACTGGTCAAGGAACAGGATGGTGGTGGGGCTTGGTCGACAGACACTGACTCAAGTTGGAAATAGTTTCTTTCTTGGAATAACTTAACAATGCTAAAAGGTACTTTATGGAAAACTACATGAAGTCTGCAGTTCCGCTCAGCAGATCCCCGTGTGCTGCAGTCCCTGGCTCTTCTCCTTGATTGGTACGTGGAACTGTGCGCGCAGCACCGATGAGGACCTCACACTTCCTCGAGCCTCGGAGGGGCTGGGACTCCAGGGCACAGGGCTTGATCCAGGCTTCGAAGCCTCTTTCCCGGGACTTCATAGGGTTTTCTTCTTTAAAAAACTCTTTCTCTGAGCTTGCTGTAGTGAGAGAACGGGAGTTGTAGTTCTAGGGCAGTTTGTCCTCCGTCGTGGAGGACTGGCATACACGGTCATCTGTCAGGGGAGGGGGCTTTTGTCCTAACCAAGGCCCACCGGTGGCAGTGTCCACACGGGAGCGCCGGTGGCAGAGTCCACACGGGAGCCCCGGTGGCAGTGTTCACACGGGAGCACGGGAGCGCCGGTGGCAGTGTTCACACGGGAGCCCCGGTGGCAGAGTCCACACGGGAGCATGGGAGCGCCGGTGGCAGAGTCCACACGGGAGCACAGGAGCGCTGGTGGCAGAGTCCACACGGGAGCCCCGGTGGCAGTGTTCACACGGGAGCCCTGGTGGCAGAGTCCACACGAGAGCATGGGAGCCCCGGTGGCAGTGTCCACACGGGAGCGCCTGTGGCAGTGTCCACATGGGAGCCCCGGTGGCAGAGTCCACACGGGAGCCCCGGTGGCAGTGTTCACACGGGAGCATGGGAGCTCCCGTGGCAGTGTCCACACGGGAGCGCCTGTGGCAGTGTCCACACGGGAGCCCCGGTGGCAGTGTCCACACGGGAGCCCCGGTGGCAGTGTCCACACGGGAGCCCCGGTGGCAGTGTCCACACGGGAGCCCCGGTGGCAGTGTCCACACGGGAGCACGGGTGGCAGTGTTCACACGGGAGCCCCGGTGGCAGAGTCCACACGGGAGCATCGGTGGCAGAGTCCACAGGAGCGCTGGTGGCAGTGTCCACGGGAGCACCGCAAGGCTCCGCAGTGGCCCCTCTCTTTCCTTTCGTGCAGAGGTCTGTCTGGGGTGCAGTACGCTCGGCAGGGAAGGCATCGGCCGCTTACCTTAATCATGGAGCTTGCTTGCTTTGACCTGGGGTCAAGGCAGCACTGTCCTTTCTGTGCTTTCAGGGTAACACTGTTAAGGGAAGGGCCAAAGGTATGGTCACCTCTGGGCGGGAGAAGTCAGCCCGAGAAGCACCCCCTTCCCCCCCCCCCCCCGGCTTGGCACTCACATCACCTCCATGTGGTCGCAGCTGTTACTCGGGTAGAGGATGGCGACCTTCTCAATGTGAGCCACTTTCACCGCACTAGCCCTGGGGCCTAGGCAAAGACAGCGCCCGCCTCTGAACAGCAGGAAGCCTGCAGCAACGACAGGGGAGGCAGAGGTTACCGAGAGTGCTGGTGAGTCACTACCTGCTGTGGTTTCTCATGCTGGGATGGGGGCCAAGGTGAGGCAAGTTTCCCTTCTTTCAGTCGTTTGCCCAGTAGTACTCCATGCTGCTGCTGCTGGGAAAAGATTTAAGTTAATGCTGGAGATTGTCTTTTTAGTTTGTCAACAGCGGTTGAAAGCTAAAGGGAAGCCAGGTGCCAGTGGCTCACGCCTATAAACCCAGCTACTCACGGGGCTGACTGCTGAGGATCATGGTTCAAAGCCAGCCCAGGCAGGAAAATCTGTGAGACTCTCACCTCCAGTTGACCACCAGAAAACTGGAAGTGGTGCTGTGGCTCACAGTGGTAGAGTGCTAGCCTTGAGCAAAGAAAGCACTTAGGGACAGCACCACCCAAGCCCTAAGTTCAAGCCCCATGGCTCATTTAAAAAAAAAAAAAAGGGAAGCATGAAGAACATTGGTTAGCGGTGACGTCTGCTTAGCTCTTGCTTTTATGCTTAAGAAGTTTTCAGGAAGTGAACATAATCTCATGTAAGGTCTTCCTACCAGACATATAAAGTTATTGCTAAAATAAAGGCTGTGGCCAAATAAAAACATGCCTGCAGTCTAGCAGCGGGTGTGCTAATCACCTCGAGTGCCTTCGGTGTCAGAGCTGGAAGTAACTTGATGGATGTGAAGTCAAATGAGAATCATAGGGGAAAAGTGGAAGAAAAGGTATGTGAAACATTACCAAAGGAACTCACAGGCTGAAGCGTACAAAGCACCACATACCTTGAACAATTGCAGCATAGAATAGCACAGGACTACAACCATGCCCTTCAGATTCATGTTCCTTTTCAGTGCTGCTGCGTCTAGCTTTCTCTTTGTAGAGAGAGTAGAAACGCCAAATCTGAAAGCAAGTTCTGAAGTGAAAGGTAAGAGCATTTTATACACCAGCAACCCTCTAATGGCCACAGGAATTTCCCACCCACCTTTGAGTCATGTTCCTTCTTCTTTCCAAAAGTTTCTGTTTCTGTTCATTGTCCCCTTGTGATATTAAAAATGAGGATAGCCAGACGCAGTCACTCACGCCTGTAATCCCAGCGGCTCCGGAGGCAGAGATAGAGGATCAAAATTAGAGGAAAGCCCAAGAAAAAAGTTAGGAAGACTCTGCTTTAAAAGAACAAGTCAGGCAAAGTGGTTGGCATCTGTAACCCCTGCCACGCAAGAGGCAAACACTGGAAGATCTGGACAAAAAATGACAGAAGCAAAACAGGATTGGGACATGGCCCCAATGGTTCCCCACCTCCCTAGAAAGTGCAGTACCATGAGTTCAAACTCCAGTACCATCCACAAAGGAATGAGGGTGTGGCAACACACAAAGAGAGCTGTATCAAGGAGGACAGAGGGAGGCCCAGCTGGGGCTCTTGCGCAGGCTGTGTCCAGGCCCCGCGGGGGAGCCAGGCTTCTAGGATAGCTTCTCCTTGTCAGGTTTGGATTGCTGCCCTGTGTGGACTTTTGGCTGCCATTCATTCAGGAAGGCAGGCCCTCTCACCCTTCCTTGGTCTTTCCTACACATTCACAAAAAGACATTCATTTAATCATCTGACTTAGGCTTTTAAATCCTAAACTTGTCACAGACAGGGTGTATATTATTTGATGATAAATACCTTTAACGTTATATTTTTGCTTGTCATTTCATGTCTGGGAAAGTCTGCCCATCCTTCTGTATTTATATCCATTTCCTGCATTTACTTCACGTATTAGCTGTTGTTTGGTATGTAAGTTGTATGAGTTCTACCATGGATAGTTAAAAAAAAAAAAAGACATTCGTCATGTTTTTATTACTTCAGAGGTGAATCAGAATTTGAATGGGAGGAAGTTTTGGTTTTTTTTTTTTTAATTCTCCAAGTCTTCAGTTAATAGATCCAGAACTATGCAGAGTCAGGAGAGGGGTTGGTTTTGTGTTGTAACCATTTTTTGCATTTTCTTTAGCCATACAAAACGGCATTCCTCCTCTGATGTTCCTGCCTTACAGTTTCCTGGAAAGCCTCACCCTTTCTGTAGTAGCTCATTTGCTTGTCTACTCACTTAACGAATACTGAGTTCAAGCTTCGGTATCTCAACTGGTTTTCTTTTTTTTTTTTTTTTTAAATTTATTCACTAATCAGTGTACTTCATCATTCCTTTAAGTGCAAAAGGTTTTAAATACATTTTTGTCTTACTAGTAGTGTTGGCCTTCTTGTTCTCTAATTGGTCTATTTTCTGTTTTATATTCCTAAATCTACCCTGAATAAGTGTAAATAAATAAGTTTAAAAATAAGTTTTCCGGGGCTGGGGATATGGCCTAGTGGCAAGAGAGCTTGCCTCGTATACATGAAGCCCTGGGTTCGATTCCCCAGCAGCACATATCTAGAAAACGGCCAGAAGAGGCGCTGTGGCTCAAGTGGCAGAGTGCTAGCCTTGAGCAAAAGGAAGCCTGGAACAGTGCTCAGGCCCTGAGTCCACGCCCCACGACTGGCCAAAAAAAAAAAAAGTTTTCCTTTAAATATAAAGGGATATCTCAGAAAATTAATCTAGTGTCTGTAATTATCAAAATCCTTCCCAGTTTAAATGATCTGCAACCCATGGTCCAGCTCACGTTTTAGGAATGCTTTCAAATTATTCACTTAACATAAAAATGTTAAGTGTTGGAAAAAATATAAACTGTTGGACTAGGGATGGAACTCAGTGGAAAAGCACATTGCCAGCATGTGCAAAGCCCTAGATTTGAGTCCCTGACACATCCATACACAAATACTGACACACATACACCCCCCCCCCACACATCCACTTTAGCTTGAGGAGGTCAGTGCAAGTCATTTAAAGATAATTCTCAACTTACAGTTGCAACTAGGTCTCTGATTACTATATATTGCCTCCCTGCAAAAAGCTAACATCTGAGGTATTTTATTCAGTAAAATTAGTGAAAAGTACATTATAAATAAAAACTATATACAATTTCCACATATTATAAACCAGCATGACTTAACAAAACCTCGTTTGAGTTTATAAGTGGTTGATGACTCATTGCTGTGGAAGTGATTGTCAGACATGCTGGGCCTTTAAGGTAATGTGATCGCGTTAAACAGATTGGCAGAGTACAGAAGTGGATGTTCTTTTTTTTTTTTTTTTTTTGGTGCCAATCCTGGGCTTGAGCTCAGAGTCTGGGCACTGTCGGCGAGCTTTCCTATTCAAGGCTGGTGTACCACTTGAGCCAGAGCTCAACTTCTGGCTTTGGGGTGTTTAGTTGGAGATAAGAGTCACGTGGAACTCCTTGCCTGGGCTGGCTTCAAACTGTGATCCTCAGATCTCAGCCTTCTGAGTAGCTGAGATGACAGGCCTGAGCCACCAGTGCCCAGCAAGGACCTGTTGTTCTTTTTATAACACAATAAAGGCCTGGGTGGGGGCTCATGGCAATTTTTTGGAGAACCTTTAATATAGTACTATTGTGATTTTTCTTAGGAAATTTATAAGTTCTTCAGCAATCAGAAAAATCCTGCAGGTTCTATTTAAAGGAGCACTTAGGTACTAGGCAAGGCCATAGCTTCTCAAAAAAAATCAAAATAAATTGCATTGTACTCACTCATACATTGACCTGTTGAACTGAACCCCCTTTGTACAACTATTTAACAATAATAAAACTCACTTTAAAATTTTCTTCTTTTTTTTGTGCATGTTGGTTGTGGGGCATGAACTCAGTTTCTTCTTTCTTGTGTGCATGTTGGTTGTGGGGCTTGAACTCGGTTTCTTCTTTTTTTGTGCGTGTGTTGGTCGTGGGGCTTGAACTCAGGGCCTGGGCGCTGTCCCTGAGCTCTTTAGCTCAAGGACTTCAGCGCTTTACCACTTGAGCCACAGCGCCACTTCAGGTCCTCTGGTGGTTCATTGGAGCTGAGAGTCATGGACTTTCCTGCCAGGACTGGCTTTGAATTGAGATCCTCAGATCCCAGCCTCCTGCGTAGCTAGGCTGACAGGTGTGAGGCACGGGCGCCCAGCTGAACACTGTCTCAACGACAGCCCGGTTCCAGTAGCTTAGGGTCCTCGTCCTAGCTGCTGGGGGGGGGGGGGGGCTGGGATCTGGGGAGCATGCGTCAGAGCCTTCCAGAGCAGGAAAGCCTGTGAGACTGTCACCCCAAAGTGACCACCAAACACCTGCCAGGGGGCTGTGGCTCAAGTGGCATAGCACCAGCCGGGAGTAAAAAAACGTTCAGGGGCGGCCCGCGTTGAAAATTAGAAAATAAGAGTTAGAAAGCGACATGTGAAAGAAAGCCATGAAGGGGAGGCCACACCGCAAAGATGAACAAACAAACAGAGGAGGAGGAGGAGGAGCTCCCGTGCGCAGGGGTTGGCGCTTCCGGCAGCCATAGTTCCCGTTCGCCGGGCACCCGGGGCGGTGCCGTGGGCCCCGTGCCCTCCTCCCCCCGGGTCGTCCGTGCCCCCCACGGGCGTGCGGGCCGTGGGCCGCGTGCCCTCCTCTCCCCGGGTCGTCAGTGCCCCACACGGGCGTGCGGGCCGTGGGCGCTGGGGGCGCGGGTTAGACGGCGGCTCTCGGCATGAGTGGGGGGTGAGCCCGCGTGGCCGGGGCCGGCACGGGGGGACTCGGGGCTGAGCGGGGAGGGCGCGCGGGGAGGGCGCACGGGAGCGCGCAGGAGCGGGATGCCGGCCGCGGGGCTGGGCCGCGTCACCCCGCGCGGGAAGCCTGGCGGCTCCATTACAAGGAGCGGTGGAGCGCGACCGCCTTCCATGGGAGCCTTAGACGCCGATCCGAGGGGGAGGTCCGGCCGGGGCGCCGCCCGCCCCAAGGGGATCTCCTCCGGCCGCCGCCGCGTGTGTGTGTGCGCCTGTGTGTTTGTGTGCCTGTGCGCGTGCGTGTGTGTGCCTGTGTGCACGACTGTGCCTGCGTGTGTGTGTGCCTGTGTGCGTATGTGCGTGTGTGTCTGTGCGCGTGTCTGTGTGCGCGTCTGTGCGTGCGCGTCTGTGTGCGCGTCTGTGTGTGTGCGCGCGTCTGTGCCTGTGTGTGCACTCGCCCCAGAGCCGCGCAGGACTCCGCGTGTGTCAGCCCCTCCCCACGGGCGCCCTCGGTGGCCGTGGCCTCCCTCCCCGCAGAGGCCGCTCTCGCGGTGCGTGGCCCCGGGTGGCCGCCCCGCCAGGAAGCCATCCCCTCTCGAGCTCACCGTGCCGCGCTCACCGTGCCGCCGGGGCAGCGGGCGTGTGCCAGGGAGGGAGTGTGGGGGCCAGTGCCGGGATGGCGCCCCAGGAGGGAGGGAGCACGCGTGTGGGAGGGGACGGCGCCCGAGGAGGGAGGGAGAGGACACGCGTGGGGGCACGGCGCCCTGGGAGGGAGAGGACACGCGTGGGGACGGCGCCCTGGGAGGGAGAGGACACGCGTGGGGGACGGCGCCCTGGGAGGGAGGGAGAGGACATGCATGGGGGACAGCGCGTGAGGAAGGTTCCAGCCAAGGGGAGGCTCGTGAACGGGGGAAGCGAGAGAGAGAGAGATAGGAACTGAGCCAAAGGAGTGGGAAGGATGGTGTTGTTTGTTGTTGCAGATATTTGATGAATCCCTAGCACAAGTGACTTTCTCTTGGATTCAGCACAAGAGCAACGCGTTTCCACACTTAGAGACGGTGTGTGTTTTTAAGTTTAGGAAATCCGGCTGGAGAGTGTTTGCTTTTTAAATAGAAAGCCAGTTCACCGCGCTGTTTCTCTGCTTCTGACTTCCTTGCCCGGCTGCCTTCACCGGGGACCACAGGCTCTGTGCACTTTCTGCATTTCTGGCTCCCCTCCTTTCAGAGTTCTTTCTTTGGTTTTCTTTTTTTTCTGTGCTGGTCCTGGGGCTTGAACTCGGGGTCTGGCTCTGTCCCTGAGCTTTGCTCAAGGCGAGCGCTCTGCCACGTGTACCACAGCGCCACGCGTGGCTTTCTGGTGGCCGTAGAGATGCTTCTTCCACTTGGCTGCTTGGCGTGTTTTCAGGCTTTGGGACGATCTCACAGGTAGAGGCAAAAGTCTAAGTAGCCCGGCCCTTTCAAAACTTAGCTGCCAGCTGAGTTGATCTCGCACATCTTTCTAAACACTAAGCTCAAACCCCAAAGGCGTTCAGAACAAAGGGGTTTGGAACAGGGAAAGGTAGCAGGTGAGAGTCTGCCAGGCCCCCCCTGCTCTATTTTTTCAAGCTGTTCCGTGCTTGGCGATCTCCTGTGGAGTTTGCTGTGTTCAGCGGAGGCCTTGGCCCGCCAGTTTCCGAGTGAGGCCGGCGGAGGTGCCGTCCTTCCTGCTTCCGCACAAGGAGGGAAGGAGAGGGCTGCTGACCCGCTGTCTCGGACTCTGCTTCCTACTCAACGTGTCAAATGGCTGTCGTTCCTTTCCTCTTTCTAAAGAGGGTAATGGAGCCTTCCTTACAGACCGTGAAGACGGGTGAGATGCTGCTCCCGTACACTAGGCCACATAGCGATGGTATCCCAACAAGAGCAGGTTGGGCTCTGTCATCCACTTGTTCCAGCTCTGTACCCAGTCACCAATTGGTACAGGTGAAAGCCCGACAGTTGTTTCTCTGGCCACGTCTTTTACGGTGTAGCTACCCACACAGTAGGACTAGGGGTTGGGTGCCACGGTGGCTCCCGCCTACACCCCAGCTACTCCGGACGCTGAGATAGGAGGGTATCAGTTCAAAGTCGGCCCAAGCAGGAAAGAACAGGCATAAGTCCCTGAATGTGAACCCCAGTACTAATACACACGTGTGTGCACACGCACACACACTACAAAAAGAAATGAAAGAGAAAACAAAAAAAGGAAAAGTCACTACAAATGACAAGACATAGATGACAATGCTACCAGACACGTTTGTGTCATCATCTACTCTGTATATCTACAAAGGAGATTGTGCTTTTTACTTGTTTCCTCTTTTTTAAAAGCAGAGACTTCCTATTCCAAAATAATATATTTATAGCAAAAACCATGATCTTCAGTTTTATTTTAAGCTTCCCCAGTGTGGGAACAGCAGTCACTTCCTGGGAGTTTCTAGCGTGAGAGAAGTTAATAATATTAACATGTCCGTGGCCAGAGCTTTTTCTGTGTTAGGGGAAATGCTTGCCTTTTTAATAGTGTCCCTTCCATGCATTTGAGAAGGAAATGTACATTTTCTTGGCATAGATCGCTTCCGTAGGGCCTGGAGTAAATTGGGTCCAGTTGAATCTTGCTTGTATCTTCAGTCCATAAGGCCTCGTTTTGGTTGTTTTACAGGTGATAACAACGATAGCTTGTTTTACATCCCATTTGAAACATATTTTCCTCTAAACCTATGTCTATCAGTTTTGAGTGAGGAAGAAATTCTGGCGGAATGCCGACAGAGAAGCTTGCATGGAGGAGACGTCTGAAGGAAGGAACAGTGGACTGGATCTGCCTACGGGCCCGGTGTCCTGGAATCGGGTTAGCCTGCTCCTGGAAGGCTGTTCCATTCCAGCCCATTTCATCCCTTTTCTCTGGCCACACTCACCTCGGAGCCTCCCTGGTTTTCCTCAGACATAGCAAGCAAGCTGTTTGTTAGAGCTCAGCATATAACGAGCTGGGCATGGCAGTGTGCGGCTGTAATCCCGGTCAGTCCTCGAGAGCGTGGGGCAGGGAATTGTTCCTTCAGCCCTCGCTGAGCTGCCCGGAGACCCACGCCTCGAAACAGGAGGGGGGAGGGGGAGGAAGGAAACGGAACCCTCGTACATGATGGAAAACCTTTTTGTAGACATATTGTGAGAGAGTGGAATTTATAATATGGTTCATGTAGAATATCTAAGGGGCATATTTTACTTTTCTTATTATATATTTCAAATCCTTCGAGTTTTTCGTACTAATAGCACTTCTCACTTGGAATCTCAGTTTTCATCAGAACACTTCTTCATGTAGAGTTGATTAAATTTGAAATTGAGAAGTGGATACACATACCTAAATTGTTAAAAATAAATTTCCAGCAAATACATTTTTAGTTTCAGGGTTTTGGGGTTTTTCGTGTGTGTATGCTGGTACCGGAGGCTGAGCTCAGGACTTCTTGATCTTACTGGGCCAGAAGGGAGCTTTTGCTGAACTGGAAATCGACTTCCTTCGGAAACTCCCATGCTCACCAGTGCTACACATCCTCATCTTTCCAGGTAGCCGCTGCTTTCAAGTTGAAGTAATCTTCTTTGAGTATTTACATCCTAGGCTTGTCTTCCTGGGAGCTATCGCGTAGTTCTGGTGTGGAAGTGGAGGTACCGTGTTGGGATACTGCCCTCTGGCGGTCATGGGCCTTCACAACGTCCAAGGTGATACTCGGGGTTCCTTACTGGGGTGATCTGCCTTGTGCTTTAGGTCAGTACGACAGGTGCACTGTGCATTCATTCACCTATCATCACTGTAGACTCCTCTGGACCACACCACGCTCCTGTAAGCGCGTCCTTGGCCATTGAAACATTGCAGACACTTTTCTTTGGGAACAAAGAGATACTTCATCTTCCCCAAATGAAGGCAAGATATTTTGTTGTTGATTGTTAAAATTCATCCAAATTCTTATTTTTTTTCCTTTTTGAAAACGAACCCTTCATAGCCAGTAATGATAACTAAATACTGGAGAGAAAAATCAAACAATAGTAACTTATGAAAGTCTAAGCATGTTGCAGCACATGAAACATAATCTCTTAATTTTATCCTACTGAGATGTCACATTGTTTCATGAACTCCCAAACAATACAGATACTTAGAAAAGATCTATGTAGCCTCTTACTCCTTGTTTGTGTTTGTTTATTACTATCTGAAGACTGTGTGAATGCTGAAAATTTCTCCCTGTTTCTGGGACATGTAACAGTGACAAGAGTACTAGCAAAGCTTTAGGTTTGAAACTCTGGGTTCAATCTCAGCACCAAAAATGTTTTTAACGTCCACAGTAGTATCAGCAGGTACTGGACTGATGCTTTATGGGATAAATAAAAATAGTAATAGAGAAACAGTAGTTATTTGTGCTGTGCCTTTGTGCAGATATTTCTTTTAACAGTATCCCTACACAACTTTATTTGAAACTATGCTGAGCTTATTGACCTGACAATTTCTCTTTCTCTGTATGTATTCTTAGTGTTTGTAAGCTGAGCTTTTTTAAAAAAAAATAGTTTACATTAGTTATGTAAGGGGGATTTCATTATTACATTTCCACACATGTTTACAATATGTCCCAAACAGTTTCCTAAAATGAACTTTTTTGGTTTTGTGTTTATTTTTTAGACAAGATCTGGAGCTGGGCTGGGGATATGGCCGAGTGGCAAGAGTGCCTGCCTCGTATACATGAGGCCCTGGGTTCAATTCCCCAGCACCACATATACAGAAAACGGCCAGAAGCGGCGCTGTGGCTCAACTGGCAGAGTGCTAGCCTTGAGCGGGAAGAAGCCAGGGACAGTGCTCAGGCCCTGAGTCCAAGCCCCCAGGACTGGCCAAAAAAAAAAAAAGATCTGGAGCTATCTAAAATGGTATATTAGGAGATTGAAACTAAAGTCTCATTTGTTGATGATATACCAGTAGTAATGGTGAGGTTCATTAATAAATGACACAGAGGCATTTACCACTGTACTATAGACATAACCACATGACAAAAAAAATCAATTGCACAGTGTATAGCAGAGCACCACAAAGTATTTCATCTCCCTTTCACAAATCTAGTTAAGGAATTCACAACACCTTGATTTCTGGGGATTACAATAGGGCCCACTGTGGTGGTTCTTTGTGGTCCAAAGCTTTCAATTTATTGAGGCTGGCCTTCAGACAACCTTCTTTGGTTGAAAGAAAAAAAGTGTCATTTTTTAAAGTAAGAGTTTTTTGTTTGTTTTTTTGCCTGGGGCTTGAACTCCGGGCCTGGGCACTGTCCCTGAGCTTCTTTTGCTCAAGACTAGCGCTCCACCACTTGAGCGACTGTGCCACTTCCTAAAGTCAGTATTTTTATAGTGCACACAGTAGCTTCTAGGAAGGTTATATCTCTTGCATCAGATATAAAATTTATTGTATGCAGCAATCGTATTAATAAGTGTACACTCAGAAATAGTGATATTTTAACTGTAGGTAAAGCTCAGTGGTAAAGCACTTACCTACCATGGAGAAGGTCCATAATTTAATGCCTGGTACCCTCCCCCCACCCCCAAAAAACAAAGATTTATTGAAGCCTTATATTCTCTAACTCTGATCTTTTGGTAGCAGACTTATCATTTAGGAGCTGTTATACTTTTTAACTGCTACCTTCTCCTGAATGGAGTACTGCAGTATTAGTAGTATAATTTTGATAGCAGAGAAAACTATTTTAGCATAATACTAGAAGATAAATCCAAGATTCTCAGCAAAACAAAAGTCAAACCTAAGCCAGGCACTGGTGGCTCATGCCTGTAACCCTAGTTACTCAGATGCTGAGATCTGAATTCAGCCAAGGTAGAAAAATCCCCAAGACTATCTCCAATTAGCAAAAAACTGGGAGCAGAGGTGTAGCTCAGGTGGTAGAGCACCAGATGATTCAAGCCCCAGTAATAGCATGCATGTGCGCACTCATGTGCGTGCACGCACACACATACACACAATCAAACATGAAGGGAAAATACAGAAATAAGAAATCATTACTAGTCAAAATGGAGAGCAAGTAAAGGCTTATTTCATTGAGGGTTGTCCTTATTCTAAATGACCTAGCTAACAGTTGATGGTCATTGAATTGTTGTAAACTTTTGCTCTATCTGTCATCTCTTAAGTATTATCTTTGGTAAGTTTGGCTCCTTGGACAACTCTAGTTCCACACTGCTGAGAAGAAGTGCATGTCCCAGTGAGAATAACAACACAAACGGAAGTATCACTGACAGTAGCCAGTTACTGCAGATGAGAATGGCAGACTGTGTATTATCAGATGTCAAAAGGAAGGTATCTAGCTAGGTTGTCTGTAATTCTAGTATTGGGGGAGGGGGCAACGATCTTGAATTTGAGGCAAACTTGGGCTTTGTAGGGAAATCTTTTTTTTTTTATTGTAAAGGTGATGTACAGAGGGGTTACAGTTATGTAAGTAAGGTAATGAGTACATTTCTTTTTGAACAGTGTTTCCCCTCCCTCCTTTTCTCTTGCTTTCCCTCTCCCCTCCCCCCAAGTTGTAAAGTTCATTTCTAACATAGTGTCTAGTGAGTATCACCGTTGCGTTGGTTCACCCTTTGTCCCACCATTTCTGTGCTTCCCTTTTTCTTCATCTTGTATATAAGTTTATCTGATTTGGGGAAATCTTGCCTCAATTTTTTTTTTACCAAGTGAGGGTGTGAATTAGTGCACAAAACTATGCCATTACATATGCTACAGCTTTGCCTTATACTGGACACTGAGTGGAGTTTAACATTCTAGATGCTTCCCTTGTTCTGCATCTAGTTCCTGCCTACCACCCAGAATTACCACTTTTAGTAACATAAATGGGTTTTGCTTGATTTTTGTACTCTATATAAACTATGTAGCATATACCTTGTGCAAAATTTTGCTCGTAAGATTTATTCAAATTGTTATACATCATTAGAGTTTGTTCATCTTAATACAACATAAAATCCTGTTGTATAAACTATTTCAGTTTGTCCATTCTCCTGGTAGGAATTGGGATGGTCTTCACTTTGGACTATTGTGGATAATACTGCTACCAACATCTGTTAATATATTTTGATGAAAACATGCATACATTTCCTAGGACCTCCTGAGATTCTTTTTTTAATCTGTAGCCGATGAACCCCTACGTGTTGCTTAGCATTACTGCGGGTGCCCTTGCGTGTTGCATGAACCTCACTTGGTGAGGACTGCTACAGCTGTGGGCGTCACCGGCCCCTTCTCTCCTGGGGTTCTCACAGGACACGGCCTACGCCTAAGATCTGCATGGCATCCGGATTAAGTATGCACGCTTGTGTGTTCGACTGTGAGTCTTCTCTGCACTTTGTTTTACTTGCCTGTATGCCTGGCCCATTACCTGAAATGCTGTAAGCTGGTTGAATGAATGAATGGCAGCAGCCATGGCCGTCACAGGAGGGAGGAAGCCCTGTAAGTCCCCCGAGCCCTGGAGCCAATGTGCAGCTGTGCTTCACTCTGACATCCCATGTCAAGGGCCGACAGTGGGAAATGATTTTTTTCCGAGGAAGCTCAGCACTGTGGCTGGACTTGCTGCGTATCTACAAGGACTTGCTGGTGGCTTTACCAGCCTCTTAGAGATTTAAAGTATTAACAGCAGTCATTCCAAAGCATAGTGTGGGGGCCAGATATAAATAGCAGAACACAAATGGGGTAATGTGCCTCTGCCAAGCTGCTGCTGGGGTGTTTATAAAAAGACAAGCATTCACTTCTCAGCACTCACGTCAACAACATCCCATCCCAAAGACACTCACTGCAGCTAAGATGGGATCCGTGTGAGACCTGGCGTCATTTGAACTTCCTTCAAAGGCATAAAAGCCAGGTAAAACATTTTAACTTTTTTGCACTCAATACAGAATGAAGCATTATTGAGAAAACCCTGATTCACGGCCTGCTTGATGCATACTGCCTGGTGATAGTTAGCTACCAAATACTATATTCCAAGTATTGTTTAGAAACGGAAGTTTTAATGCAAAAGTGACATTTTGGTACTATATTTTAATCTTTAGTTTAAAAAAAAAACTGCTTCTAAAGAAAGATGAGAACCTGGGACTAAAGAGCTAAATAAAAAGACTTCCCAATTTCTCCTATGCTATTCATTCCTATTTAATTAGGATAATGTTAACTTGATTGGAGATATGAACCAGCCTGTTGTGTCCTTTAATTGAATTGGTTAATGACTGGGAAAGTGTTAGCCTTTGAGCTCCTCTTACCCTTCTGTTTACTCCTTACAGTATCATAAACACTGGCTGAATACTGGGCATTGTGCCAGTAGAGTTATATAATTTTGTTAGAATTGCTGCCTACTCATTTTCTTCGTATTCTCATTTGCTGCCTTCAGAAGTGGATTGTGAATGTTTGAGGAAGGGAGTCAGTCACCTTGTATAACCTGCCTTTTCATCTCCTGCCTCCCAGTCAAATGGGCATGATAGAGCTTACAAAGAAGGTAGAAGAATGGAAGGTAGTGTGTAGAACACTTAGAGAACCCTTAGAAACTGGGAGCGCAGGTCCAAGTTGAGACTGTGGTTACAGTTCGACTGTGTGGATTAATGGGACATTCATAGCTAGGAAAACAGTATATCTCCTAGAAACTCTAGTAGAAGAAACATGTCTGGAGGAGTACAGAACTAGACACATTTCATTCTGAGCAGATCACTGAAGTTGTCTGGATTTTTATTTCCTTATCCCTGGGTGAAGGTGCTAGACAGACCTAATGGTTTACTGGCATTTGTGGTCATTAGGTGCTTACAGTGGGTCATTTCCTGACCCTCAAAATGTCTGCCTATAATTAAAATATCTACAGTGTCCTTGTTCCACTAAACCTCGTTAGTAAGTCTACTGAAGTGGAGTTTTGTTCCTTCTTCATTTAGAAGAGAAAAATGAAGATGTGCCGTTTTGAAATGGTCACTAAGCTGCTGGCAGCCTTGATTCTAATAGACATCTTCCAGGTAATGTTGAGAATGGGAAGCATGGCCTCTGGAATGAACACTTGATATAACATCGCTGGGGCATCTGTATGGAGATAAGAGAAAGTTGGATGGATAGGTAAATGGAAGTGTTGCAAGTTGCTTCCCCCCTCCCCATTTTACGTGTGTGTGTGTGTGTGTGTGTGTGTGTGTGTGTGTGTATGCATGCTCCTGTGTATGCTCTAAAAAGATAAAAAATTACAATTAAGCAAAGAAGACAACAAAAGTCATTCACAATATCTCTGAAAGACTTTGAGATGTTGTGATATATTGCCTTTTTAACTTTTCTCTCTGTGTGTATATAATTGACACCAAAAAAAGGTTTGTACCATACACAGTATATTTCTTATGTTGCTTTTATTTATTTATTTATTTTTCTTTGTTTTTTGCCAGTCCTGGGCCTTGGACTCAGGGCCTGAGCACTGTCCCTGGCTTCTTTTTGCTCAAGGCTAGCACTCAGCCACTTGAGCCACAGCGCCATTCTGGCCATTTTCTATATATGTGGTGCTGAGGAATCAAACCCAGGGCTTCATGTATACGAGGCAAATACTCTTGCCATTAGACCATATTCCCAGCCCCTTACATTGCTTTTAAAGTTATTACTGTGTTACATGTCTCTACTGTGTTACATGTCTCTACATGCCTATATATATATATATATATATATATATGTCTTTTACAAATAAGGTAATATTGCATTACTTATTTACATTTTTTTGGTTAAGCTGATGACTCTTTCGCCATAGAATGTGTGTATAGTTTTTTTTTTCCTCTTTCTCAGTCAATACTGGTGTTTGAATTCAAGGCCTTGTGTTTGATAGACACTTGAACTATGTCCCCAGCTTTTTTGGGGGCTTTGGTTACTTTTCAAGTCAAGTCTTCCTACCTCTTCCTCCCTGAAAGCTCAGACCCTAGGTAGAACACCACAATGCCTGCTTGTTCATTGAACTGGGAGATAGGCTCTCCCTCCACCCTTTGATTTTGCTCCAGGGTGACTTTGAACCCCAGTCCTCCCAATCTCCACCTCTTGAGTAGCTGGGATCACAGGGCTGTGCCACCATACCCAGCTCCAGCTCCTCATAGTTTTGTTGTTTTTTTTTCCTGGTACACACTTTATTATTTTGGGAGCTAGATGCATGATCCAAGTGATAGAATACCCATTTGTCTAGCAAGCACAAGTTCCTGAACTCAAACCCTGTACTGCATTAAAAAAGGGGGGGAGGGGAAAAGGAACTATGATTTTCTTTTTAAATGTTTAATATTTTGTAATGTATTTTTACATATAATATGAAACAGGTATCTTATTTGATTTTTTTGCTCTGATCAAGAGCCTTCCTTAAAATACTTTAAATTCTTCACATTTTACCCATTTTTGAACTTGACATTTTGATCCTTTGTCTAGAGACTCATGGTGTATTCTGTTGCTTGCACATTCTATTTCATTTAAGTTGCACTGTAATTCACATGCCATACATTTCATCATTTTAAACTTAGATTCTATTCTTTTTAAGCATTCACTTTGTTGTGAAAGCATCACTACTATCTGTTTGCATAACACCTTCATCATCCTTCAGAGAATCCCTTCACCTGTTGGTGGTCTGCTCCCGTTTCTTTCTCCTTCACACTCCAGCAACCAGCAAGCTACTTGGTGTCTCATGGATTTACCCACTCTGAGCATTTCATTTGAATGGACTCTTGCAATGGATTGTCTTGTATATCTAGTTTCTTAACTTAGCATTATGTTTCAAGGGCTGTGTTATAGCACATACTAATATCTCGTTCTTTTTACTGCTGCACAATAATGGCAATGTCTGATTGTACCACATTTTGTTTATCCGTTCATCAATTGGGGGACATTGGGTTGTTTCCACTTTGTAGCTGTTGGAAAAAGTGTTGCTATGACATTTGTGTACAGGTTTTGTGGTGAGCATAGGTTTTATTTTTTCATAGCTTATTATTTACTAGCATACATTAGCTGTACAAGAGAAGATTTCATTGTGACATTTCCATACACATATACAATGTATTCCAATCAATCCTACCGCTATCACACTCCCTTCCACCAGGCTTTCTAATACCGTTTCAGGACGTTTTATTGGTCAATCTACTTGTTCAGTATCCATCCTTTCACCCTCATTGGTCAGCTCCCTCTTGTTAGCTAGTATTCCACCTCCCCCTGCGGAGCTTGTTTCTTTCCCCTACCTCAGTGCCCCGTTGCTTTCAGGTTCTTTTTTTTTTTTTTTTTTTTTTTTGGCCAGTCCTGGGGCTTGGACTCTGGGACCGAGCACTGTCCCTGGCTTCTTCTTGCTCAAGGCTAGCACTCTGCCACTTGAGCCACAGCGCCACTTCTGGCCCTTTTCTGTATATGTGGTGCTGGGGAATCGAACCCAGGGCCTCATGTATATGAGGCAGGCACTCCCCAGCCCCTGCTTTCAGGTTCTTTATGCTGGTTTCATTAATAGTTGCACCAGATCTCAAAATTATTTATCCTCTGTCTTTTTCCCTTTCTCCTTCAAGTGTAAATTTTCTCTTATTATTTAGGTTTTTTAGAATTACAGACTTATGGGGGAGGAATGTAAGCACTATTTGGTAGTATTATACAGTAATTTACTTATGTAGAAAATATATGTTTAAGTGAAAATAGATTAGCTGAGGTCATGTTTTCCATGCCATGATAACAGAATCACTCATTATTGTGAGTGTAAGTTTCAATTCTCTTTGTTATATACCTAAGGTGAAATTGCTAGGTAAGCTGGTAGCTTTATGATTAACTTTTTTGAGCTACTGCCAAAGTGTTTGCTGTGGTGCTGCACAAGCAGTGTATTAGGGTTTTTCTGTAGCCTGTGTTATGCATTGTTTTCCTGGGTTTTGGTTGTGTGTTCTTTTGCAGTACTGGTACTTGAACTCAGAACCTCATGCTTGTTAGGCAAGTGCTCTACCACTTGAGCCATACCCTAGAAGTTTTGATTTTCAGTATTTTTTAGATCAAGTCCTGTGGGTTTTTTTGTTGTTGTTTTTATGCTTTGCACAGGCTAGTCTCAGACCATGATTCTCCTCCTTACCTTTGTCTCCCAGTTAGCTGGGATTCTGCGTCTGGACTGTTAGTGAGAAGGGATCTTCCTGACCTTTTTCCCTGGGCTGGCCTCAAACCACATTCCTCCTGTCTCTCACCTTCCAAGTAACAGAACACAGGCACATGCCGCCCTGTGGCTTAGGCCTGGCTTCTGTTCAGCATCTAAGTGGTCACGAAGTGGTTCCTTATGGCTCTAATGTGCATTTGCAGTATGCTTTTTGCAAAACAATTTTAATGCATGTGTTTTATTACTGTTTTGAAATACTTAAGTAATTTCCACATGTTTATAATAAATTTTTGGCAGTTGGATGTCATCAGTTCTCATTGAATAAATCAAAGGAAGAAAGTAATAATCAGCTTGTTCTGCTAAACTTTTGTACCTGCTTTTTAGCATCCATTCAATTGTTTCTGAATAGTGGTAGCATTTGTGAGTTTTATCACTGCTCAAAGAACACACTGTTCAGAACACAACCAGCAGTGGTATCTGGCCAGAAAAGTTTTATGTCTAAAATTAAACATGTGGATACTAGCTTAATGCAGAAGGAAGATAGGAACATACCAGATTAGCTCTTAATATGACGTGAGTAATATGGGAAGGGGTTTCAGGGCCTGATGTCTTAGGTTCAAGTCTTAAAGATAAACCAGGCCTCGGTGCCAGGCTGAATCTGGTACATTCTGTGCTGCAGCGGAAGGTGAATTTCTTGACTCTGAGACAGCAGTGATTTGATCTCCTGAAGCTCAAATTCCCATGAGGAGAATTTGACCTACAAACCCAGGAATAACAGGGGTCTTAGCGACTTCCCTAGCAGAATGTTCTGTGGCTATTTATCAAAGCAACTTCTAATTCTGTCCCAGTTTTCTAATCTATAAAGTGGAGTTTATAACTGTCTAACTTTCCATAAGGATTTATTAATGTATATGAGCATATATTGCTTGTATAAGGGGTTTCATTGTGATATTTGTACACTTGTTTTAACCAAATTCATCTCCTCTATTTTTTTTTAACATTTTTAATGGGTTTCATTATTTTTATATATGCATATAAAGTATTCTCCTGAAAAAAAAATTACACTCTGTTAAAAGTGCCATATAAATGGCAGTGGTCTAAATCATTAGAAAGGTGAAGATGTCCTAAAAGCAACAGAGCCTTTCAGTTCAGAGGACAAGAGTTTGGCACCAAGACTGCCAGAGCCAAGTCCCAACTCCATACGAGACTCAATCTCTCTGTGTCCTAGTTTCTTCATATTTATTATTCCAAATGGTTGTATGAAGGAGTTTCAGTTTAAAATGCCCATTTATGTGTACAGTGCGTCTTGATCAAAGTCACTTCTTCCACCATTCTCTAGTTTCCTCATCTTTTAAAAATGGCAGTGGCTGCCAAGCACTGGTGGCTCACGCCTGTGATCCTCGCCTAAGTCGCAAGGAAGTTGAGATCTGAGGATCACAGTTCAGAGCCAGACCGGGCAGGAAAGTCTGTGAGACTCTTACTTCCAGTTAGCTAGGTTAGCAGCATCTTTTGTTGGGCATTCACATGGAGGCATTAAGTAGGCAGTTAGTACATAGACCTGGCAATTACAGGACAAGTCAGAGTACTTAGGTGATAGGAAAACATACGCATAATTGCCCTGGGATAGAGTTGAAGGTTAGAAAAACAAGTAGCCTTGAGACATGCCAGCGTAGTGGGCAGCTGTAATGCATGGGCCTTGCAGAGGAGTCTAAGAAGAAAAGCCTTTTCCCAAGAGCCAGAGTGAGAGCTCCCTGGGAAGAGGAATGGGGGCAGGGGCGGGGGAAGTAAGGGGAAGGTTGAGATGAAAATGGGAAGCGATGGGGAGACGGCTGGGCTAGGTACTTCCCTCAAGAAGTTTGATTTTTAGGGAGAGAAGGAATAGTAGGGAAATGATACCGTTTTTGGTTTACTTCAAAAGAATTTTTTCCCCTCCCCCTTGCATGCACCTCCCCCAGTAACTCATTTATATGGAACTTGTAGCCTTTTCAGCGCCTCACTAGATTCCTCCATGAAGTCTCCAGTTGAGTCTCCTATGCTCACATACCTGCCCATACAGGTATGGGAGAGTAGAAAACAAGCATTTTTCTTTGTAGAAACCCATACATAGGTAGTGTTCTTGGGCAGATTCGCTCATCATAGTTTTTGATCTATCAAGTCAGATTATAGGGCTCTTACTTAGTTTATGCTGATATTTTCCAGGTTCTTTGCTAGGTTCTTGGATTTCAAGCATTCAACATAAGTTAGGAGTTTTATTCAGAAAAACAGATAACATATAATCCCTGTCATAAAATAATAATCAGTAACCACATGAGTTTGTTGACTGATTGATGTAGTTCAAATTTGAGCTAACTACTTTGAATATATTCAGTATGGGGTGTTTTTTGTTTGTTTGTTTGTTTGTTTGTTTATTTGTTGCCAGTCTTGGGGCTTGAACTCAGGGCCTGAGCACTGTCCCTGGCTTCTTTTTGCTCAAGGCTAGCACTCTGCCACCTGAGCCACAAGCGCCACTTCCGGCTTTTTATGTTTATGTGGTGCTGAAGAATCCAATGCAGGGCTTCATGCAGGCTAGGCAAGCGCTCCACCACTAGGCCACATTCCCAGCCCCTTCAGTACGTAATATAATCCTCACAACAATTGACAATTAAAATTACTTACTCAGCTGGATGTAGTGACTCTTGCCTGTAATACTAGCTACTCGGGAGGCAGAGATGGAGAGGAGCACAATTTGAGGCCAACCTGGCCAAAAAGTTAATAAAACCCCATCTCAATCAATAAGGAAGACACGGTGGGCATATGTCTGCAAGACACATAGGTCATAGATAAGAGAGCCATAGTCAGAGGCTGACCCTGGTGAAGCTAGTGTGAAGGGGGCTAGGGCAGGGCTCAAGTGGCAGAGCACTTTCCAAACAAGTGTAAGGCTCTAGATTAAAATCCTACTATCTCAAAAAAAATGTATACTCTTACCCGAATTCACAAATGAAAATTTTAAACTCAGAGAGACGAGTAACTTTTCCAGATGTTGTTAGCATGTGGTTAGTAATAGAAATAGAATTGAACCCACCTATATCTGGCTTCAAATTAATGTGACACTACTCTGCTTCTTGTGGCCTAGGAGCATGCGCATCATTCAGAGGATGCATGAGGCATTTCTGTTGCATGTAACAGAAACACAGTTCAAACTTGCTCAAGAAAGAAGGGGATTTATTGGTTCTTAGGACTGGCATAAGGGCCTTGTGTTTTTCAGGCCTCATCTTTCTTTCCTGCCTCTCTCTGTTTTGCAAGTCCTTCTTTGTTGCCTTTCTTTACTCTGTCTCCCCTATGGGACGAGAAGGATAATTACTGAAAGCTCCAAGCCGGTGTTGCCTGCAGAGCTTGTCATTTTTTTTTTTTTTTTTTTTTTGGCCAGTCCTGGGCCTTGGACTCAGGGCCTGAGCACTGTCCCTAGCTTCTTCCCGCTCAAGGCTAGCACTCTGCTACTTGAGCCACAGCGCCGCTTCTGGCCGTTTTCTGTATATGTGGTGCTGGGGAATCGAACCTAGGGCCTCGTGTATCCGAGGCAGGCACTTTTGCCACTAGGCTATATCCCCAGCCCAGAGCTTGTCATTTTGCAGGATGAAAAAGTTCCTTTTCCTTGTTTCAGAATGTTTGGAAATACCAAGAGTAAACCCCACCCCTGCTGTATGGACAAAGGAGAGAGCATTCTCAGAGAAAAAAAAAGATACGTTAGTGACCATGTGCTTATTTGTTATGTACGGTATTTACATACAGTATTTCACCTTAGTCTCAGTCTCGAGGGCGTGAGCTAGGAGTGCCACGAAGTGCTTCCATTTCCTCTGCACCACAGAGCTCAGACAAAGGAGTTATAGGCACACTCCTCCCACACCTCTCATCTTCTGGCCTTTACTATTCTTTATAAATACGTCACAGCTGAGAAGGGTTATCAATAGCAATGGAGTACACTTCATCAAAGTTATATCCAAAGCTGGTTACACGTAAGGAGAGATTCTCTGGGGATAATGGCAGGAAAGAAAATCATATTCACTAAATCCCTTATTTCAAGAGTATCACTTTCCTTTTCCCTTGAAGGTGAAGGTTGAGATGTTAGACATGGCTGGTGATGCATTTGACGATGAATACCTGAAATGTTCTAACAGGATGGAGATGAAATATGTTCCCCAGCTGCTCGAGGAGGAGAAAGCAAGCCATCAGCTCTTCCGAGCTGCGTGGGAAAATGCCAGAAGCCCGGAAGCCTCGGGTCTCTGTCCCTAGGAGTTTTAAGGACAACCACGGGATAGCCTTGCTGCTGTACATTTCCGAAGCTCAAGAACAAACTCCCTTCTCTCATCTGTTCAACAAAGCCATGGAGGTGGCCGGGAAATCCCGGAAAGATTACATCTATGACTTCCAGCTCAAGGCCTTCCACTTTTACCTGACCAGAGCCCTGCAGCTGCTGCGAGGACACTGTGCAGAGAGCTACGCGCCCGCGGTGTACGCCTCGAGGCCCGCCGCCCCGGCCGAGCCCAGGCAGGGCCACGCCAGGCTGGGCAGCTTCCCCCTGGCATGGGCGGCCGGACTCCCAGGCCGCCGGCGACGGGCGCGTCGGGCTCACCATCCACACGTGCTTCGGCGTGGCGGTGGAGACGTTCCTTGACCAAAGCAGTGTTAGTGCTGCTGAACGAGGTGTTTCAAGTGTCACAAGAAGGGAACGGGAAGAACCTTCTCCTTCAGAGCACAAACAAGACCTGCAGCCATTACGAGTGCTCGTTTCTAGGTGGTAAGCGTCTCGGTGGCTTGCTCCTCGGGGAAGGGAGAGGGGTCAGGTCCAAGACAGAGGTGTTTGAAAGGAGAACCAAGGCAGGCAGCTCCCATGCCTAGCCCCTTTCCTGCGGCTGCTTAGCCATCACATCAGAGAAAAAGGATGAATGAAAGTTTAAAAGAACGAGAGGTACTGTTACAAGGCAGTAGCTTTCAAACAGGCAAGTTTCTCCTGCAGGCTCTTTTGGCATGGTCTGGAAGAAAGAAAGAACATAGTTACAACGGGGGCAAATGGGATTGCTGTTGGCAAATAGTGGGTGGGGTCAGCAAAGCCCCACCCACAAGGAGAGTGAATAATCATCTGGCCCAAATGTCCATAGGGCTGGTGTCGGCAACCGGTAGGTTGATGATGGAAAGGTTACGATGCAAGGTTACTCTAAGGTTTATGATGGAAAGCGACAGGCCCTGCCCCGTCTAGCGCTGGATTTGTCTCCTCCATGGTGTCCGTGTTTACTTATTTCATTTTTTTCAAGTATTAACTACTGTATATCTTAGTAACTAGCATGTTATTTGTGTATTTAAAAACATTTAGGGAAGTGGCGCTGTGGCTCAAGTGGTAGAACACCAGCTTTGAGCTGAAAAGCTCAGGGACAGCGCCCAGGCCCAGAGTTCTAGCCCCACAACTGACAAAAAAAAATTAGATATTTTCCATTGAATTCCCACTAAAGAAGATGTCTTATGTTCTCTGTATCTGTGAAGAAGTCGTTACCGCGTTCCTCCTCGACAGCAAACCCCGCTGACAGTTTTCCTCAGTGTAGAGCTAGACTATCTGACACAGTGGCCCTCTCCGTCATCAGTAACTCGGGCTCTTCTGTCCTTGTGATCCTCCAGTGTTGGATTGTGTGTGCACGCTTTTAGTGTGAGCTGCTGCCTGTCTAGGATCAATCCACGTCCAAGAGCGAACAAGCAGGTGATAGACAGAGCTACCTATTCAGTCCAAAGTAAAGTCTACTAAAGGCTTTGGGGAAAAAGCTTTAAGACTAAAGTTTCTTGGTCACCCGTAGCCACAAGAAAGTTTTAGAAAGGAGAGGCACAATTAGCTTGTTAGCCTTCATGTGTACAGGAAGCAGACAAGAATTAGAAATGGCTATCGCAGGGACCAGGTGTGGTGGGACATGCCTATCATCCCAGAACTCAGCAGAAGCAACAAGGCCAGCCTGAGATGCGTAGAGAACCTGCCTCAAAAGAAGGAGATGCGGGGGTGGGGGAGAGGAGCAAGGAAGGAAGAGGAGGAGGAAGGGAGGAGGAGGAGGAAGGAAGGAGAAAGGGGAAGGGAGGAGGAAGAGGAGGAGGAGGAAGGGAGGAGGAGGAGGGGAAGAGATGGTTGTTAGGTCAGTTTGCACCATGTATTTGACAACCACCATTCCCCCACTCCACTTCTCCAAGTAGAGCCAAGACCAGTCAGCTAAACCCAAGAGAGCTGTTTGCTATGCGAAGTGCCTCTCTTCCCCGGGTCAGTTACCAGTTCTTTCTTTCTTTGCCTTTTTATATCCTGTAGCTAATTTACCTCGGAAATCCTTTGACAGAAATCTCATAATACATTTAAGTAAATCAGATAGTTTTTTGTTCCTGGCTTTCCTCCTCCCCCTCTTCTCCTCCTCCCCTTCTCTACTGAATCTTCCCCCGCCCCCTGTCCCCTTGTGGCTGGCCCTGTCATCCAGCTCTGCGGGCCTGCAGCGCATCCTGGGGTCTCTCCCCACTGCCCTCCGGGCCGGGCTTCGCCCTGCTTCTTGGGTTTGCACCTCTTCCTTACCATTCCTGCTTTGCGTGGTGGGACGGGCTGTGGGGCTCTGCAGAAGGGCTCTGAGAAATGGGGCCTTGTCCAACACCGAAAACCTACTTTTAAGCTTGAATGATAGTTTTTGTAGATTTGCGTTTCGGTTTTAGAGATTCTTTTTTTTTTTTGGCCAGTCCTGGGCCTTGGACTCAGGGCCTGAGCACTATCCCTGGCTTCTTCCTGCTCAAGGCTAGCACTCGGCCACTTGAGCCACAGCGCCGCTTCTGGCCGTTTTCTGTATATGTGGTGCTAGGGAATCGAACCTAGGGCCTCGTGTATCCGAGGCACGCACTCTTTGCCACTAGGCTATATCCCCAGCCCCGGTTTTAGAGATTCTTTTTCTTTGTAACTTTAAAGAGGTCCTTGAGTGATTTCTAGATTCTGGAGCTGTTATTAAAAAGTACAACACTACTCTAGTCACTCAACTTTTCAGTGACACCTGTTGTGGGAGTTTTTGTTGTTTCATTTTATGGTTCTAGGGATCAGACTTAGGGCCTTGCGCATTCTAGAAAAGCAACCCCCGACTGAGCTACATCCCCCAGCCCAAGACTTGGTTTTTTCCTGGAAGGTTTGGAATATTTTGTTTCTTTCCAAAGTTATGAAAATGCAAAGGCTTTTTAAATTAATTTGTTTATTGTCAAGGTGATGTACAGAGGGGTTACAGTTTCATACGTAAGACAGTGAGTACATTTCTCATCCAACTTGTTCCCTCCTCCCTCACTGTTCTCCCCCTCCTCTCTCCCCCACTTCCTCCCCCCAGTTGGGCAGTTGGTTTAGAGCACACTGTCTTGTAAGTACTGCTGTTGCATTGGTTCACCCTTGACCCTGTGTCTTTCCGTGCTGGTGTCCCCCCACCTTCCCTAGTTCAACACAAAGGTTTTATCCTTGATATATGTGAGTAAAGGGTTCATGAAATCTCTTTCTCTTATGGAAGTGGCCTCCTGTGGATCCGACGCTCTTTCCTCTATAATTTGCAGCTGTGTAACCACCAGCCCCCGTTGAGCGTTGAGAGCAAACAAAATGCTGGGTTGGTAAAGTGTATCGGGGCTGGGCGGATTATGAATGAACTATAAATACTCAGGGCTTTCGGCTTTCCTGAGTGGGACGCAGGCCCAGGCCACCGAAGGGAGAGAAGCCGCACTCCTGGGCCAGTTCTGCAGTGTCTGGACTGTTAAGCTAGGGTGGCACCTGCACCCTCGAATAGTCTCGTTTCCTTGTCACGGAGATGGTAGGGGCTGTAGGAAGAATATTTGAATCTTCAGGGACTACTGGGAGGGCTTGTGTTGACCTGTGTCTGGTGTTGTCCTGCTGCAACACACTAGGCTGCGTCCACTGCCTGCCTTCTTCTCCAACACTCCACAGACTGGTGAGCAGTTGGCCTTTGGAGTGTGGTTGCAGAGCTGAGTCGAGCCCACTGTTGCAGGGTCGAGCAGTAGACCTGTAGTAGACCTCAGGGCAGGAGGGCCGTGATCTCGTGTAGCAGGCCTCAGAGGCACTTAGGCTGGCCAGGAACTTGCTCTGTAGCCCAGGCTGACCTTAAGTGTGTGATTCTCTTGCCTCTGCCTCCAGCGTATTGAGATGATAGCGTGTGCCGTCATGACTGGCTGGAATGCGTGAATGAATGTTGAAAGGAAAAGTGCAACCACATAGGGGACTTGATCCAGCCAAGCCACCTAGAGCCAGCCAGTTAGCTCATGGGAACTAATTGTAGGCACCTGTTTTCTTTCAGGCTTCTCTTCAATAGGAGTAGCTCAAATCTGGCCAAAGCCCAGTTACATAGTTCCCTATCTTCTTATCGAAGGGCTATGTTGCAAGACCCCCACGGGATGCTGGAGGCCAAATCCCATACGCACTATACAGTTTCCTGTACATACATACTTGTGATCCCAAAGTTTCACTTCTAAGTTAGATAATTAAGATAGTAACGATAACTGATCATTATTACAACAAGCTCTATTAGTTTTGTGAGACCTCTCTCTCTTTCTCTCTCTCTCTCTGAAGAATATTGTAGATGGGTTGTTCGCGGGTAACTTGACACCACAGGAAGTGGAGAAGGCATCACGGGAAGTCAGGGCAGCCATTAACATTGCCAAGAGAAGAATTCAGGCAAGATGTGAAATGTAGTGAGAGAGAGAGAAAAAGGTTGCCAAGCGGCTGGGAATGTGCTTGCCTAGCAGGCATGAAGCCCTGGGTTCGATTCCTCAGCACCACATACACAGAGAAAGCTGGAATTGGTGCTGTGGCTCAAGTGGTAGAGTGCTAGCCTTGACAGGGACAGTGCTCAGGCCCTGAGTCCAAGACCCAGGACTGACACCAAAATAAGAAACAAAAACCAGGAGGGTAGGTCATTGGATGGAGTTTGGGTGGTGATTTCTCTAATGAACAGGTCAGTTGACAAGTGCAGTTGATATAACAAACAGGCATCTGCACATGCCCAGTTTTGTCAGCTTTCCTGGTAATGTGGAGAGTGCGTTTTGCTTATGGCCCCTTTGCTTAGGGTCCCTGTGCGTTGTGCCTGCCTCAAAGGCACTGCTGTGTGGTGGAAATTGGCAAAACCACAAACTCGGATTTCCCTCCTCCACCCCAATGTTAAATTTTCCTAATCGATCCTACGTAGAGACCAACTTGCAGAGATGTCAGAAATGGTATCTCCTTGGATGCTCCACGGAGAGCTGGTTAGAGAAAAGCCCTGGCCACCAAGGACAGCACTGGTGCCTAGTCGGTGGGCTGGAGTGGGCAGAGAAACCCACAGACTCTAGCTGTGAGTAGAACAAAAGAGATGCAGCCAGGGCTCAGACCCATGTAGAGTGTGTGTGTGTGTGTGTGTGTGTGTGTGTGTGTGTACATGGGGAAAGGAAGTGGCCCGAGGCTACACGGAAGCTAAAAGTTCAGAATAACCACAAGGGAGGCTTTGTGAAGGCTCACATGTACCCTGTTGAAGAGCACTGAGGACTCAGCCTCGGCCCTGCGGGGTGGTGGTTGAAGCTGAGGAACTGGGATTGATTTCTATGGAGTCCTCTGCTGACACCTACAGGTCACTGGGGGGAACGCGGGTCCCACACTGCCCGGCTTCTGAGGCCTGGGAACGAAGCAAGCCTTGCAGAGGCTGTGTGTCCGGTGTCTAGCACAACAACAAAGCTATTAAAGGTGACAAAAATCCTGGGTTCAGTCAGAATCTCGTTCCCCAGAGTAAGATGTAACTACGCGTCTGTCTGCGAAAAGAGTTTCTCAAAGGTGTCATTGTGTGTGGGGTGTGAATGTGCATCTGTGAGCGTGCAAGTGCACAAGTGCGTGCCAGGCCTCAGGCTTAAGCTCAGGGCCGGGACGCTCTCCCTGAGCTTCTTTGCTCAAGGCTCTCGTGCTCCATGAATGGAGCTGCAGCTTCACTTGTGGGTTTTTGGGGGGTGATTCACTGGAGATAAGATTCTCACAGACTTTCCTACTCAGGCTGGCTGTGGGCTGGCTTTGAACCGTGATCCTCTGATCTCAGCCTCCTGAGCAGCTAGGATGACAGTCGTGAGGGGGCTTGTGATCTATTTCAAATTTATCTATCCTCCATCTCTTCTTGTGAGAAGCAGCAGCTCTTGTTATCTTTGATGATCTCCATTACTTAAAGGTAATTGACTTTAGATTTCAAGCATGTCTATAAACTATGTCCTTAGCAACACCTAGGTGAGTGTTTGGTGAGAACTGGTTGTATCGTAGACAAATAGCCTTTAAACTGTATTAGTCATGCTTTAGCACATAACACACTACTTAGAAATTTAGCAACTTAAGCTGTGGGTCAGAAATAAAGCCAGCTTAGATGGGTCCTTTGACTAAGTCCCCCTCATGACTCTGCAGTCACCTCACAACTTAGTTGGAAAAGGTATGCCTTGTAGCCAATTTCCGTGGATACAAAGAAAAGGTAGGCGCAGCTATTTGGTGGCTGAATTAAAAAACCCTTTTTTCCCTGAAATTTGTATTCCACTAAATTATGAATCTAACAGACTGGAAGTTGACAGCTTAGATTCACAATAGTCACAGATTAAGTAGAACGTTTTACCAGACTGTATTGTATGTAAACGTGTATCTTTGTGTTTCAGGACTGAAAACCGAGGAGTGCGTCACGAATCCAGGTAACGCGTGCGCTAAGTGCTTGTGTCTGGAAGGGCTGCGGGGACCTTGTCAGTGCCGTCGTGTACTGGAGCCGGGCCACCACTGTACCCCGTGCTGTCAGCGCCATTGTTTCAAGGCTCGATTTTGCTTTTCTCCTGTACACAAGTCATCCTCCTTCCTCTGGAAAGCTAACCCTCAGGAGGTGAGAGTCAGTGGAGAGGAAGTGAGACTTACTCAAGGGCCCTCAGAAAAGAAAAGCGGGGGAGGGATTATTATCTCAGAGAGCCTCATCTCAAGCGACTCAGGTTTGTGAAGGGGCTTCTTATTTTACCTTTTTAAATTTTTGTTGTCATTTTTATATTATCTTTAAGTAGTTGTTCAAAGGGTTTCCATTCAACATGGGTGTTTCTAATTCATCTTGATCAGTATCATGCCTCCCATCCCCCTCCCCTGCCTGTCGCGGCCCCACCATCCCCCCTTTACACACGCTAGCTATTAGCGCTGTATTGGGGGGGGGGGCCCTGTGCAGAGGCTTTAGAGGGAGGAGGGAGGAGTGGGAGGAAGTCAGGCATGTTGTTGCATATCCACATTTGTTACCATCTCCACCACTGGGGGGGGGGGGCGTGGGGGGGCGGCAGGGGATTCTTGCCTGACGGTCATCCTTGAGATGGCCCAGCTTGGCCTCCTAGGCCAGCCCTGCAATCCCCTAGAGAAGCACTCTACTTCCTGCAGAGTCAACATTATCTCCTTCCAGTGAAAGGACAGAATCAGGAAATCCCTGGCCCTCAGGGTGGTGTTATCCCAAGACCACCAGACTTCGTGGGTTTGAAAAACTAAAGATGACCGTGAGCAGCTTCTGGGAGCTGTGTATCTCTAATTTCCCGTTCTGCTTCATCTGACTCCATCCGTGCCTCAGTCAAATCAAGGCGTTTGGGTTTTTCTTAAGAATTTACAATGTTGGATATAAATATATATATACTATATTCAAGAATACAAATATTGCTAGAAAACTACAAAAATATAATTTTCCATGTTGAAACTAATATTTGTTGTTAAACATACCACTAAAATTAATTTCATCTGTTTTATTTTCATTTTATTCGTGTGTCCACTAGAAAGATTTTAGTCACATACATTGCTGATATATTTCTACTGGATAATAGAACATCTGCTGTCACCACAGACAATAATATAACTGTCCACATAGAAGCTCCTCTACCACACCTCTTCTTTTTTACTTGCTACTATTGGGGTTTGATCATTGGGCCTTGTATTTACTAGACAGACATTCTACCACTTGAGCCATGCCCCTATCCCTTTTTGCACAGTATTATTTTCAGATAGGGTCTTACTTTTGCTTTCACAAGTCTTGGACCTTAATCTTAATACCTACAGCTTTCCATTTCCCTGGGATGATAGACACCCCACATCACCCTGGGTTTACTGATTGAGATGAGATCTCACTAGTATTCCCCAGGCTGGCCCCAACCTGCTGTCCTCCCTATCTCCCAGGTAGCTGGGATTATAGGCAAGTACTACCACATCCACATCATAGCAGTATTTTTCTCAGCTTTTTCTACTCATGGGTGGAAATAGTCTTCAGGACTTTTTTGCTCAGTATGACTTCAAAATGCAATCTTCAGATCTCAGCTTCATGAGTAGCTACGATGACAGGTATAAAACACTGAGAAGTCACTCCTTACACCCTTGGACCTGCATCATTCTAGATTATCTCCCTTTTCACCCTGACATAGCTCTCTCCTTAAATAATCCTTTTAACATTTTTTCACAATGGATCTCCTGTTTCCAATGTTGCCTGCCTTCTTTGGTTTTGGTTTACTTTGTCTTTTTTTTTTTTTTTAATGGTCCTGGGACTTGAACTCAAGGGCTTGGGTGCTGTCCCTGAGCCTCTTTGTGAGCAAGGCTAGTGATGTACCAATTGAGCCATAGCATCACTTCCAGCTTTTTCTGAATAGTTTACTGGAGATAAGAGTCTCATGGACTTTCCTGCCCAGGCTGGTTTCGAACTGCAATCCTCAGATCTCAGTCTCCTGAGAAGCTAGGATTATAAGCACCAGTGCCAGGCTTACTTTGTCTTTTTGATGGAGATTCACCAAAAGTTACACAAGACTTTAGATATTTTTAAAACATATTCTACCTTCAAGTAAAATTCACAAATAGTCTCAGAACAGAATTCTGGGTTTGAGATCATTTTCCTTCAGAATTTTGAAAACACTGTCCTATTATCTTCTAATATCTATTTATTGCTTTTGGTAAGACTGAAATCATTTTAGTTGCTGTTCTTTTCTATGTGATATGTTCGCTCTCTCTGGAAGCTTACAGTTATTTGCTTGATCCTCCTGTTATTAGTGAAGCAGAATGATGGGAAGGGAAGCACAGCCTAGAATAAGGCTGGAAGGGGCCTGAGCTCCTGAAGGCCAAATGTCCTTCAGAATCTTGTAAAGACTGGAGGGAGAATAATACATTGGATTGTCGGGAGCTGGTCTAGCAGCTAAGCTCATCCTGACCTCTGGCCGTACTGATGTCGGGAGCCAAACTTGCAGCTAGATTCATTCTTACTTCTGGCTGTGCTGTTATCGCTAGGATGTACCAGATGCAAGGACCTTTGCTCACTGGCACTATCTGGAATTGCTTTGCCATTGTCTGCACCTTGCTATGTCCGCCGGAGTAGATTCCTAAGTTAATCTACCTTTTCCTGTGTTTACCATAATCAAATGTTTGCCAACTTCAAAGCCCCTGTGTGTTCTTAAATTTTAACAACCCTATGCTATTCTCTGGTTCCAAAACTGCATATAAGCTGGAAGTTAAGAATAAACTGTTGCTGCAGTCTTGAGGTTCAACCTTGCGGCTGCAGACCTCCCGTACCCCATCTTTGTCTCTTGTCTTTTTTCTCTTGCCTTATTTTTCCTTTTCCTTATCCCCGCCGCCCCTCAGTCAGGATTCCTGCTCCCCTGCCGGCTGGCCCGGCAGGTTGGGTAAAAAGAAAAAAAAAAACAGGTATTAATGGAAAATATGAGACTATTTAGAGTCAACTAAGTGTATGAAAAATTCTCATCCTCATATGTTAAAATGTCTGGGAAATAAACATTTATTTCCTGCATAAACTAAAAAAAAAAAAGAATTTACAATGTTGGTGAGGGAATGATAACCCTGTAAGTGTCAGTTTGTAGAGATGGAGTAGGGCAGCCCCGTGCCCGTTACTATTTTCTGGTGGAGAGTTCTGCCTCCAGCCCTCGCCTGCGGTTACTCAACCCTGGAGAGTCCCGGGGTCACCCCAGCCAGCACTAGAGGAAGGCAGCCCTGCTGTAGTCCCGGCTGCTGAGGAGGATGAGGGGACAGGATCACGGTTCAAAGCTAGCCCTCATCGAAAAGTCCACGCAGCTGCCGCTTAAGTGGTACAAAGCTCCAGGACAGCACCCAGACCCCAAGTTCAAGCTCCAGGACCAGCATACAGGCACACAACACACACACACTCACACACACTCACAGACCGTGACATAGGAGCATGTATAAAAAAAAAAATTTGTATTTCAGATGATATCCAACCCATCTATTTCTACGTCCCTGGTGAGTACGCTGTTAATTTAAAAAAAATCAAATCCTTTCTAGGTTGTTTAGCGCGTCCATTTCTTAGTAGTGATGATAAAGCAATGGTGGCAGATAGGAAGTGGAGAAGCAGCCGCTGCTAAAGGAACTTGAGCTCCGTGGGCATCTGGGAAGTGTGCAAGCTCTGGGTGGAGGGGGGAGCCACGCCGGGAGGCACGGTGGGGGCTCTATCTGCGGTGACCCAGAGACACCAGAGAGACAGCAGTGTGCACGTGGAAGCCGTGTCAGGCACGTTCAAACCCGGCCTACAGCCAACCTGGTTCAGAACAAAGAAGACGATTGGTCTGGGGCTAATTAAGATTTCTAAGAAAACAGAGGCAAGTGACTGTGGAACTGTGCTGCGAGGTTTCACAGAAGCGCAGCCGCATTCACAGGGGAGCATGGGTCGGTGCTTAGACAGCGATGACCCGAGAGGACAGAGGGGGGGCCGGCGGGAGGAAGGGACGGGAGGCCCCCCCCACCCCCCCACCCCCCCCCCCCCCGCCTGGGAGGTGAACAGGGTTCCAGGAGGGTGCCCGCCCGGGGCGCGTGTGCGGGGCGCGCGTGTGCAGCCCACCCAGGGCGCGTGTGCGAGGTGCGTGTGCAGTCCGCCCGGGGTGCGTGTGCGGGGCGCGTGTGCAGCCCGCCCGGGGCGCGTGTGCGGGGCGCGTGTGCAGCCCGCCCGGGGCCCGTGCCCGCGGCCTCCCGCCAGGCTGGCCATGGCTCACACCGCGCAGGCCCCGCTCCCGTCAAGTCAGAAAACGCCCACACACGATACAACTCGGAAGGCGGCATCCTTGCCCGACCCCGCGGCCTGGGAGGTCAGAGGCGCCGGCTGCCCACTCCCCCACCCCCCTTCCCGAGCCGGCCCTCCCAGCCTGGGCGACCCGATGCGCTCCGGTCTGCGCGGACCCACGGACGCCGCGCCAGCCCCTCCCTCGCCTCGAGCTCCTCGCCACCGTGTTAGGCCCGTGCGGCCGCCATGCGGTTTGCCTCGTGGAGGAGGCGGCTCAGCCTCGGCGTGAGCCCCGGGACGTGTGCCCGCGGGCTGCCCCGCTCCCTCGCGGGGCTCGAGCTCGGGGCCCCGTGACCTGTGATCCGCGGGCTGCCCCCTACCCCCGCGGGTCCCCGGGACCTGTGCGTCCGCCGGGCTGCCCCCCCCCCCTCCGCGGGGCTCGAGCTCGAGGCCTCTTGCTCTCCCTCCACCGTCGGGGCGGTGCATAAGCCAGGCCTCCAGCCCGAGCCCCGCCAACCTGCGGGCCCACTGTAGCCGCCGTTCCTCCGGCTTCCCTCGGTGTAGGGAGTGACCCGCCGTGCGTGGTGGGGGGGCCCAGCCCGTTCGCCGTGCGCCCCTCAGGGCGGTGCCCGCGGCCGGCCGCCCTCCCCCCACCCCCCACCCCGCTCAGCTCTGCCACGGTAGCCCGCCGCCCCCCAAGCCCTCCCTCCATGCCCTCCCCGGGCTCAGCTCTGCCGCGGTAGCCCGCCGCCCCCCAAGCCCTCCCCCCAAGCCCTCCCCCGGCTCAGCTCTGCCACAGTAGCCCGCCGCCCCCCAAGCCCTCCCCCCATGCCCTCCCCCGGCTCAGCTCTGCCGCGGTTGCCCGCGCGTCCAGGCCCCCACTGACGCGCGTTTGTTTTGGCCTAGGTGAGGAGAGTCAGAAGCTCGCGGAGGAGGGTAAGGCCCGGCCCCTTCCCAGCGGGGGCGGAGAGGCTAGCCCGGCGGCCCGGGTTCCCACGGAGCCCCCCAGGCGCCCCGGCCCAGCCCCGGCCCCCAAGGCTCCGGGACAAAAGCCGCGCAAAGACAGTGAAGTGGAAAGTAGACGCTGGGCGGGGCGGCCGCAGGGCTGCGGGACGGACCGCGGGGCCGGGTCGGGCCGGGGAGTCTCGGGGCGCGGTGGGGCGCATACCCGGCCAGCGCCGCTCACGGTGCGTTTCCCGCCCTTAGATGCGACCTGCCGGGACCCCACCGAGGCCCCAGGTAAGGAGGCGTGGGCGGCGCGCCTAGCCGGGAGGGGAGCCGGGTCCGGAGCCGGGCGGGCCTGCAGGGGGAGTGGGGGGGGGCCTCCGCGCCCGCACTCCTGGGGGCGGCTGGGGGGCCGCGGGGCGCCCCCGGAGCGGAGCGGACTCGAGCGCCTGCAAATCCGTGTTCTAGGACTGAGCGCTGCGGAGCCTTTCTCGCTGCCCGGTAAGCCGCGCCGGGCGGGGCCCAGGGGGCGCGCGGGGAGCCCGGCCGCCGCCCTGGGAGCCGGGGCGTGGGGGGGCGGCGGGGAGGCGGGGGCGTGGGGGGCGGCGCTTCCTTTGTTGTCCCCCCCAATCTCCCCCTCCGCCCGTCCCCACCCTCAAGTTACCGTCGTGCATTGACGTTTGCTCCCCCTCCCCCCTGTCCCGCGAGCCTCCACCGTCCGGGTCCAGGGCGGCCCCTTCGGGAGGAGACCGCGGTGCCCTCGCAACGGCAGCGCTCGTCGTTCACGGAATCCCTCCTCCTTCCCATTCAGGAAGAAAGAAGGTGCGGCCGGACGGGAAGCCTGGTAATCGCCCTTCCGTGGGGAGGCCCCTGGCCGCGGTCTTGGTGTCAGCGCAGGTTTAAGGGGCCGGGGGGCGTCCGGCCGGGTCGCCCCCTACCCCGGGGAAGCCAGGAGGTCTCGCCAGGCCCAGCGCATGGACTGCTCGCCAGGCTTCCCGGCGTAGAACCGAGGAGGGGGCTACGGGAGCACGGGGGGGGGGGGCGGGGGAGGGAAACTGTGCACAGGGCACAGGACTGTCACCGCAGAGCCGCTGGGGGGGGGTCTGTGCACAGGACACAGGACTGTCACCACAGAGCCGCGGGGGGGGGACAGAGCACAGGACTGTCACCGCGGGGGGGGGGGGGGAGACTGTGCACAGGACACAAGACTGTCACCGCAGAGCCCCATGAGCTGCAGGGGGGGGGGACTGTGCACAGGACTGTCACCACAGAGCCGCGGGGGGGGGGGGCAGTGCACAGGACACAGGACTGTTACGGGTGAGCTGGGGGGGCGGACTGTGCACAGGACTGCCACCCGCAGAAAGGAAGACCAGAGCCCCCATCGAGAGCCCAGGCTCGTTCCCTGCCTCCCAAGCAGCACACAGCTGGGTAGCCTTCTTCTAGAAGGCTCTCTGCAGTGCCAGCGCAGTGTGCAAGACCTCGTTCTACCCAAGGAATCCCTGTTCTTGCCACTTCAGAGATGAGATGTAAAACACAGCAAGGTTACAGAGAGACAAGCAGGACGCAAACTCCCAAGACTTGTCCATTTCCTGCTACACACTTGTCTTGCATCCAGATTTTTATCACACACACATATATACACACACACACACATATCTATATATGTATATATGTCTACCCCAGGCTCCTGGCACTGGCGCTTGGCTTTCAAGCCCACCACGAGCCTCCTCAGCCCACGCAGACCCTGTAACCAGCTCTGTATCTTCTGGCTAACTAAATAGGTGCATAATGCAGCTAACTTAGACTCTCTTTTTATTTTTAGGAGAGAGAAGTCAAATAAACATCGACAATCCTAGTAAGAATTATTTCTTCATTTGGTAACTGTCTCTGCAATATAGAACAGATGAAAATTGTACTTTTTCGTCAGTAGGAGAAAGTTGCGAGCTTAGTGAATAACAGTGAGTACGATGATATGCTCAAACATTTATATGTCTATTTGTGACTTAGTTTCTTGAATACTGATTTTTTAAATTTTTATGGTACATAGGGATTTTACTGCTCAATACAGTGGTTCTCAATCCTTTCGACCCAATTCTTTGCTTGAAATAGCAAATGTTTTATGATCCCTGTATATTATCCTCAGATCAGACCCATAGATCAGATATACCTGTACCATAAAAACCAGTATGTCCTGACTGTAATTTATGACTTAAAAATGACAATCTCAATATAGAAATACACTGGCTCAGTGGACAGAGTTTACATTTTTATATGCAAATACATTTGGAGTTAAGATTGGAAGACACTCTATACAGGAAGTATAAGGAAATCAAAGAAAAACAAGGGACAGTAGGTTACTTAAGGTCAATGCTTATTAAAACTGTCAGAGGCTGGGTATTGGGACTCATGCCTGCAATCCCAACTGCCCAGGAGGTAGAGACTGGGCAGGGAGGCCTAAGTAGGGTTGCAGTTTACCCTAAAGGGCTGAGGGTATGCTTTGGGAAATAGAGTAGTTGCTTGTCTAGTATGAAGCTCGGGGTTTAAGCCTCATTTCTTCCTCCTCCCCAAAGGGGGGGTAAAATTTCATTATCAAGGTGGTGTACAGAGGTGTTACCATTTTATTTTTATTTTGTTGGTCATAAGACTTGAACTCAGGGCCTAGACACTGTCCCTGAGTCTTTTTTTGCTCAAGGCTAGCCCTCTACTACTTTGAGCCACCGCTCTACTTGTTTTCTGGTGGCTTATTGGAGGTTAAGTTTCATAGACTTTCCTGCCTGGGCTGGCTTCAAACCATGATCTTCACTCAGATCTCTGCCTCCCGAGTAGCTAGGATTTCAGGTGTGAGCCTCTGGCGTCTGACCCATTTTCATTTTTTTGTGCCACTCCTGAGCCTCAAATTCAAAGCCCGGGCACCATCCCTGAGCTTCTTTGCTCACAGCCCTCTGCCACCTGAGCCCCAGCTCCACTTCAGCTTTTTGCGGTGGTTCACTGGAGTCCTCCCTGCCTGGCTGTGTTGACTGGCAGTCTCAGATCTCAGCCTCCCGAGGGGTTGGGATCACAGGCGTGAGCCACCAGTGGCCAGTTTAGAAAGTATTTTATGGGTGAGGCTGCCATCAGGTCACATAAAGTTGTAGTTTCATGTCTTGAAAGTTCACAGGAAGTCGGCTGGGTTTTCATTGTGTAGGGCTGTCTGGAGCTTCAGGAAGCGTAGCCTTCCATCTCTGCTCCGGCTGCAACTAAATCTTAGGTGGGGGGGGGGGGAGGTGGTGGCTAGGAACAGAGGCACTGGAATCCAAGCTGCTCAGGCTGGGGCAGGATTACACCCTTGAGGCCAGCCTGTGCCACACAGCAAGGGGGCGAAAAGGCTGGGGGTGTTGGCTCCGCAGCACAGCACTTGCCTAGCATGCGCAGTGTCCCCAGTACTGCAGAATCAATTCCTTTGGTAGTCGTCCAACAGGTCTGTCAACCTGAGCAGCACTAACTGCAATGCATGAGTGTATGAACACAACCCCCTCTGTCTCCGCATGCTTTTGTGACCATGTCAAGATGGTATGAAGGTGCCTACGCAACACACTGGCTATTTCTCTTGGTTCCACTTAGGAACTATGACTGGTTTACCCATGTGGAGAAACTTCTAGTAGTCAAGCCTCCCTCATATAACAAACAAAACCACAGGTATAAACCAGGGTGTGTTAGGTGTAAAGCAGATGATCTGATAGGCGGTCTCCATGGCTCCTCTTCACTAGTTCCGATGAAAAGGAAGCAGCTTCTCCACAGATACGTGTATGTAGGAAACAAGGTTTTATCAGCTTGTAGGACTTACAAGCTGACAAGATACTCTAGACAACTTGAACTGCTGGTGCCTCATGCCTACAAGCTAGCTACTAGAGATCTGGAATAGCAAGGTTCAAAGTTTGCTAGGCTGTCTCCAAAATAACTAGCAAGGGTCAGAGCCCCAGCATAGTAGGTGTAAGGCCAAGCTTTCAAACCCTACTGTTGCCAAGTAGGAAAAAAAACCAACACCGGTCTTGGCCATATAGAGGTTTCCAAGCCTAGGGAATCCTAGGTAAAAGCCAGAGCAGCGTGTCCTTAGAGCAGATGGAAATGTGCTCTGAGATGTGTAATAAGCCGCACAGATTTGAGCCTGCTCCTGGCTGGAGGTATTTCAGTCTCTCACGTCTGTTATTTCAGAATAGACGGTGTCGGCAGAGTCCTTGACCAGTGACTGTGTTCTCATTGCAGCAGCTGCAGGCTCCATTCCCGCTCCAAGTCCCAAGAGCCACCCCTCGGCGTCCTGCGGCCCAGCGCTCCTCCCGCTCCATGCAGCCGTCATCTTCCTCGGCGCGGCTGCTCTCAACGAGCTCTTGGCCCCATAGTTGGATGGGTTTATACCACAGGATCCCAGTGGAGCTCAATAGGAATGATGTGCTTTTCACTTGTTGGTCAAAGTCACTTTGAAAAAATGAAAACTGTGTAATTTATTTTGCCATTCAGTAAGTTAGTCCTGGTATAATACCACAAAATTAACTTTTCACTTATTTCTATATTAATAAGATCGAAAAAACTCCAAACTGTAAACTTTTGATTGGATTCAATAAAAAACCCTTTTTCTGTATTAAGATGTCCACTGCTGGGGCTTGGGGGTGGCTCTGTTGGTAGAACACAAAGCGTCAGGTGCCGAGACGGAGTCCTGGTCTTGGACCTAAAAAGTCTACCGCTAATGCCAGTGGCCAGGAATTGAATACCAATCACAATTGTGAAGATGTTCTCACCTCTGTGAGTGAATTTTGCCTTCAGGGAAGAGCATTGCTTCTCCATCCCTTCTCTTGGTATATGAACATTAATAATTTTATACACCCAACAATTCTCAAAAGGCTTCACAGTCTCTAACTTGAATCTCATGCTTACTCAGGATGGTAGACAGGGCACTGAATATGTAGATCAAACAAGGAAAGCCAAGGTCTGCGTAAGTATGCTCATTTTTCTTCAGGCACGGTGGTGTGTCTTAGTGATGATTTTAGGCCTGGGTTTTGGTAACTAAGACCTATTTTCCAGTGTTTCAAAAAGGAGTTAAAGGGGCTGGGGATATGGCCTAGTGGCAAGAGCGCTTGCCTCCTATACATGAAGACCTCGGTTCGGTTCCCCAGCACCACATATACAGAAAATGGCCAGAAGTGGCGCTGCGGCTCAAGTGGCAGAGTGCTAGCCTTGAGCAAAAAGAAGCCAGGGACAGTGCTCAGGCCCTGAGTCCAAGGCCCAGGACTGGCACAAAAAATAAAAAAAAAAAAAGGAGTTAAAGCTACAGAAGATCTCAACGAGGGGTTGTGTTTAGTGTGCGTGCGTTCTGCCAGCCACCCGTTCACTCAAAATCTTGAGGGAAACTCTAAGAACCACTAGCCGGCTGAGGGCTCCACAGGGAATTTCTGCTAAGTAGTTATGGAACACAAGGCAGTACTAAGGCTTAAAGTGGGTTCTCCACTTACCTAGATTTAGAACTCCACGTCTTCGTAAGTCTGTATAGACCGCTGCAGTAACAGCTGACACAAGGAACAGAAAGCCATTCCTCCCAGTTCTGGAGACTGGGAGGCCCAAGGTGTGCGTGCTGGCAGACGCGGTTGCTGGTGAGGGAGGCTCGAGAAGCATGGACCGACGGCTCCATCCTCACGACGGCCCACCTCACAGAGCACCGCCTCGCCATAGCACACCGAGCGTCAGGATTTCAGTCTGAAATAGTCTAAAGTGCTTGGCCCTAGTGCTCAGAAGACGCGAGGTCTTGCTGGAGATTGGATTAGCAGCTGCACACACAGGGCCTGGGCTGGCTTCTTTATTTTTAAAGATCCTAAGGCCTTCCTGGCTGTGAAGAACTTAATGCTAGAGGATGAAAAGCGAAAGGGCTCCAGGGAGCCTCCTGTGCATGACTGTAGTCCTCCCCCGCTAGGCTGTCTGGGGGAACAGCCTTTCTCATCATCTTACTGTAAAGGAAAGTGCAGGGGAGGGAATGCCTCTCCCCAGACCTGGCTGTGCGTGGAACAGATGCACCTACCTTCTGAGAACACACATACGAGGGAGGAAGAATTCCGCACACAGCTGAACTGCAACAAATGGGTAAGAAATGTGGACGGGGGAAGTGCATAGGACAGTAACACATTTACACGCCACACATCAGCAAAACTCTAGCCACTAAATGGAAAGATCAGCTTTAAAAATCCCTAATCTCCTACCCAACGGTAAGCCAGTCTGCACCAGCTACAGAGAAGTTGCATCGCGCCACTCGGAGGACGAGGACAGACTCTCAACATGGTGCGCCACCCTCACAAGCCCGCAGGAAACAGCGACAACCCCGGGACCGGTCTTGTCCAGCCTCCCCTAAAAGCCGAAGCAATACACAGAAGGACAGAAGCCAGGCAACCTTTGTTTCTATGGATCTGGCTTACTCCACTTAATATTCAGTTTTCCAAACCTTTCCATTTTGTTCCAAATGGAATATCTATCTTTCTGATGGAAGCTTAGAATTCCTATATATACATGGATAGATACAGATAATAGTTATAAAGTAGATAGATAGACAATCCCTTTTCTTGATCCATTTTGGAGGGTAATGTCCTGCTTCAAAGTATCACTCAGACGCCGGTAGAAGAAGCTCAGATGACTGCGCCTACCTGTTCCTTCAAATGCCCCTTCCAGTATTTGCCATTATGAATACACAAACAACATAAAATTGCCATCCAAACAGAAAATGAAAATATTTTGTAGATTCAAAGGCAACAATAAAAACAACTAAGAAAAAGGCAAAGAAACGGTCCAGAAATTAATGCAGGTGCAAAGTATGGAGAAACACCTGCGTTAAGACTCAGTAATTCAGTAAAAAATCTGTAGTCATGTCGTTTAATCTTATCAATAAACTTTATGTAGAGTTAAGAGGTTAATGTTTTTTATTCTGATATAGGTAAAGCAACCGTGACAACTGTTTCTGGAGTAGACTATCATACATCTTAAGAATCTTTTGTTCATTTGAGATATTAACTGTGGTAGAATGTGTATATTTTTTTCTTTTGAGTATAGACCCTATTTAGAAAATATAGGATGATAATTTCATTTTGTTCTCAAGTGAATTAAAAGTCATATGAAATTATTTTCACTGGAGTCTCCCATAAGGTTCTCCCTGAGGAGAGTCAGCTTTGTTAAAGCGAAGGAGAAAATAAGAAGAAAAGAGGATTACATTGCAAGTGTATGTAAGCCAGCTACTTTATTTGGAGAACTGGCTCTCCTAAGTGATATTCCTTCACATCACAATGATTCCAGACTTCTCATGCTTTCTGTTTTCTTTTTTTCTATTTTACATGTCATTCACCTCGAACTTTTACCACTTCCATAATTTTATCAAGAGATTTTGCTTTGAATCGACCACATATTTCCTCAGCTACTTCCCTTGGCAATCACACTCTAATTATTACACATATAGACACTCTCTCCCTACTATCTTCCTCAGTTCACTTTAGTTTCCCTAGATGTTGCATTTTTGTTAATCCATTAATTTTGAGTTCCATAAAATTTGAAAGGAGCTTTGTAACCAGTCATTGGTGGCTTATGCCTCTAATCCTAGCTACTCAGGAGACTGAAAGCTGAGGGATGTGGTTGGAAGTCAGCCCAGGCAGAAAAGAATGAAAAAAAGAAAATTCAAAATGTAGAAAGTGAGAGATCTCATTGTCTTTGAAACTAGACATGAGTAAATTGATGCAGGTATGAGGAAGTAACAAATATTTGCTCTCCTAAGGAAAATAGCTCGTCTCTGGTGGGCCGAGACTAGGATTCAGAATCAAAGCCTTTCGTATAGAAAGGATGATAAACTCGGTGGTGAGCTGGAGTATCTTTGGTTCTGAGGGGCAGGAGTGTCAGAAAAGGAATTTTGATGAGACTTTGTCTAAGATGGAGAGAAACAAATTTCAAAGTTCCCACAGATACCTAAAGTAATTCTTAGAAGTTGGAACTGAAGAGATCTAAGTATAAATCCTTACTGTCAGGATCCATTCCTCCTTAGATGAAAGGTAAAGGGATTTACCAAACTCCCTTGTGGTCTCCAGATCTAGAAAATAATGCTGTTCCTCACCTAATGGTTGAGATACAAAGTAGCAAAATATATAAATTATTCAAAAAAAGAAGTGAAAGCAGTTATGATAGAACTAAACCATATTTGGAAAATAACCTCAAAAATACTAAAGGCAGATGGTTAGTATTCAGCTTGAATCTCTAGCAGTATATGGTTGAGTAAATATTTCCTTTAATATAAAAAGAGAAAAAATGAAACACAGAGAAACTTTATTTTCCATTGTAAAATGGCAGTTATTTTCTTAATACATTAGTGTTAGAAAAGTATATATTTCTCATAAATCAGTTCCTACTTTGATATTTTTATATCTCTAATGGTTAGGATGGGAGAAAATGTCTTTACCTTTGCATTAATGAATCTTTGGATCTCATTTATATATTTTTTCCTGACTCTTTTTAGATGTCCAAGAAATGGAGGATGTGATTAAGACCTGCCAGGAAAGTCCAGATGAATGTCTGTGTGAAGTAGCAGTCACAAATAGTAACACAGTGGAGGAAAGAATGAAATTATTGACAACTTCTAATTTGAGCTCGAAATATAAGCCAGAACTAATTAGAAATAATGGGAATTCCTTAGGGATGAGGCCTGAGAAGCTCATTGAATATGGGAACATGCTTCTCTCTAGTAAGCCTGATGAAATCCATGCTGCATATAGGACTGGTGTGTCTCCAGTAGTTGTAAAAACCCTCAAATATTCGGGGCATTTTAGTCAAAATTACAAGCATCCAAATGAGCTGCAGTATTTTGAATATGGTAGAGAAGAAAATACATTCTAAGAATGTATTTTGTAGACAAAATCAAGTTTGTTTGGGAGAACCCTCCTACAGCCCTAATGAATATAGAGAAGACTGTGCTAAGTCAGCTTTCCTTGGCGGAGAAATACTTCTGGGAGAAAGCAAAACACCTGAATGTACTGTATGTGGAAATACATTCCACTTAAGACCTATAGCCTTAAGACCTATAGCCACTACACATCAGAAAATATACACAGGAGAGAATTCTTATACCGGTAGTGGATGTGAGAAATCTTTAGGTAGGGAAACACACCTTAAAAACCTCAGAGCAGGGCTGGGGATATAGCCTAGTGGCAAAAGTGCCTGCCTCGGATACATGAGGCCCTAGGTTCGATTCCCCAGCACCACATATACAGAAAACGGCCAGAAGCGGCGCTGTGGCTCAAGTGGCAGAGTGCTAGCCTTGAGCGGGAAGAAGCCAGGGACAGTGCTCAGGCCCTGAGTCCAAGGCCCAGGACTGGCCAAAAAAAAAAAAAAAAAAAACCTCAGAGCAAATGTCCGAAGAAGTCTGATAAATATATACAATGTGCAAAATCTCTCTCTCAGAAGTCATACCTGACTTTCCAACTTTAAACACCCACAGAAGAGAAACCCTATCAATATGAGGAGTGTAGAAATTTTTCCACTGAGATGCCAGCTCTCGGCAGACATCAGAGAACTCACATGGGAGAGAAACATTATGAGTGCCATCAATGTGGGAAGTCTTTCAGACTGAGGTCATTTGTCACTTTACATCAGAGAATACACACAGGAGAAAAACCTTACAAATGTGACAAATGTGGAAAGTCTTTCAGACAGAATTCATACCTCACATTGTATCAGAGAACACAAACAGGAGAGAAACCTTATGTATGTAAAAAAATCTGAAAACTTTATACTGCAAGGCACAACTTGCCATACATCAGAGAACACACACAGGAGAGAAACCTTATAACAGGCTTGGAAAGTCTTTCACCAAGAAGGCAGATCGTCAGTGAAGACACACAGGAGAGAAACGTTATGAATGTAACATATGTGAAAAGTCTTTCAGACATAAGTCATGCCTCTCTGTGCATCACATAAGACACACAGGAGAAAAACCTTACGAATGTAACAAATGTGCGAAGTCTTTCAAATATAAGTCATCCCTCTCTCTGCATCACAGAACACACACTGGAGAGAAATCTTATGAATGTAACAGGTGCGGAAAGTCTTTCACCAAGAAGACAAATCTCACTGTGCATTAGAGAACACACACAGAAGAGAAACCTTATGAGTGTAACAAATGTGGAGTGTCTTTCAGCCAGAAGTCACACCTTACTTTCCATCAGAGAATGCACACAGGAGAGAAACCTTATAAGTGTAACAAATGTGGAAAGTCTTTCACCCGGAAAGAATTCCTTCAGGTTCATCAGAGAACACACACAGGAGAGAAACCCTATGAATGTAAGAAATGTGCAAAGACCTTCACCCGGATGTCAACCCTCAAATCACATAAGAGAACTCACACTGGTGAAAAACCTTATGAATGAAAAAATGTGGGAAGTCTTTCAGAAAGAAGGCATACCTCACTTCGCATCACAGAACACACACAGGAGAGAAACCTTATGAATGTAACAAATGTGGAAAGTTTTTCAGACAGAAGTCCAAACTTCCTTTGCATCAGAGAATACACACAGGAGAAAAACCTTACGAATGCAACAAATGTGGAAAGGCCTTCACGCAGAGATCATACCTCGGCAGGCATAACAGGATTCACACAGGTGAGAAACCTTATGAATGTGACAAATGTGGGAAGTTCTTCACCCAGAGTTTACAACTCAGCTCACATAAGAGAATTCGCGCACGTGAAAAATTTTAGGAGCATAAATGTGGAAAGTCACCTGGAAGAACCCACACAGAATGGAAGCATTATGAATGTAGCAAACGTGCAGTCTTACCCAGAAATCACAGCTCATACTTCATCCTTGAACACCCGTAGGAGAGAAATTTCATTTATGAAACAAATGTGGAAAGTTTTGTAAGAAATCATACTTGGGTTTGCATTGGAAAGCATATATCTGACAGACACCGTGTGACTGTAACAAATGTGGTAAGTCCTTCACCAAGAAAGCATGGCTGAGTGTTTATAGCCCACACACAGGAGAGAAACTTTATGAATATAGCAAACATGCAAGATCTTTCACCTGGAAGGCATACCTCAGTATTCAAAGAACTGGCATCCATGGAAAAGAAAACTAACGTAACAAATGTGCAATGACTTTTAATTACAAGCTCATTCTCAGTGCACTTGAGAGCATACACAAGAGAAACTCAGAGTGTAATGTAGAAAAAAATTTAGCCCGAAGTTACATTTCTATAGGCATCAGAGACCTGGACACAGAACAGAATCTCTAAATGTGTATATCAGAGGAAGTCTTTCAAGAAGAAGTCAACTTCAGCAAGCATTAGAGGACTCACCCAGGAAAAAAGACAATAGGAACGTCTTTGTCAGAAACCTCTGTAAATTATAGAGAAATCCTTCATGGCAGAGGTAAGCTAGGTATAATGGAAAATTATTTTTTACTCTTGGACACTCACTGACCCAACGTTTCTCATCTTCTTGATGTGTTGAGTGGGAATGATGTACCTGAGTATTATCCAAAGGATTTGGACATAAGTGGTGGGCATCAGTTACTTCTGTGCTTGACAAGTAATGAGTGTTAAGTTGTTGGTTTCTTGAAGAAATTTGATAAACTAATCAACAATAAGAGTTCCAGCCAAGCATGGGTGACTCAAGCCTGTCTTCCTAGCTAATCAGGAGGCTGAGATCTGAGGGTCACAGTTCAAACCCAACCAGTGCAGGAAAGTCTGTGAGACTTTTCTCTCCAATTAACCAACAGAAAACTGGAAGTGGTGCTGTAGCTCTGGTGGTAGAGCACTAGCCCGGAGCCGAAGAGCTCAGGGACAGTGCCCAGGCCAAGAGTTCTGGCCCTTTTTAAGACTGGAGTCCTATCATGTCCAAGGTGGTTTGGGGAGTGATAAATTAGAAAAAGCCATGATTTGAGCCATGGAACATTGGTTTCTCCACGCCTCCCATAAAATCTCCCACTAACTGTACATGTGGTCAGTGCATAATAACATGATGGAAGATACCACTACATGTTTAGTATAAAGTGTGCACAGTAGTTTTGTCCCCAAGCTGGTGTATGAAACATTCAGAGAACACAGGACACACATTTGGGGGCACATTTTCTTTGTGTGTTGATACAAGTCCTGCAGCTTTAACTTTGAGCCTAGACACTGTCCTTAAGCATCTTTCTTCAAGACTAATGCTCCACCACTTAAACCACAGTTCCACATCTGGTTTCTTCGGCAGATAAAGACAAGTCTTGAGCATTTGTTTTTGAATGAGTAACCCCAAAATGACTTTGTTGCTTCCTATATATTAATCACTGGTATGAATCACATGTGATTCATTCACTCATAGCCCATTCTGTTCTGTTCAGTGCCTTAAAATAAAACATTGTGCATGATGTGAAAAGCCTGTTTTCTCACTCTTCTAGGGGTTGAAAGTGTGAAGTTCTCAGAAATAAGAATGAATATGTTTATCACTACTACTGTCCCTTTCTCCAGCTCCCTGAAAGTGGTTGTGGATTATAATGTCTGGGTTCACTACAGCCCTCAAACCTCACAAAGTTAGTAGTCATAGCTCTCATCTTTTGTAGTCAGAGGCCAAATGTGAAATGAGTGTAATTCCTATCATCTATTGTCACGATTTCTTGATTTGTCCATTGAACATTACAGTGAATACTGCAGCAGTAAGCATGGTTGTGCCAGTGGCTTTACTGTATCCTGGTTTGTAATCTTTTGGATAGACATTCAAGAGTCATATTGCTGGGTCCTAGGGTAGTAGTGTGTTCAGTTTTATGAGGAATCTACAAGCTGGAGTGGCCACTCGGGTTTAAATATACTTCATGTGTTACAAAGATCATTCTCCCTGAATGAAACAGGGATGTATTGGGAGGCTTCAGAAGAAACATGCTCATGAGACCAGATGTCATCAATGGATTGTTGCCATTACAATGGGAGTAGATAACTTCTTGTGAGGAGGAGCTTGGTAGGAAGGCTGGTTCAGTGGTCAGTTGCTCTCTACTTGGCATCACCGACATACAACCTAATAAGAAGGCCCAACACTGTAATTGGGTTTCTCAGTTGTTAGGAACTAAACTAATTTTCTGTATTAAATATTCATTTCTTAGAAGTTCTGTTGCAGTAACACAAAAAGATTGAGACAGAAAGGCATAAAGAAGTTTCAGTTCACTTTGTAAGTTAGTCTGGCTAACCATGAATGCTGGTTTTCTCCAATCTTCTTAGCTATTCAGGACAAAGAGAGAGGAGGGTGGAGTCTTCAGGCCATCCTGGGGAAAGACAGACTATCTGAAAAACAAACTAAAAGCAAAAGGATGACCAAGCAGTAACCACTTGCCTAATAAGCCTAAGGCTCTGCCTTCAGTGACTACTACTCTAAAAAGAAAAAAGAGAAATAGCCTGTTTAAACCCCTCAATCATGAACAGTTTTTACAAACTAGCTTATTCTTATAAAATTGCAAACAAGACTAGTAAATTTACATATAAGATAACATGTTCCATGACATTTATTTGCAATATGAAAGCAACACTTCAGCAAATGGAAAAAAATCATCCAAATACCACTGATTTATGTTTTTGAAAAACGTTTATTGTTTCAGCCATACACACACACACACACACACACACACACACACACACACACGGAATACAATATGGAATACATTTTAGACTTTAAAATTAACATTTTATTATTAACACTTATGAAAAACAACTTTCTGCGATAATTTAACTTAATTAAAAATTCTCTGAGCCTAGATTTAACTTTTAAATATTTTCATTTTTATTGAAGATTGACATTTTATATTTTAAAGAATGTACTAAATTGTGATTGGTTTGTTCACCTAATGAACCCCACTAACACACATCTTCATATTCTATGTGTGCTGAGAACTCTTATGACTTACTCTCACCAAATTCCAAGCACCATATACTGCACTTGGAATCTTGAAGAACATTACATCTCTAGAACTTACTCTTCCTGTACCACTAAGACCTAATGTCTTGGTCCAGTAACTCCCAGTTCCTGAAACCCCACATCCCTGGTAACTACGCTTCTTCCTTGTCTTTGTGAGTTCACATAGTTTGGATTATAAAGCTAAGTAAGTGTCCACTCTAAGTGAGATCTCTTTGTTCTGAGTCTATTTCTCTTCCACATAATGCTCTCTAACTCCATAAATGCTGAGGCCAATGTTTTCCTTGTTATTAAAGAGGAATAACACTTTGGCATAATAACACTGATATGTTTGTATGGGACTTGAATTTAAAAAAAACTCAGGGAAATTAGAGAATGTTTATTTAAAATTTTATTTACTATTTAGGTCAATAATCTCCGCTCCCAGACTACTCCGTTCCTCCGGATTTCGATCCCCCTTTTTCTATCTGTCAATCAGTGCCGCCTTTGAACTGAAAAGCTCTCAGTCTAACTTCAACTCACTCAAATCAGAGCAGCACGAGCTCCTCCTGTATCTTCGGCTCCCCCCCCCCGCCCCCCCCCCCCCCGCTCTTTATATCTGACTTCTTGTTGTTGGTGGTGTTTTTTTTTTTCCCCTTAACCCCACTTTTTTATTTATTATTTTTTTGCACATTGATTGGATCCTTGGGGACGAGAGAAAACAAGAAATCCAAACTCACCCGTGCAGAAGATCTCCCCCCCCTTCCCCTCCCCTCCTCCCTCTTTTCCCCTCCCCAGGAGAGAAAGACCCCAAAGCAGGAGGAAAAAAAAAAAAGTTCACCTTGTACTCGTCTTTTACTTGCAATATTTTTTTTTTTTTTGCTAGGTGGGAAAAAAAACAAAACTTTTTTTTTTGGGGGGGGGAGGTGGTTTGTTATTATTTTTCTGGCCTTTCTTCTTCCTTCATTTTTCTTCCAAAATTGCTGCTGGTGGGTGACAAAAAAAAAATGCCGCAGCTGAGCGGAGGTGGAGGAGATGACCTAGGCGCCAACGCCGAACTGATCTCCTTCAAAGACGAGGGCGAGCAGGAGGAGAAGAGCTCGGAAAACTCCTCGGCGGAGAGGGATTTAGCCGATGTCAAGTCGTCGCTAGTCAATGAATCAGAAACCAATCAGAACAGCTCCTCCGATTCCGAGGCGGAAAGATAGCCTCCGCCTCGATCTGAAAGTTTCCAAGACAAATCCCGGGAAAGTTTGGAAGAAGCAGCCAAGAGGCAAGATGGAGGGCTCTTTAAGGGGCCACCGTATCCCGGCTACCCCTTCATCATGATCCCCGACCTGACGAGCCCCTACCTCCCCAACGGATCGCTCTCACCCACCGCCTGAACCTACCTGCAGATGAAATGGCCCCTCCTTGACGTCCAAGCAGGGAGCCTCCAGAGCAGACAGGCCCTCAAGGATGCCCGCTCCCCCTCGCCTGCACACATTGTTTCGAACAAAGTGCCGGTGGTGCAGCACCCCCACCAGGTCCACCCGCTCACGCCTCTCATCACCTACAGCAACGAACACTTCACCCCGGGAAACCCACCTCCACACTTACCAGCCGACGTAGACCCCAAAACAGGAATCCCACGGCCTCCACACCCTCCCGATATATCTCCATATGACCCGCTATCACCTGGCACTGTAGGACAGATCCCCCATCCGCTAGGATGGTTAGTACCACAGCAAGGTCAACCAGTGTACCCAATCACGACGGGAGGATTCAGGCACCCCTACCCCACAGCACTGACTGTCAACGCTTCCATGTCCAGCTTCCTGTCTTCTAGGTTCCCTCCCCACATGGTCCCACCACATCATACTTTACACAGGACCGGCATTCCCCACCCGGCCATAGTCACACCAACAGTCAAACAGGAATCCTCCCAGAGTGGCGTCGGCTCACTGCACAGCTCAAAGCATCAGGACTCCAAAAAGGAAGAGGAAAAGAAGAAACCCCACATAAAGAAACCCCTCAATGCGTTCATGTTGTATATGAAGGAAATGAGGGCAAAGGTCGTGGCGGAAGGCACATTGAAAGAAAGCGCAGCCATCAACCAGATCCTGGGGCGAAGGTGGCATGCGCTGTCTAGAGAAGAACAAGCAAAGTACTGTGAGCTGGCCCCAATGGGGCCCTGGACCTGCCACCCGCCCTACAGCCACCCATCCTCCCGGCCTCATCACTTGCACAGCCATCGACATCTTCCTTACATTCCCACAACTCGCTGACTGGGACCCAGCCCCAGCCTCTGTCCCTGGTAACCAAGTCTTTAGAATAGCTTTAGCTGTGTCAGCCCTGCCTGAGATGTTTGCTTTCTTCCTGGTTCTTGATTTGCGCCTCTCTTCCCCCGCCCCCCTCCACACCCCTCCTTGGAAAAGCTTTTGTTTTGTACTCTTTTAATTTTGTGCCTCGTGGCTACATAAGTTGATGTTTATCAAGTTCATTGGTCAATATTTGACCCATTCTTATTTCAATTTCTCCTTTTAAATATGTAGATGAGAGAAGAACCTCATGATTCTACCAAAATTTTTATCAACAGCTGTTTAAAGTCTTCGTAGCGTTTAAAAATAAATATATATATATACATAACTGTTATGTAGTTCTGATAGCTTAGTTTTAAAAGACTGATTAAAAAACAAAAAGGAAAAAAAAAAAGAGAGAGAAGCAATTTTGAAGCAGCCCTCCAGAGGCGTTGGTTCTGTATTATTTGTATTAAATACGAGCTTGCGAACCAATCATTTTACACCTGGTTTTTGAACCACAAGAGGCACCATGGATGCCGTGCCATTTACCTTTATTTTTTTTTTTCCTCTGTGTGAAACAACTTTTATTGTGATGTTACTTGTTATTGTTTAAATGTACAGAAACAAAGGGTTAAAAATGTGTTAATATACCTTGTTCCTTGGTGTTGTTCTTTTGTGGGGAGGGGGTTGCTACTCAACAATTAATGGAATCATCATGCAGTTGGACCAGTAGTATTTATTGCTTTAGAGGTTGCTTGTTGTACTTGTATGTTGTCTCTTTTTAAATATGTTTTCTTTTCCTTTTTCTTGGAACTGTATAAAGTTTCCCCCCCCTCCCTTAGCATAAGCATCTTATATATAACAACTCATTTGTACAAGGTTTTTAAGTTTATATATAAAAATGTGTATATATATATTTTGTTTCCCTTTTTTGACTTTTGTTTTTCCCGTCTGAAGCCCAGAATCTGTCAAATGGACATTCATAGTTGCATCCAGGATCAGTAGCATTCACAAACGTTGCTTTAAAAGCCATTAAGTAAAACAAGACTTGAAGTGTAGCGAGGAAATGCTAGATGCTGTTGAGCAGCAGTGGGAACTGCCCTTGTTCCATCCCCGCCCTGGAATCCTAGTCAGATGCCCTGCACCCTTAGGACATGGACTGACCGTGTGCAAAACTTTATGTGCCAAAATTCTCAGTGACTTTAGCTTTCTCCCTCTTTGATGCTGTACTTTCCGTTCATCATGTTTTGCTGTGATGTTACATAGGTAGATTTGTATGTAGTTTTAATGTCACCTATAACAAAATGTGTTTGATAGCAGATTGTCCAGAAAGCATTTTAAATGAAGAGGTATAAACCCTTAAGGGCCAAAATTCTGTATATTAGATTACTCTTAAATGAAAAATCCAGCTGCCGCTTCTGTGGACTTATATTACATACAAGTAGGTAGCAAACTTTAACAACAAAAAAAAACTAGGCATGTTGATGTTGCAAATGCTGTATAAAGCTAAGACCTGTTAATTCAGTGCCATTGTAGTTGACATGAAGTGATTGTAAAACTGTCTCCGATTTTTCTCTGGTTTATTAAAATGCTAACTATAACATTTTTTTTTCTTTTTTGTGAATACTTTGAATGTTTCCTAACAGTTGTGATGTTACCGTTCCGTTTTATGCTCTTATTCCGAGTTCATTTTGAATGGTTTGGAAGCCATTTTTGTAATGAATAAATGTCCATGCTGTACAGTACCTGTAACATGCCATTCTGGATTAATAAAAGCAACTTAGTATGGGCAAAAAAAATTTTTTTTATTTACAATTTAGTGTTTTTAAAATTAAATTAGGTATAAATTTAGGGGAAATGTTATTAGACTAACATATTAAATGTTATTAGATTAAGATACTAAAGTAAATTATCTGTGTTCACAGCAAAAGCCATTTGCAAAGAGTTGTATCACAGGCAAAGTTAATCCTATCCTTGTTTGTCAGGAAATCTAGGCTAAATAACTTTCAGTAGCTATACAGTTTTTCTTACATAAAATGAGACATAGTATACCAAGATGAAAGTGAAATAATTCTGTAAACTCAAATGTCCTACAAGGAATGTTGAAGAAAGTTACTTCTGTAACTAAAACAAGTGAAAATAAATTGAAATTGTACAGTTGCACCATTGATTAAAAGAACAAATATCTCAGTACCTATGTAATACACAAGAATAGAGTACATAGCAACTGAATTACTGACATTACAGGAAATAAGTAAACTCAAAGTGATAGACTACAGATTTTTGTCTTACAGTGGTAGTTGTTTCCTTAAAGAGATGCCTGATGTAAAGGAGCAAATATCAGGGCAGAAGGACAAGATATGAGAAAAAGGTAAAATGATACATACAAGATACAAGTTCTGATGAGAGAGATGTTTTAGTAAACAGTGGGATACGTTCACAGACAAAACTGCAGGAAAAAAAGTGGAATCATTGCACAGAAAGAAAAGAATCTGCACAAGTTCTCATTATGAAAAGCTCTGATGGATTTCATGTCAAAAATGGAACAGAAAACTATGAGGATAGAGCAATGCCACTGAAATCATGAGAGCTCTTGAGATTTGATGTGAGGTATATTTCTAGAAAATACGCTTTTTCTCAAATAAGGAAAACACCCTACAGAAAATGAGCCAAGGCATGGAAGGACATCATCAAGTAAAATATGACAACAGGAGATGGCAAGCACATATTTTACAAATACAGTAATGAAAGAATTGGTGAAGGATTGTCCATTAGAAGAGAAGGTGGTATGTCCAAAGAAAAGATTTGAGTTGTTAGGTTTTTTTATTTCAATTATACTTTTAGGTTTTTTATAATAGTATATGCATACGTGGTTATAAGAAATAATGCAAATAGATCTTAGGTAAATTTTACACTCATCCTTGTGATGAAAGTAAATCTTATGAAACTATGGTACAAATCTCAATTATACTTTAATAGTGTCAAGACACATATCTCCATTTCTACAGTTGTTCCAATGGTTGAAGTTTTATATATATATATTTTAATCTTTAGGATATTTCTGTTATCTTCAAATATAATTCTAATGAATAACAAATGAATAACACATTTTTAAGAATAACACATCCTATCTACTAAGTTAGATACTAGAAAGTCATATACTCTTAAAAAAACCTGTGATGTCAGAACACAAGAGCAAATGACTAGAAGATGGAAAGTGATTGCTCGCATTCAGAAAAACCAGCTAGGTGGTGAAGGGACTTAGGAGACACCCCCCGCCCCCCCAAAAAAAGACAAAGTGATCAGGATTTGATATCAGCTGAGCTGGCGTCAGATACTAAGGTCATGAAATACACGGCATCAAGACCTTTGGGAATATTAATCCTAAGAAGGCTTCCACTGGAAAACAGATTTCAGTTAACAAAACACCTAGAAAAGCGCTGACTTGGGGAGAGATGATAGTACCAGCTACACAGTTACTATGTTCAATGAAGACAAAGAATGAGTGGAAGAACCTGGTGGCGTTGGGCACCACTCGGGTGATGAACTAAGTTCTATTTAAGATTTGTCCTATGATCCATTGTATATTATAAAATAGATCTTAATAGGAAAATATACTAAGTGAATACTACTTACTTAATATAATAATGTATGAACAGATGTATAAGATTAAAAAGAATGGCTAAACTGGATGCTGGTGGCTCATGCCAAGATACTCAGGAGGCTGAGATCTTGAGGATTTTAGTTTGAAGCTGGTCTGGGCAGAAAAGTCCCCATGAGACTCATCTTCAAATAACCATTCAAAAATGTGGAAGTGGAGTTGTGGCTGAGTTAGTAATTTGCTAGTCTTGAGCAGAAAGAGGCTCAGAGACAACACCCAGACCCTGAGTTCAAGGCTCCTGACTGACCCAGAAAAAGCCTATTACATTATTTATTATTTTAATATATATTTATATATACTTATATATAAAATATATATATTTATATTATTAAATTATATTTCTACTATATCTAATATTACTCTTAATTCAGTATTAGCAAAGTTGTAATATTTTAATAGCATCATTTATACTTGGTCATTTAATTATATTAAGTTATATTTATGTTATATTTAACTTATTTAATCATGCAGGTTAATACAATTTTAGTATTGGCATTTTAATCTAACATTGTTTAATTCTATTTAATATATCAATTGCATGTTACTAAATTACTATATCAAATCTTATTTAAATTTTGTCAAATTATTTTTGATACATTTTAATAATAGATTGCTTCCTTGACAACTAATTACAAATATAATTTGTTGTTATAGATTAGGTGTGTGTGTCTGTATATCTGCCAATTTTAGGATGACCTTTTAACATTAGTATTTAATTGCATTTTAATATATTCAATTACATATTATTAATTTATATTTTATGATTTATTAAGATTAATTTAATAATTTCAGTATTAATATTTCAATGTAGTGTTGATATTTGATTATATTTTAGTGTATTATATATTTATACTAAATTATATTTATTATTATATTGATCTAACAACTACTACTAACGCTAAACAATTAAAAACTAAAAATATGGGGCGGGGGCAGGGGAGGGGGGGAGGGTAAGGCAAGTAACACAGCTCCAAGTTCCGGAATTCAGGCCTCTGTCTCCTCAGATTTCATGTCAGGGTTCTGCAACAGAGAAATAGGAATGGATGAGTAGAGATGAGAGATAGGGATTTGGGTGGCTAAGGACTGTGTGGAGGATCATAGGTTCCGCATCCTTAAAGGGAACACCTTGGCCTCATGTAACTCCTGGGTTGGGGATTGGAAGCAGCAAGCCCTTTCTGCTCCTCACAATAGAATTCTTTCTGGGGAGAGAGTATCGCTCAATATCTCCCAGGAACTAACTGCTTTGGATCACAGGGGAGGAGCCAAGTGAGCAGGCTGTAGCTCTGATGGTGAACTTGAAAGTGCTAGGAAGGGCACTCTGGGTCTGTAAGGTGGAGATAGTTAGCTCCACACAGCCAGGTATGCTAAGCAGCATGAGACGTGTGGTTCAGCCCTGCCACCCACACTGTAAAGGATCCATCTGGAGACCTGGTTAACCACCAGCATACTCTTGGAACCATTTTCTTTGGTTTGATGGTAATAATCTCTTTAGCAACACCCTCATACCTGGCCCATACACTGAGAATGAAAGCAAATCAATGGGACCGGGTGTGTATAGGACATGTAGACCCATCCAGGTACCTGGGTGTGGAATCAATCTCCACTAGCAAAGACACACAAAGGGAACACAAGTCACTGCTAAGAGGATGGATTAAATGGCTGACTCTGAGAGACCCAGAAAATGAAGTGTCTACAGTAGGCTGACACAGCCAACTTGAGAAAAGACGGTTGAAGAGAGACAGAATTAGGAAATGAATTACATTCTCTTTAGTGGTCTCTCTCTCCATATCCACGCTGGAGGACTCGCTGGAGGACGTGTCATCAGAATCCAGGGCACTGAGATATATGGAGTCATCTGGGGAAAGGAAGGATTGAGTAAATGTCCACACCAGGGCCTCAACTCCTCTTTCTCCTGGTCTCATGAAGACCAGACTCAGAACTCTTCTCCATCCCTGTGCTGCTATTTCCATCTTCCAGTTGGGTTATATGGCAGTGAGGAAATTGTCCAGCATCTTCTGGTGCTTTTCCAGTGTAAGACTCTGCCACCAGAGCAGGAAGTGTGCAAGTTTTTCTTTTGCTTGAAGAAGCAGACACTCTATGGACTTATCTTGATGTGACTCACTTCCATCCATCACTCCCCATGCATACTTATCTCTTTTCTCCTCCTTCCTAACGAATTTCCTTCTACAATCCTGAACCTTCCTAGGTTTCACTTACACAGTGAAAAATGAAGGATATAATGCCTCCTTTTGTAATTATTCAGATTCTTTTTTTTTTTTTTTTTTGCCAGTCCTGGGCCTTGGACTCAGGGCCTGAGCACTGTCCCTGGCTTCCTTTTTGCTCAAGGCTAGCACTCTGCCACTTGAGCCACAGCGCCACTTCTGGCCATTTTCTGTATATGTGGTGCTGGGGAATCGAACCCAGGGCCTCATGTATACGAGGCAAGCTCTCTCGCCACTAGGCCATATCCCCAGCCCCTGTAATTATTCAGATTCTTTATGCCCCAGGGTAACTGCCATTGACTTGGGTTCACTTTGTTCTCTTGGGGGGAATTTCATTCACCACAGGTAGCATGAGTTTTCTCAGGTGTGAGATGAGGCTAGTGGCTGGGGAGACATTAGATCATCACAATTCCCTACCTGTCCTTGGGGTTACACCTGGTCCCAGGAGATGGGGTTTGGCTCAAGAGTGGAAGTAAGAAATGGAGAACACATGTGTCCCCATTCCCCTCCCAAGGGGCCCTCAAAGTGGCCAGGTGCCCCTTAGGAGTGGTCTCTATCTCATTGCACCTGGGTACTGTCTTTTCAATCAGAGAATGTGGAAGCAAAAGGGATGTTCTAAGCAGCGCGCCGACGGCTCACACTTATAATCCTAGCTACTCGGGAGCCTGAGATCTGAGGGTTATGGTTCAATCAGCCTGGGTAGAAAAGTACCCAGGAGATTCTTACCTCTGATTAACCACCAGAAAATGAAGTGGTGCTGAGGCTCAAAGTGGTAGAGTCCTAGCCTTGAGTGAAAAAACTCAGGAACAGCACCCAGGCCCTGGGTTCAACCCCCACAATTGACCCCCCCCCCAAAAAAATGAACAGAAAGTGACGCTCTGAGGCCTGAAAATGCAGAGGACAAAAATGGACTTGTTACTCAATTTTCTGACAGAACTGAAGAAAACTTCTGGTGGCCCTGAATCGTAGAGCTAAGCCTGCTCCACTAGACTCATCCCATCATGGGAAGAATATCCCAAGCTATGTCCATCCAAATGCTGTCATGTTTGCCAGAGGCAGAGGAGGCAGGAAGAGGAAAGCTGTGGAGAACATGATTGTGTAGGGAGAAGCATTGAGAAAGAATGTTGGATACCTGTAATCATCTGGTAGTTATTACTATGTCACTAATTATAAAGGGGGTACACACTTCTTGTTTTCATTCCATTCTACCTGCTTTGGTCTTCAGAGCAGATGCAAACCATATACTTCCTAGGAACCTTTACCACTGGGTCTTTTGTTAAGGAGTTTCCCTACCTGAATAGTCTTCCTCGTCATTAGTCCAATCATATTCCTGCATATCCCAGGCTTTGGAGACACAAATGGTTGGTAGAAATTTATTAGAGACACTAAGTCAATCACTGATTCTACATTGGACCACCTTTTAGTATATGTGCCCTATGTTGTTTGGATGTGATTTGAGCCCAAACTGGCACATTTTGGGGTCTTGTTCCTGAGAGTTAACAATGTTGGGAGTTGGAGAGACCTTTCACGTGTAAGGCCTCACACAGTTCTTAGTGCTATGTGGGATTGCCACCTGGGTGATTTATGTCCTTTGACCAGGTGTGTTTATTCATTCTCCAGAGTATGATGCACACTAATTACAAGAAAGCCTCTAAATCCATAGCACGTCCTCCGAGTTCATGTCACCTCTCTCTCCCTAATATGCAACAATATATGGCTAAAAATATCTGGGATCAGCATGGCTAGGCGCACCAAGAGACCAAACACTTCTACGTCTCTCACCATCCATGTCCTCCTCTTGAACATGACTCAGTCCATCCTCACTGTCACTTCCACTTCCTCCTGCGTCGTCCTGCAATGGCAAGAAAGCCGTGCCTGTGAGCACAAGACTGCGCTGTCTCCTGTGCACAGGTGTGTGCATTTGGTGACATCAGAGAGCAGATGAGAAAGAGATCAAGGCAGGACAACCCAAAATTTCACAGTAAAACAACTGCTGCAAAGAAGCACAAGATATCCTTGACCTAGGCAAAGTGAGAGTATTAGGAGGCTTGAGCTCAGGACCTGAGCACTGACCCTGAGCTTCTTTTATTGAAGACTAGCACTCTACCATGAGCCACAGCACCACTTCCGGCCTTGTCTGTATATGTGGTGCTGAGGAATCAAACCTAGGACTTCATGCCTGCTAGGCAAGCTCTCTACCACTAAGCCACCTTCCCAGCCCATGGATAACACTTTGTTTGGAAGAAAAATGCTTCTCTAATTAAAGTTCATAGTGACATACATTGCCTGCCGGGCCAGCCGGCAGGGGGACAAGAATCCTGACTGAGGGGCGGCGGGGATAAGGAAAAGGAAAAATAAGGCAAGAGAAAAAAGACAAGAGACAAAGATGGGGTACGGGAGGTCTGCAGCCGCAAGGTTGAACCTCAAGACTGCAGCAACAGTTTATTCCAACTCCCAGCTTATATGCAGTTTTGGAACCAGGGAATAGCATAGGACATAGAACATAAAGAGGCTTTGAAGTTTGCAACATTTGATTACAGTAGACACAGGACAAGGTTGATTAACATAGGAATCTACTCCAGCGGACATAGCAAGGTGGGGACATAGCAAAGCAATTCCGGATAGTGGCTGTGAACAAATGTCCTTGCCTTTAGCATATCCTGGCGGTAACAGCACAGCCAGAGGTGATAATGAACCTAGGTGCAGGTTTGGCTCCCGACATCTTGGCGACATCGGCACAGCCAGAGGTCAGGATGAGCTTAGCTGCTAGCTCGGCTCCCGACAGTTCCCCCGTCTTTTTATTAAAAGAAGCGAACCCGCCTGTCTTAGGTGGGGTGGGTACCTCAGCCTGCCTTACCCGTCTTAGGGAACAACTTCAGAGCAGTGCTGAAGGCCCTGTCTTAGGTCGGTCTAAGGCTGGCACCGCCTCATACCCGTCTCTGGCTGCGGTTCCTCTCAGGGGAAATTCATTTACTTGGAGCTTGACCTTATGCAGCTGGCTGGCTAAACTCATGAAAGAGTTTTGCAATCTGCGTACAATGCAAGGAAGGCATAGGAAAGCCATCAGCAAAAGTATCCCGGGGCCGAGCAATGTCATTAGCAGCCCCTTAACATTAGTTAAGGAAGGGACATACTGTTGAAGTTGTTCAAACAGTTTTTTTGCTGTTTCTGCCACTTTGAAGTCCAAAGGTGGAGCTTGTTCTAGTCCGGCTATTTGTCTATGGAGTTGAAAGAGATCTAAGGACAAGTTATTATGGTGCCAAATACCATTTAGATGTGCTACAACTTGTTCCCAAGGATAGCTCGACCCATTATACTTATGGAGGGTCACACAAATAAAGTCAAACACAGCATGACAGCGTACCCGTTGCAAAGTTTGTAAGGCACGAATTTGTTCTCCCAGTGATAACACAGATTCATATAATGCTTCTAACTTTTGTTCTACCTTATCATCAATCCTGCCTTGAAAGTGCAGGGCTTGCATGGTATTATAAGCAAGCTGATTAACATGGTGAGCTGTCTGCACATTTTGTGTTAAAGCCACAGTAGCCGCTGCAGCAGAGGCAGCTAAGGAAATAAAGGCTAAAATTCCTACAAATAGTCTAGGGCGCATAAGTTCTTTTAAATGTTTTAACACTTGAATACCTGTTTCTGCATACCAAGCTTCAGATAAGTTTACAGGAAGCATAACAAATGGTGGTTGCTTAATAATAATTACAGAATCAGTAAGACCACTATACAAGAAATTTGTAAAAGAACAGTTAGTGCAGGTAACATTGAAATACATGGCTCCTATAGAAATATTAAAAGGTCCATACATAATAGCATAAGGGGGTGTTACACAACTCATAACATTTTTTAAAGAAGTAGAAGTGGGCCAGGAGATATTATTCAGAGCAGCCACTAACATCCAGACATGGCGTTGAGGGTGTCCATTCATCCACCACAGACCTGGGTTGAACTTGTTGGTGAGATTAGTTCCAGACCAGTCCATCAGCTAAGAATTAGTTCGCTGATCTGTTGACATGGACGAACACCTCAGCTCCCTCCCAGGTCGCAGGGTACACAATCGGTGGGTCTGGCACGTAAGCCCAGTGGGTCAGCCCTTGTACCGTTCCACAATGCAAACACAACGCTCAGGTAGCCAGCGGGCATCATTTTCATCCTGTGAAAAAACACAGACATGTCCTCGACCCCATGTCATTACCGGATCGGGCCTGTGCCAAGCACTTGTTAAAGGATCTCTCCACTTAACTTGGGCAAAAGCTCTTTGCTCTCTCTTTTCCCAGAACCGCTGTGCTGCGGAATGGCCATTGAAATCCAAATTTAAAAAATTTTGTATGAATAAAGTATGAGAAAGTATATTAACAGGAGAGAAGGGGTATAGTTCCCCCCCTTTTAATTTAGAAATTTGGTGTTTTAACAAACCGTTGGCCCGTTTGACAATTCCTTGACCATGAGGATTATAGGGGATTCCTGTAGAGTGAACAATTTGGTAAGATTTGCAAAAAGTTTGAAAAGTTTGTCCAACATATCCTGGACCATTATCAGTTTTAATTTGTTTAGGAAGTCCCATAGTAGCAAAGCAGCGTAAGGCATGGGAGATACAATGTTTGCCAGCTTCCCCGCTAAGAGGAGTAGCCATAATAAAATTAGAGTAAGTATCTATTGTAACATGGACAAAGCGGAGCTGTCTAAAAGAGAGGATGTGGGTAACATCCATTTGCCACACATGGTTAGCCTCTAAGCCTCTAAGCCTCGAGGATTAATCCCATTGGTGGGCACAGGCAGGAAGGTAGCACAGTTGGGACAAGTTTTTACAATTTGACGAGCTGCCTCATGAGTAATATGAAATTGCTGACGTAAGGCACGACTGTTTTGATGGTGGGCAGCATGTGATTGCTTTGCCAAGTCAATTTGAGAAAGAAAAATTTGGGTAGCCTCATCCGTAATAGCATTGCCCTCACTTAATGGTAAGAAGAGGCAAAGTGAAGTAACTTGTTAGAGGGATAATGATGTGAAATTGTGCCCACAAAATTGGCCCAAGCAATGGCTCAGGAATCACAATGAGTATAAAGCCATTTTTGCTGTTGTAAAGTATAGGGGATATAAATAACCTGTGGATCTCGTCCAAGATACTTACAAGATTCCACACAGCACATATGGACTAAGGTGGCTACCAATTTATAATAAGGAATTAATACTTTTGAAGGAGTAGCAGGCAAGGAAAGCCACAAAAGGGGTCCTTTCTGCCAGAGGACCGCTGTTGGAGAATGAGGTGTAGTTAAAATATAAGCTTCCCAAGGGGCTGAGTAATCTATATAATTTATATGTTGGGAAGAAATGGCAGAAATTACTATGCTCAAGGCTTCTGCTGCTTTAGTTGTCATTTCTCTGGGAGATGTAGGGTCAGGGTCCCCCTTTAATAGATCAAACAAGGGTTTTAATTTAGCTGTGGACTATTTAAGATAAGGGTGAAGCCAATTAATATCTCCCAGAAATTTTTGAAAATCATGCAAAGTACGCAAATGAGAAGTCTTAACCTGTAATTTCTGACTAGTAAAATAATAAGGACCCAAAATATGACCAAGATAAGTATACGGAGGATGCTCTTGCACCTTTTCACTAGCTATTATTAACCCAAAAGAGGTGAGATCTTGTTTTAACTGTCCAAGGAGTCTTATCCAATAAAGCCCCTTTTTATTTCCAAATAAAGCAAAAGGAGAACAAAAGGAGTAGAGTTTACTTGTAAGTTGCTAAGAATTGACCAACAAGTAGTTCCCAGAGTTTTGTTGTAACACTTAAAGAACAGCTGACTGAATGGGATCCATGTGCCATTAAATCAATTCATATTATTTAACCTTACCTTACTGGCACGTGAAAGAGAAAACAAATGAATAACAATAAAAGTCTCAGCTTCAGTGGATCTGAAGTGGCTGTGTCTTCCATCCCAAATTAGCAGGCCAGCAGGAGAGATGGTTTGCATCTGGATAATTCTTTAGTAGAGTTCCCTGGATAGGCTGTCACATTTCCTGCTTGTTGCCTGTAAATTTCTACATAGACTGGTTAAGGGCATTTTTAAACAGATTTTAGAAGGCTTGGGCCTTTAACCATCCTTCTAGTCACAAAATCCACACAGATTGAAGGCCAACCAAGTCTGCTCTCTGTAGCAGCCAGGGCAGTTTCTGAGTCACAAACAACTCCCAGTTTGGAAGCCGACTGTGGAGGCAGCTTTCTGTAGCCATAGACTGCCACGGTCCACTCAGCTAGCACTCATGTCAACCTGTATCCTATAAAGCAAAATGTTAATTTTGGGGTCCGGAAAATTTAGGTTAATAGTCACACCTGTGCAGTTATTTCGAAATGACTCTGGTCCCTTGATCTTAAAGAGTTTGAGAGCACCGCGAAAAAAGAGAAAAAAAATGGAGAAGCAAAATCTTAATCTATACCAAAGAATTGTCAGGATTAGATGTACACTTGACTCTTAGCATAGATAGACATAAAGAATAACACACTGGTTGTACATAATTGCACTTATATCATGTGCTGTATATTAAAACCTTTTGGAGTTTTTCTTAGACACATTTGTTTGCTCCCAAACATATCAGTTTAGGCTTAAAACCTGTTTTTTGTTTTGTTTTTAAGTTTTACCAACACATAGACATAGACATAGACATACATACACATACAGACAATGTGCACACGTTTTGGGGCGCGCTTAGAATTGTTCTTTAATTGGCCATGTAAGTTTTTCTGGAATTCCAGTGGCAAATGATATTATTTTGCCTATATTCTAGAACCACGTGGTTAGATAGTAAACAAACAAACAAAACAAAAAACCTTTTCAGCAAACCAAAATTTTCAGATCATCTGAGAAGCCACATTTTGAGAAACCAGTTTAGCTCACAAAGGGAGTATATGGGAGACAGGATATGAACACAGACAGTGAGCTCACAGTAAGACACCTTCATCTTCTAGCATTTGAATTGTAAGGCACCTTTGAAATGCAAGGTTACAGGACTCTGCCCAGCCTCCAGGAATTTGGCATGCTTGTTACCTGGGGGATGGGCAGGCTTTCACTCCATCCAATCCTATTGTCTACCATGTGCTCAATGCTAGAGAAAGTTTATTATTTAGCCAAACAAGCAGAATTTAACTGAATCTCCAAAACTGAAACATCAGTAACAAGAATAGAAAACCTTTGAGTCTTTTAAAGCAGATGTTAAACAAATATCAATACCCATCCTATGTCACAGGCAGGCAGGCAGAGTTTAGAGGAAGACAGAAAAAGAGACAGAGAGAACTTCATCTGCCTGAGCGCTCATAGAAGTTAGGTAAGTCCTGCAAAATATTCCAAATATATATGATTGGGCTCAAATTTGAGCAGCTTTCCTGAAACAATTTAGACTTGATGAGCAACCAGCTGAGCTGAACTAGAGATCAGTTGTCTCCAAACACCCACAATTGCTGATCTCCTTGACCTAGCCCAGTGGATTTATGGAAAATGTAAGCTCCAGGCTAATGGTCACTCACCCTGGTTGGGGTTTCAAATCTGTCCTGGTGGATGGAAATAGAGCGCTCGGTCAGGAGAAGTTACCATGGTGGTGTTAGCATTTCCCTAGCCTCAGGTCCCTTCCCCCTGCTAGCAGCCTGCACCTAGGAGAGCTGTAAGTCTGCCAGGACTCCCTTTAAAGGAGTTTGTTGTTCTGGATGAAGCTGTGATAATAGAGCTATAACTGATTTTAACATATTTTCAACATAGGTCAATCTATCTTTAGTAGGCTCATTGCATAATTTTTCCTCAGTGTCTGAGCCATCTGAGTCTTCCTTACTATCTAGCCTAGTGGGTTCAGGTCTTTGTTAATTTTCTCAGCTCTTCCCAGGCAGCAGCATACGCTCCCAGAGCTGGGCAACACACATCAGGTCCCTGTTCAGTTTCTCCAATCCACTGATCGATTTTAATCTGTTCATGTCTAAGATCTAAGCAATCTCGGACCAGATACCAGAGAATAATAGCATCCACTGAGGTTTTCTCAGGGCCAGTTGCATCATAATGTTCCCTTTTTTTTTTTTTTTCAATTTTCTAACAAGTTTCTAAGTTATTGGTTCCTTCCTCCAGGAACTGGGGGCATGCTTTCTCAATAAAATAAAAGAAACGTTCTAAGTTACATTGGCCAACTTTCACTGCCCGGGCATTAAGCATGCCTTTGGGGGCCTGCATGTATAGCATGCGGCTATTACCTTGTCCCATAATTTATTACTCCCGACAATACACTCTCCTCCCGCTCTCCTTCCCAACTATTCGGACGTCCTTACCTGAGCGGGGGTCACCTGCCGTCGATCCCAGGCCTTCAGGTCCCTGTTCAGGCGCCAAACCTGCCGGGCCAGCCGGCAGGGGGACAAGAATCCTGACTGAGGGGCGGCGGGGATAAGGAAAAGGAAAAATAAGGCAAGAGAAAAAAGACAAGAGACAAAGATGGGGCATGGGAGGTCTGCAGCCGCAAGGTTGAACCTCAAGACTGCAGCAACAGTTTATTCCAACTCCCAGCTTATATGCAGTTTTGGAACCAGGGAATAGCATAGGATTGTTAAAATTCCAGAACATAAAGAGGCTTTGAAGTTTGCAACATTTGATTACAGTAGACACAGGACAAGGTTGATTAACATAGGAATCTACTCCAGCGGACATAGCAAGGTGGGGACATAGCAAAGCAATTCCGGATAGTGGCTGTGAACAAATGTCCTTGCCTTTAGCATATCCTGGCGGTAACAGCACAGCCAGAGGTGATAATGAACCTAGGTGCAGGTTTGGCTCCCGACATCTTGGCGACATCGGCACAGCCAGAGGTCAGGATGAGCTTAGCTGCTAGCTCGGCTCCCGACAACATTGTAAATGATGGAGGCCAATTTTGAATGCTGTCTCCAATCAGATCTCAGTTGGAAAATACCTCTCCATTGCTATTCCATTGTGTGTGTGTGTGTGTGTGTGTGTGTGTGTGTGTGTAAGGAAAATGTCATCCATAATTCACCTAGTCTTCCATAAGATACCTATTCAACTCTCCATATTTGGCTAAAGTGGCAGAGTGTTAGCCTTGAGCAAAACAAAGCCAGGGACTGCTCAGGCCCTGAGTCCAAGGCCCAGGACTGGCAAAAAACAAACAAACAATTTTACCACAGAAAAAGAAAAATCAGGAAGCAATGCTTTTATTCCCCACAAAGACACGACACTTACTGCAGATTTTGTCTGCTCATCCTCGTTTGTCCGGAGTCGAGGAAGAGAATTCTGAATGGTTTCAGAGGCTACTAGGAAGACACAGGTGGATGGTCAGTACAATGACAGCGTTGCTTGAAATTATTCAATTATCATTAGTTGGGTTAACTTGAGTCAAGAATAGAAAGATGGTTGAGGAGAAGAGCAAAGAAACCTCATCGGTGAAAAATGGGTTCGAGTGTGAGAACACACTAGCTGGGCACTAGTGGCTCATGCCTCTAGTCCTAGATATTGAGGAGGCTGAGATCTTAGGATTCTAGTTCAAAGCCAGCCAGGGCAGGAAAGTCCTTGAGATTATTTCCTTGAATTAACCACCACAAAACTGGAAGTAGAGCTGTGTAACTCAAAGTGGTAGGTTGATAGCCTCGAGCAGAAAAAAAAGAGCTCAGCAACAGTGTCCAGACCTGGGGTTCAAATCAAACAATGGACAAAACAAAAGGTATGGGGCAGGGAAAGAATGCATGCTCTGCTTCAATGAACACCTTCCCTTTCAGAAGCTGAAACCAATTTCTACTAGCTTGGTACTGTCATACCTGTCTACTCATTTGGAATTCTTTGTATCGAAGACAACAGTTATTAGGAGACCTGTTTTAAACCTCAATAGTCTTTCTCTTCCCTATACCTCCTAATCCATTCTCAGTGGGTAAACGGCAAATAAAAAAAAAAAAAAAAAACAATGAACTGATGCCATTAGCAAAATTTACTACCATGTCATTTGGTTACTGATGTGGAAAATGTGTGTGTGGGGGGGGGGTGTACATGTACTTCAAGCAGGTAGCCTCCAAACTCACAAGTCTTTCTGGGATTGGGAAGGAGGTAGATAGGAATGCCATCTAACCCAGGTGTCCTAGAGACTGGAAGTTTGGGGGCTATACACAGAAATTGCAATCAAGATGAACCTTGTGGGGCTGGGAATATGGCCTACTGGCAAGAGTGCTTGCCTCATATACATGAAGCCCTGGGTTCGATTCCCCAGCACCACATATATAGGAAACGGCCAGAAGTGGTGCTGTGGCTCAAATGGTAGAGTGCTATCCTTGAGCAAAAAGAAGCCAGGGACAGTGCTCACGCCCTGAGCTCAAGCCCCAGGACTGGCAAAAAAAAAAGATGAACCTTGTGTTACTTGTCACTGTAACACGTGTCAGTGTGTGCTGGAAATGTGGCTCCATGGTAGAGTGCTTGCCTAGCATGCATGAATCCCTGGATTCAATTCCTCAGCACCACATACACAGGAAAAGCCAGAAGTGGTGCTGTGACTCCAGTGGTAGAGTGTTAGTCTTGAGCTGAAGAGCTCAGGAACAGTGACTAGGCCCTGAGTTCAAGCCCTATGACCGACCAAAAACCAACCAACCAACCAAAGAATGCATTGGTAACGGATTACTTTGTAAAACTTTACATTGGTATTGCCTGTGGATGTGGATTTTATAGTGAAATGAACCCTCAAACATATATTGACAAACGTTCCATTTACAACCAACCATACACCAAAATGACCTAGCTGCTTTGAGGGAAAAAATGGAGATGGCCAGAAGTTTTGTTTTTTTCTTTACCACAGTCCTGCTCATACTCGCCTCATATACATGGAGCCCTGGGTTTGATTCCTCAGCACCACGCAAATAGAAAACAGCCAGAAGTGGTGCTATGGCTCAAGTGGCAGAGTGCTAGCCTTGAGCAAAAAGAAGCCAGGGACAGTGCTCAGGCCCTGAGTTCAAGCCCCAGGACTGGCCAAAGAAAAAAAATCATTAGAGAAATTGGTATTGGGGAGGATGAAAACACACTAGGACAATGTGGTAAGTAAATTGGAACCAGACCATTCAATGGGCAGCATTGAGAAAGTCAGCATGTACATACTTTTGCAGCAACAGTTCAAGTTTCCCATCTCGCAGTAGTGTAGGTATCACTCTGAGAGCACCCCAACTGCCTCTGCTAGGATGCTCAATGTGGAGTGACAGTTAGGTTGGAAGGCATCCCCACATCCCCAGGGTGACAGGCCCTCTTAGAATGCTCACCATCAGCCTCTGACACATGGCCATAGGACAGTACAGGTTTTGATTCAAAATTGAATTTATCAGATACATAGATTACCATACTGGGAATATGAAATTGTTTTCTAAAAAGTGAAATATATAATCTACACAATGAAAATGTGTTCAGATGTGCCATTAAGAGTAGATGTTGCGGGCTGGGAATATGGCCTAGTGGCAAGAGTGCTTGCCTCCTACACATGAAGCTCTCGGTTAGATTCCCCAGCACCACATGTATGGAAAACGGCCAGAAGGGGTGCTGTGGCTCAGGTGGCAGAGTGCTAGCCATGAGTGGGAAGAAGCCAGGGACGGTGCTCAGGCTCTGAGTCCAAGGCCCAGGACTGGCCAAAAAAAAACCAAAAACCAAAAGAGTAGATATTGCGCTGGGCCCTGGTGGATCACACCTGTAATCCCAGCTACTTAGGAGCTTGAGATCTGAGGATCAGGGTTCCAAGCCAGCCCGGAAAGGAAAGTCTGAGAGACTATCTCCAAGGAACCTCAAGAAAACGAGAAGTGGTGCTGTGGTTCAAGAGGTAGATCACTAGACTTGAGCTGAAGAGCTCCGGGACAGTACCCAGGCTCAGAGTTCAAGCCTATGACTAACAAAAATAAAAAATTAAAATAAAGGGCTGGGAATATGGCCTAGTGGCAAGAGCGCTTGCATCCTATACATGAAGCCCTGGGTCTGATTCCCCAGCACCACATACATTGAAAATGGCCAGAAGTGGTGCTGTGGCTCAAGTGGCAGAGTGCTAGCCTTGAGCAAAAAGAAGCCAGGGACAGTGCTCAGGTCCTGAGTTCAAGCCCCAGGACTGGCAAAAAAATAATAATAAATAAATTAAAATTAAAAAGAATTGTGAAAAGTAACTGCTGAGGCTTAGGGATTTTAAATGTAGTGGCCCAGGATTGTGAATCAGGTTATCTACCAGGCTTGGTTATTTTTGAGAGAGGGCCTCTCTTGTACATGAGCTGGCCTAGATCCTCCTGTTTGTCCTAGCTTCTGTTACTGAGAACACAGCATGTCCCTCTGGATTGAAGCAGTTTCCAGACAGACTCTAGGGTGTGAGCTGGTCTTGAAACACAATCTCCCAAATCTACTTCCCATGTGGTTAATGTGACAGTCTTGATTCACTAAACCTTGCTAGATTTGGGTTTTGACATTGGCATTCAGAAGAGTTTGGCCAGTGATTCTCCTCTCGTGGATTATCTATTTCTACATTTATTGTCAACCTTCTCTTGAGTTGATGAAAGCAGTATGGTTGTGCACCTTTGTGTTTATTCTCCAAAAGGAAATCTGCAATATCGATATTAGAAAATGTTCATTTTTCTAAATGTACATCATTTTAGGACAGCTGCCATCAAAGAGGAATCAACATAAAAATTGAGCGATATTATAAATGTAAGAAATATACTTAAAAATCATTAGAGAGGACTGGGAATGTGGCTTAACGGTAGAGTGCTTGCCTAGCATGCATGAAGTCCTGGGTTCAATTCCTCAGTACCACATACACAGAAAAAGCTGGAAATGGCACTGTGACTCAAGTGGTAGAGTGCTAGTCTTGAGCAAAAAGCCAGGGTCAGTGCTCAAGCCCTGAGTTCAAGCCCCAGGACTGGCCAAAGAAAAAAAAATCATTAGTGAAATTGGTATTGGGGAGGATGAAAACACACTAAGACTATGTGGTAAGTAAATTGGAACTAGACCATTCAAAGGGCAGCATTGAGAAAGTCAGCATGTACATACTTCTACAGCAACAGTTCAGGTCTCCCATCTTGCAGTAGTGTAGGTATCCCTCTGAGAGCACCTCAACTCTGCCTCCGCTAGGAAGCTCAAAGCAGACTGACAGTTGGGTTGGAAGGCATCCCCACATCCCTACGGTGACAGGCCCTCGTAGAATGCTCACCATCAGCCGCTGACACACGGCAGCTGGCCATAGGACAGTACAGGTTTTGATTCAAATCTGAATTATCAGACACATAGATACAGAGTTCAAGCCCCAAGACCAACTCATGTCTTCCTGACATACTAGAGAGTCTCACCATTTTATTGGGATGAGGCATTTTAGTGCCAGGAAAGACTTTGCCCTCTTAAGTCCAGAAAAACCCATCATTTCATTTCCTGTCCTTTATACCCTCAAGTTAATTGAATAGATTCTTTTGACTCACTCTTGCCACTAGGCCATATCCCCGGCCTCACTGGGATTTTAATGTTGTGGATTCCACAAACTAGAAACCTGGTCTGATTTCTATATTGAGCAATCAAAAAGACTCAAATCAAGAATTTGCTTTGTAGAATAAGACTGAAACAATAGCATTTGGTCAGCTCAACCGGATCCTCCTTTAAGTACCAGCCTTAAGCTGTTTTCCTGGACAAAACTTTAGTCTGCATGACCATGACAGAAATAAAATAGCCCCAGAAGCCCCTATAGCTTCAGGCAGCTGCCAATGATCCAGATTGTCCCTTCATGTTTCCTTTAATCTGTTGGAGAAGAACAAGTTCTAGGATCCCCTCACATTTCCTTTCATAACTATACCCTCATCTTTACTGGCTCAAGTCCAGATTTACAATGAGAATCTGAGAAGTCAGGAGTATATTTCATATAGCATATAATAACCAAATTACATCTTTGGGAGAGGGAAAATTCTAAACATTTGTAGAATATGTATCAATGAAAACTTCATTTTATAATCATTATGGTTATTATTAGGAGGAGGAGTATCATTAAGTAGTGGGGCAAAGGAGTTTCCATTTGATCAAGAAGTTTATATGAGGGCTGGGGATATAGCCTAGTGGCAAGAGTGCCTGCCTCGGATACACGAGGCCCTAGGTTCGATTCCCCAGCACCACATATACAGAAAATGGCCAGAAGTGGCGCTGTGGCTCAAGTGGCAGAGTGCTAGCCTTGAGCGGGAAGAAGCCAGGAACAGTGCTCAGGCCCTGAGTCCAAGGCCCAGGACTGGCCAAAAAAAAGAAGTTTATATGAATACAATACCAATATTTTCAATGCCACCCCGTTCAATATTCTGACAATTCCCTCCTCTACTCACCCTTCCTCTCACTCTTCTTATACTTTTTTGTATTTTTGCCCATCCTGGGGCTTTAACTCAGGGCTTGGGCACTGTCCCTGGCTTCTTCTTCCTCAAGGATAGCACTCTACCACTTGAGCCACAGCGCCAATTCCGGCTTGTTCTGTTTATGTGGTGCTAAAGAATCGAATTCAGGACTTCATGTAAGCATTCTACTGCTAAGCCACATTCTCAGCCTTAAAAGAGATTCTTTCATTGCTAAACTATACTGTGTATAGTTTGTGTATACTGTGTATACACAGTATATGTTATGCCCAACAGCATGAATTTTGATCCAATCTGAAAGTTCTGTGACATGTTGTTACTATGGTGATGTGGTCATATACATATTTTCCTGGTACTGAATGTCACTGTCTCTGTTGAGTTGTTAAAGCTCAAGTAGCAGAGACTTTTTTGTAGCAGATTGGTTTCGTTGCCATAATTTCACTATAGGAAACTTAATGTGCTGCGGAAATGGTATATCAGTATTTCCCATTCAGTGTTGTCCCTTCAATTGTATTAGTTAATGTCTCAAAATACTACTCTAAAAAGTTTCTCTGAATTATAACAGAAAGTTAAAATTGTATTTTAGTATTATTTCATTATTCAGTTCATGTATTTGAATCTTCTATCCAATACCTTGTCTTTAATCATTTCTTCATTAATAATATACATTAATTCCCAATACAAACTGCACTAGTGAAGTTTTCCCAAATATTTCAAAAAGTAAAAATGACAAACTACTTTATTTTGTGCTGCTCAGGGACTGGGTGCTGTCCTTGTGCTGCTTTTGCTCAAGGCTGGTGCTCTATCAATTGAGCTACAGCTACATTGCTGGCTTTTTGGTAGTTTATTGGCGACAAGAGTCTCACAGACCTTACTGAGACTGGCTTCAAACCATGATCCTTAGAACAGCATCCTCAGTAGCTAGGATTACAGATGTCTAGGCCACTAGCACCTGGAAATAGCCTTTTCTAATGCAGGCTTCCACATAATTTAGATTCCATAAATTGCAATAATTAATTTCAGCAAATTGGTATGGATACAGAGGGAGGGGTCATTTTGAGACTTTGAACACAACAGAGCATGCCTGTTTTGTGTTCTAGTTCTTCCTAAAGAAGAATCAGCAATTCGACAGGGAGAGGTAAGATGACCTTTCTTAGCTTGAAATACGAATGTTATTACCATATTTTAAATGTTTTCATTAACATAGTATATAAGAATAAGAACGGTTGTACATTTACTATGGTAAGAGCATTAGGAATCTTGTCATACAATCCTCTTCTAATTAGTGCAAGGAAATTGTAGATATGAGGTCAGGATCACATTAAGAGGCCTTTTCACTTGAAAAAAAAGTCTTGTTCTTATTTCATGTTAAGTGTTTTATCTTTTTGTTATGGTTTGCCAGTCCTGGGTCTTGAACTCAGGGCCTGGGCACTGTCCCTGAGCTGCTTTTGCTCAAGGCTAGTAGGAGTGCTTTGCCACTTGAGCCATAGCGCTACTTCTAGCCTATTCTGTGTGTGTGGTACTGAGGAATCGAACCCAGGGCTTTATGCATGCTAGGCAAGCACTCTACCACTAAGCTACATTCCCAGCCAAGAGTTTCATCATTTTCACTCAAATGTTTTCAGATAGAATAACCATAAAAAGTGTTAGCCTTTGTTAGAAGTAGCTCAGCGTGTTTGGAGTGTAGCCTAGGAATAAAGCACTCAAAAGGGACTCCACTTCTACAGAAGGATGCACCATCAGTTCCAAATCTACAGAAGGATGCACCATCATCTCCAAATCTGGCAAATGAACCTAACACAGTGGGCCTAATACAGCAGGGCCTGCCCCTCTGCTCAGATTGGCTGAGCTCAGCTCCATCTGTAAAGGATGCTATGCCTCAAATAACAGTAGGCCACAAAAACTCAAGGAGATTCAAACAGGATGTCTTCTTCAATGTGCACCTTTAAAGAGATGTAACCAAAATGTAACTACCAAGGGCCAAGCCACCTAGCCAAACTTTTTAGAAAATAAACTTAACAATTCCCACAAGATTAACAGAAAGGAATCCAATTAGTTGGATAGAAAAGACACATGTTTTCCATAGATGCCCTCTACTATTGCTTCTGGGGCTTTGGTGATTTGACCTTGTTCCCCTTTTTTCCTTTCTCTCTTCCTTCTTTCCGTCGTTCCTTCCTTCCTTCCTTTCTTTCTTTCTTTTTCTTTCTTTCTTTCTTTCTTTCTTTCTTTCTTTCTTTCTTTCTTTCTTTCTGCCTTTCTATCTTTCTACCTTTGTGTCTTTCTTCCTTTTTCTCCCTCTCTCTTTCTCTTTTGTGGAAGCTCTGGGGCTTGAACTCAGGGCATGGCTACATTGTTTCAGTTTCTTTCTTCCCTCCACAAGGTTAACAGGCTCTACTACTTGAGTCATAGCTCAACTTCTGTCTGGGTTTGTTTTTTTTTTGGTGGTTAAAAGGAGATAAGAGTTCCATGGAAAGCCTTGGGCACTAGGGACAGGCTTGAAATCTGAGGATTGTGGTTCAAAGCCAGCCTGTGCAGGAAAGTCCATGAGACTCTTATCTCTAACCACCAACAAGACAGAAAGTAGTAGAGCTTTACTCATGAGCATAGCACCCTAAGTCCAAGCCCAAACCCCGCACTCACTAAAAATTGTCTCATGGACTTTCTTGCCCAGGCTGGCTTCAAACCACAATCTTCAGATTTCAATGACCTGAGCTGGTAGGATTACAGGTTTGAGCCATGATTTTAAAACTTCTGATTGGCTCCTCTCTTTGACTTCCTTTTCATTTATTTATTGTTTTTTTTTAAACTTCTTTTTAATTCTTTTTATTTCTTTATTGTCAAAGTAATGTACAGAGGGGTTACAGTTTCATACGTAAGGCAGTGCGTACATTTTTGTTTTGTTTTGTTTTATGTTGCCAGTCCTGGGGCTTGAAGTCAGGGCCTGATCACTGTCCCTAGCTTCTTTTTGCTCAAGGCTAGCACTCGGTGACTTGAGCCACAGCACCACTTCTGGCTTTTTCTATGTATATGGTGCTGAGGAATCGAACACAGTGCTTCATGCATGCTAAGCAAGCATTCTACCACTAAGTCACATTCCCAGCCCTTCACTTGATCATGAGAAGCACTCATTTCTTTTTTTTCTTTTTTCTTTTTGCCTGTCCTGGGGCTTGGACTGATAGCTTTGGAGCACCGTCACCACCAGGGGTTGTGAACACCACCCAAATTCCTGACCCTGAAGAGTCTGCTTTCCAGAGATCTAAGCATCCAACCAAGAGATTCCAGCACTGTGGCAATCTTGACCCCAATAGAAAGGGTAGAAGTCAGGATGGTAGGTGAACTGTGATTTCTTCCTGACATTACCCTAGAAGGATGCACCCCAGAATCTCTGGGAGGGACAGAAGCTGGGATACTGAAGACATGGTATTTTCCCTCCACCCTCAGGGACAACCCAAGTCGACCTCCCACTGCCTTGAGCATTCTCATAGCTTTACCTTTGTCCACCTCTAGGTCATCTGTCCTCACTATAATAAGCACAGTGGTAAGTGTGCATTTTTTCCTGCTTCTTTGTAACCATCTTATCCTTCCTTCTTTTTTCTACCCTCTTCATGAATGTTCAAGTTCATGTACTTTTTTTTCCTTTCACTTTACCAGCTCTCAAACATCCTTATATGAAGTCCCACACTACAAAGAGCTCAGTCCTTTTCACAACATCACTGTCTGGACCACGGACAGCCAACTTTGCTTTGGCTTGTTTCATATGAGCTCTGAACCAAACCAAGCAAATTCCCTTATAGTAATCAGTCTAAATGACAAGTTCCTTATCGAAAGTTTGTTATCAAGACTCCACGTGGGATGGTGGAAGTTAGTTTGGGTCCTGGATTGGGCCAGCACTCAAAGCAGGAGATGTTAGAATAGGGGACGTCATGCAGGCGCCTCCGGACAGGAAGCAACAGTCCACAATAGGCCTGGAGCCCCAGGGAATGGGGAGGGGAGTGACCCAGGGAGAAGCTCTGCTTGAGAGCTCAGGGTGGGAACAGCCCAGCAGCCCCCAGGGAAAGCTCAGGGCAGGTGCTAAGTCTTCCCAGCAATTGCCCACTTGGGGGCTCCAGGTCACTGCCCTTTCAGCAGATTTTGTTGCTGTGATTTTACTGGGTCCTGGAACTGGAACTCTCTGGGCCTAGGTGCTGTCCCTGAGCTTTTGTGGTCCAGGCTAGTACTCCACTACTGAAGCCACAGCTCCACTTCTGGCCCTTTGGGGTTCATTAGAGATAAAAGTCTCTCAGACTTTTCCTGCCCAGGCTGGTTTTAAATTGCAGCCTCCTGAGTAGCTGAGATTATAGATGTGAGCCACCAGCACCTGACTAAAACAGATTTTTTTTCTACATTTCCTTTTTCTGAGCCTCAAGTTTCTCACCCATGAAATGGATACAAATAGGTGTACATACCAGTAGTGACCATTTCTGCAGCATTCCTTTGTGTGAAGACCAGTGTTAAATATTTTACACGTATGCTTAGGGTTTTTGTCTCACAAACATGGCAGGGGGGGTCACTTCATTTATTACCCAGAAGTTATTAAGCCAGAGTTGGAACTGTGGCTCAAGTGGTAGAATGCTAGCCTTGAGTGGAAAAAGCTAAGGGACAGTGTCTAGGCCCCTAAGCTCAAGCCCCAATACTGAGGGGCTGGAGAGAGGGAGAGGAGAGGGGAGGGTGAGACAGATAGGAGAGGAGAAAGAATGAACAAACAAGATTAAAGGCAGAGGGCTGGGAATATGGCCTAGTGGCAAGAGTGTTTGCTTTGTATACATGAAACCCTGGGTTGATTGCCCAGCACCACATATATAGAAAATGGCCAGAGGTGGCGCTGTGGCTCAAGTGGCAGAGTGCTAGCCTTGAGCAAAAAGGAAGCCAGGGACAGTGCTCAGGCCCTGAGTCCAAGGCACAGTACTGGCCAAAAAAAAAAAAAAAAAAAAAAAGATTAAAGGCAAAGAAGTCAAGCCTTGCAATATGTGCATTCTCAAATATGGCCACCAGAGGGTAGCAAAGACACGCAAAGGAATCAGCTTTAATTTCAATGAAAAAAAATATATATATATATATATATTTGGTTGGGGGGGGCTAGCTACAAATTTACTATTGCATCATGGCCCTAAGAATTTGAGTTTTATGTGTCAAATGATTTACAATCATTAACTAGGTAAATTCTCATCATAAACCTATGAGGTGATTTCTTTTTCTTTTTCTTTTTCTTTTTTTTAAGATCTGAGACTGGGACTTGATACCTGATCCTTGGCTGGCCCTCTACTAACTGAACCACGCCTCCAACTCCAAGATTTGCGATTTCTAATTTATAAAATAGGATAATGAGACAGGGCTGTCATTTCCCAGTCGGAGAACGTGACATGTATTAAATACCTGGCATGACTGTTTCCAACATTTTTCTATGCTGATACATTGGGAAATGTGTGCACACTTGTGTTGGTTGTGTTGTGTTGGTTCATGTGTGTGCACATGTACCTCTGGAGACCACGTCCATTGATATGTTGTTTTGAAAATTCTGATCACAGGGTTTGTGTGTGTGTGTGTTAACCTTCCTGTGATGCTAAAAAACACTAACATGGGGGCTGGGAATACATCCTAGTGGTAGAGTGCTTGCCTTGTATATATGAAGCCCTGTGTTCAATTCCTCAGCACCACATATATAGAAAAAAGCCGGAAGTGGTGCTGTGGCTCAAAAGTAGAGTGCTAGCCTTGAGCAAAAGAAGCCATGGACAGTGCATAGATAGCAAGATGAGAAAGAGAGGAAAAGACAGGCAGAGAGAGAGAGAGAGAGAGAGAGAGAGAGAGAGAGAGAAGCTGAACAGGATCCAAAGCCCTGCTGGGGACAGATAAGAAATGATGGCAAATTCCCTTGAGGCCAACAGCCGAGAGGGCTTTGTCTGTGCCTCGGGTTCCAGTACTGAAAAGCCAGCATTCTAACAGATTCCAGTGACAAATCCTGCCACCACACCCACACTAGAAGCCCCAGGGTGACTCACGGTTCCATTACCTGAGGATGGGCAAAGAGCAGTGCAAAGGAGAACCAAGTGTGGGAAACAGTTGGGAGGATAGGTGAAGGGGATGTGGAGTATGGCAATCCCTAGAAATAGGGGCTCCCCCCACCATGGGTTCCTTTCCACCCCACCCACCCTCTGACATCGTGGCCACACCTGAGCCCGTCCATTGCTCCCTGCCCTTTTTTACAAAAGAGCCAGAAGTGAAGCTGTAGCTCAAGTGGTAGAGCACTAGCTTGAGCAAAGAAGCTCAGGGACAGCACCTGGGCTATGAGTTGAAATCCCAGGATCTATACACAGAACAGAAAGAAAGAAAGAAAGAAAGAAAGAAAGAAAGAAAGAAAGAAAGAAAGAAAGAAAGAAAGAAAGAAAGAAGGAAGGAAGGAAAGAAGGAAGGAAGGAAGGAAGGAAGGAAGGAAGGAAGGAAGGAAGGAAGGAAGGAGATGGAATTGGGTACCAGTACCTCATACCTGTAGTCCTAGCTTACTCAGTAGGTAGCAATCTGTTGACTGCAGAAAATTCCCCAGGAGTCCTATTTCCAATGAACCAGTGAAAAACAAACACCCGCAAGAAGTATGGCTTAGAGGGTAGAATGCCAGCCTTGAGTGGAAAAAGCTAAGCAGTGTGTACAGTGTGCATAGTGTGTATAGTGTGTAACATGTGTATAGTATGCCTTTGGTAGTATATCTTATACTTCAAAATATCTGCCTTGAGGCTGGGAATATGGCCTAGTGGTGCTCACCTCATATACATGGAGCCCTGGGTTCGATTCCTCAGCACCACACATGTAGAAAATAGCCAGTAGTGGTGCTGTGGCTCAAGTGGCAGAGTGCTAGCTTGGAGCAAAAAGAAGCCAGGGACAGTGCTCAGGCCCTGAGTTCAAGCCCCAGGACTTCCCAAAGGAAAAACATCATTAGAGAAGTTGGTATTGGGGAGGATGGAAACACACTAGGACAATGTGTTAAGTAAATTGTAACTAGACCATTCAAAGGGTAGCATTGAGAAAGTCAGCATGTACATACTTTGCAGTAACAGTTCAAGTCCACATTTTCTGAAAGGTCTCAAGTCCCAATTCATTTCCAGTAATGGTGTTTTTACAGTTCAATTTAATAAGAGGTTTAAATTTCTTTTTTTTTTCACTTTTCTAGTCTTAAAGGTTTGATTAAAAATCAGTTCACTTTCCCAGAAGGCATTTTTTTCCTTTGCAGTATGAAAGAATCCACAATGACTCCTTCCTCAAACAGACTCCCAGTCTCTAACCTGTGCTTAATGATGAGAATTTCTCAAAAATGTAAATGTGTGTTATCCTTTTTTTTTTTTTACAACATAATACACTCTATCCTAGTCATTACTGAATGGACACATGACTGAATTTCCCCAGTACCTTCATTTGGCTCTAGCTCAGGGTCTCCACTTTTGGGTGGCCAGAGACGAATTCTTCTGCCATAATAGTCTGGATTCCTCGACAACGATCTCGATCTCACAGGTGGTGATTCCTCACGACAGCAACAACAACCTGTCAAATGTATTACAGTAGATTCAGGGGTGGACATCTTGCTTGCCTAGAGGTTTGGTGGTAAACAAGTAATGATTTATTCCCATTAAAACATAGGGTTTTTCCCCCTAATATTTGTGCATATGCTGGAGTATAGTGTGATATTTGAGAACATGTCCATGTGTATAGTGTGTATAGTGTGCATAGTGTGTAGAGTTTGTAACATGTGTATAGTATGCCTTTGGTAGTATATCTTATACTTTAAAATATCTGTCTTGGGGCTGGGAATATGGCCTAGTGGTAGAGTCCTCGCCTCATATACATGGAGCCCTGGGTTCGATTCCTCAGCACCACGCAAATAGAAAACAGCCAGAAGTGGTGCTGTGGCTCAAGTGGCAGAGTGCTAGCTAGCCTTGAGCAAAAAGAAGCCAAGGACAGTGCTCAGGTCCTGAGTTCAAGCCCCAGGACTGGCCAAAGAAAAAAAATCATTAGAGAAATTGGTATTGGGGAGGATGAAAACACACTAGGACAATGTGGTAAGTAAATTGGAACTAGACCATTCAAAGGGCAGCATTGAGAAAGTCAACATGTACATACTTTTGCAGCAACAGTTCAAGTTTCCCATCTCGCAGCAGTGTAGGTATCACTCTGAGAGCACCTCAACTGCCTCTGCTAGGACGCTCAATGTGGAGTGACAGTTAGGTTGGAAGGCATCCCCACATCCCCAGGGTGACAGGCCCTCTTAGAATTCTCACCATCAGCCTCTGACACATGGCCATAGGATAGTACAGGTTTTGATTCAAAATTGAATTTATCAGATACATAGATTACCATACTGGGAATATGAAATTGTTGTCTAAAAAGTGAAATATATAATCTACACAATGAAAATGTGTTCAGCGGTGCCATTAAGAGTCAATGTTGCTCCTCAGCGGCGGCGACACACCAGAAAGGCCTGGAGACTGCGGAGCTGGGGGGCGGGAGAGAAGCGCGACGGGGACACGCCCCTTGGTAGGGGCGCTGGGGATTGGCTGGCCCCGCTGTCACTCAGGCTGCCGCGGGCGGGGCGAGGCAGGGCAGGGGCGTGGCGGAGGGACCCGCGAACCGTGCATTCCCGCTGGCGGGGAGAGTCACCGGCGGGGTGCACGCGTGGGCTGGGCGCGCGCAGGCGTCACGCGGGGAAAGTCCTCCGTGTGTGTGTGTATGTGTGTGTCATCCGTGCCGGGGCACCTGCGGCTCCCCCCCTCCCCCCCCTCGCCCCGGGTCCTCTCCAGCCCGCTCGTCCGCCCGCGCGCGCAGAGTGAGCGCTGGCCCCTCGCAAGAACGCCAGAGGCCGTGGCGGCAGCGGCGGCGGCTCGGGCGGCTCGGGCGGCAGCAGCAGCAGCAGCAGCAGCACGGGCAGCGTCGGTGGCAGTAGCAGCTCCGGCGCTCGGAGAGAGGCGAAGCATGGAGGACTTAAGAACGGGAGGAAAGGAGGACTTTCCGGAAGCTCCTTTTTCACGTGGTTTATGGTCATTGCATTGCTAGGAGTGTGGGCATCTGTGGCTGTCGTGTGGTTTGATCTTGTTGATTATGAGGAAGTCCTAGGAAAACTAGGAGTCTATGATGCTGATGGTGATGGAGACTTTGATGTGGATGATGCCAAGGTTCTATTAGGACTTAAAGAAAGATCTGCTTCTGAGCCAACATTCCCACCGGAGGAGGCTGAGCCACACGATGAGCCCGAGGTCCAGGCTCCCCGGGGCTCAGAACCCCAGAATATTGAAGATGAAATAAAAGAACAGATTCGGTCTCTTCTCCATGAAACGGTACACACAGAACATGAAGACCTGCAGCTAGACGCAGATGGACTAGCAGGAGAACCGCGGCCCGAGGATGAGGATGTCCTTCCAGCAGCTGATGTCACTGAGAGAGGGCAGACCCTGGAACCTGGGACATTGTATGAAGAAATTCAGGATAAGTTCTCTGTAGAGGAGACAGTTTTACAGGACCATCATCAGGATATGGAAGAGAGGATGCATAACCAGGAAATCCCAGATCTCAGTGAACCAGTCGTAGAGGATGACAGACTTTCCCCCACCACAGATGATGTACCATACCAAGATGAATCAGCACATGAGCCTTCAGAAAGTGAAAAGATAGAAATGTCAGATAATGCTGTAGAAGATTCAAACATAGTTCCAGAAGAAGTGCCCCATCTTTGGAAGAAGACCAGCAGGAAGTAGCACCAGATACTTAAAGCTTCAAAAAGACTGCCCCTGCTACTACAGGAGGACCAGCCAAACCAAACACTCCAAAAGATGGCTGAGCTAGATCTTGTGAAGTAATTACAGAGCAGATCAAGATCTTTGGAATGAACACTAAAGATGCTTTGAATGAATTGTAGCCCACTGGCATTTTAGTGTATTCTTTTTGGGTTTTCTTCTTCGTTTTTGTTTTTGTTTTTTTTTTTTAAACAAAATTACATGTCACGTTACATTCCTGCATGTCTTTTTAAAGTAGCATTAGTGGATCCATTGGACTCTTTTCTTTTTTAGTTTGTTTGAAACAGCTTTAGTCTTATTTATGTGAATCTTTCAGACAAGCATAAATACATGAATGATGTAGCAGCAGTTGTCTTGGCAGGGTTTTACTGCATTATTAACAATTACCATTCACTGTGCTGGATTGACTTGTGTACATAGTGTGCTGCAAATGGTGTAAGAGCCCTTGAGAGTGCCTTGCCTTAGCACTCTTCCAACACGTCCTAGAGTCCATGGTTAGCTGCAGTTGCCTGTATCTGCACTGGTACTTGCATCAAATTGTTCTACATTACCATCAAGGAGTCAGGGTCCTACACAGATTTGGAGATTTCTGTAGCTTTACCTGGCTTATGAGAAATGATGTCCTATTTTGATGGCTGCTTTAAGCAGTCATTAACTAATTTTTCAACATGAGGAGGGAAAGCTGCAACTGCAGGTTAAGACTTCGGAAGAAAATGGTCTGCCGAATGAATATCTCCTCAGTAATGCCATGGTCCTCAGCAGCAGTAGTATTCAGTATTTAAACCTAAAAAAAAAGGGTATGGAAAGAAGTGGTGCACAACTTAATGAGTATCTTAACAGCACTAATAGCACTAGAGATTTGGCTAAGAGCACTAGAGATTGCTCCCTGCCGTTGTTGGTACAGTGGGTGATGACTGTCCTTGGGGAGTTCAAGGTGTGTGAGCGGCACCCACAGGACCATTGCTGCTTACGGATGACCCTATTTCCTATTTGCACTGAAAAGTGTATTCAGTTTCTAATCACCCTTTACTTGAGGCCTGGAAATAGTTGCTGTGATAAGCTTATTCCTTTGTTTGAACAGAGAGCAGCTGCCACTTCGTTTTTGAAAGAGCCACACACTCTGAAATGAAAAGCATAAGAAGCAGTTTCATGGATTGGTTGGGGGTGTGGTTATGGTGTTAACATTTTTTTTAGATAAGGTGACTGTTTTCCTGCTTTTAGGGTAATATCATAGAGAGTATATGTTTCTACCATTATTGATCATAGTTGCAATGTACTGAATTCTGTGTGTTGACTTCATGTGTAATGAAACCTGAAATAAGTCATCAAAAAAAGCAATAATTTTCAAAAGCTGTGATGTGAGAGGCAGGGAGTGGTTATTTAAATTATTTTTTAAAAGCCCTCAATATTGTGAATTATAGAGCTCTACTTTGTATAAAGCCATATTTTTTTAGGGACGTAGGTGTGACATGGAACTAATGAATGACGACTTCAATAATTTTTTCTGGACTCTGTATATTTAACCATCTCTAGAACTCTGGAAAATGAGGATTCCTTTTACTGTGGTTTACTTCAAATACATTTTAATTACAGTTCTCTGAATTAATGAACATTGTCTTTACTCATAAATGCCATGTTGGGCAATATCAATGGAATTTTAAAAAATAATGTAAACGTCTGGTTTAATATTATTTGAGTGCAATAAAATACAGAAGGATTCTTTAAAAAAAAAAAAAGAGTAGATGTTGCGCTGGGCCCTGTTGGATCAAACCTGTAATCCCAGCAACTCAGGAGCGTGAGATCTGAGGATCAGGGTTCCAAGCCAGCCAGGACAGGAAAGTCTGAGAGACTATGAGGTGCCAGACTTTGAAGTCAGGCCCCACCACGTGAACCCCATTTTAGAATCGAACCCTGAGCCAATCAGATTGGTACCTGTGTTCTAATTTTGCTTGCACAGCTGATTGTTGTAACCTTGTTCTTTGCCTTTATAAGCCCTGTGTAATCACAGCTCGGGGCTCCCTCCTAACCTCCGCTGTGTCGGTGGGTAGGACGAGGCCCGAGTTGGCAGCTCGTTCAATAAACCCTTGCCTTGCTTTTGCATTTCGGAGTGTCTGAATCTTGGTGGTCTTCTTGGGGGTGGTCTTGCAACTTGGCACAACATTTGGGGGCTCGTCCGGGATAGCCCCAGAGACCCCGAGATCCCAGACTCCGAAGGTAAGAAAACAGCGCTGTTCATTTGTCTTGTCCTGTAATGTGCCTGTTTGTTTGTCTTGCTTTTGCTTATTTCTTGAAGGGGTTGTCGAAGCAGATGTACTTACTTGACAATCCTGGTGAGACCGGGGGATGTCCCAGACTCTTCACCCTTAAAGGGGGATCTCTGGAGCCCCGCTTTCAACTTGAATTCACTCTTTCTGCATCCTTGCAGGGGGATGTGTGGGCCAACTTGGGAAATCTCCAGTTTTTCTTGTTCTTGATCTTGCCTATGTTTTTTTCCTTCTGTATTAATTGTTTTGGTTTCTTTTCTTTTGTAGCCTTTTGGACTAAACATCTGATCAGAGCTATGGGTAACGTTCTATCTTGGGGTCCTCCATCTAGCCCCCTAGATTTGACTCTAGTTAAATGCTTCCCCCTCCATACGCCCCACCCCAGTTAACTCTCCAAGAGGAGGACTCTGAGGAAGATGTTTCAGCTGTGCCCTCCGCCCCGGAGGGCCCCGCTCAATCAACTCGCCGGCGCCAAAGAATTACATCTCTTCACAAATCTACTACCCTTCCCCTACGCCCTATAAGTCCTGTGGATGCGGACGGTCGACAACAATTCCAATATAAGAGAGAAACAGGAGAACGAAGACAGGAAAGGAGTCTGGCTAGGATTTTGGAACAACAACAGAAGGAACTCAGGGAAATCCTGACCTCTATGCAGGCAGGAAACTTTAGACAGTCCTCCTCTCCAAGTAAGGAGCAAAAGCCCAAACCCCAACCAAGGATGGGGAAGAATCAATGTGCTTATTGCAAGAAGGAGGGGCATTGGATCAGAAACTGCCCAGAGCTAGCCCAGGAAAAGGAGGAAAAACATAAAGTAGGATCAAGAGTGTTGTCAACCTTAGAGATGGCTGAGGACAGTGACTGAGGGAGTCGGGGTTCAGATCCCCTCCCTGAGCCCAGGATAACATTAAAAGTGGAGGGGAATCCAGTCATGTTCATGGTAGATACGGGAGCAGAAAATTCAGTATTACTAGCCCCGAGAGGGCCGATGTCCACTAAAACAACATGGGTCCAAGGTGCAACGGGCACTAAACCCTATAAATGGACTACTCAAAGAACAGTGGACTTGGGAGCGGGCCAGGTAACCCACTCGTTTTTAGTCATCCCTGACTGCCCCTATCCATTGCTTGGACGTGATCTCTTAACGAAAATGAAAGCTCAGATACAGTTCACAGACAGTGGGATTTCTGTGACGAACTCAAGAGAAAAGCCTGTTAGTATACTAATAACTAGCAAGTTAGAAGAAGAGTATAGGCTATACCAGCATCTCAAGCCCGAGTCTCCAGAAAATGAGTGGCTACGGGCGTTTCCCCAAGCATGGGCAGAAACTGGGGGAATGGGACTGGCAAAACATCGTCCTCCAATTTTTGTGGAACTTAAAGCCGGAGCTGACCCAGTAAGAGTTTGCCAGTACCCTATGTCACTAGAAGCAAAGAAAGGGATCACTCCTCACATCAGAAAATTATTAGATTTAGGAGTTCTGAAGCCCACCCAGTCAGCCTGGAATACTCCATTATTGCCTATAAAAAAGTCTAATTCCAATGATTATAGACCAGTGCAAGACTTGAGAGAAGTTAACAAGAGAGTAATGGACATTCATCCAACAGTCCCAAACCCATATACCCTGCTGAGCTCCCTGTCACCGAGCCATGTGTGGTATACTGTGTTGGATCTAAAGGATGCTTTCTTTAGCCTGCCCTTAGCCTCACAGAGCCAAAGCTACTTTGCATTTACTTGGCACGATCCTGAAATCGGGATAAGCGGTCAATTGACCTGGACCAGGCTGCCTCAAGGATTTAAGAATTCGCCTACAATCTTTGATGAGGCGTTACATGAAGACCTAAGTGAGTACCGCTCCCAAAATACTGAAATAAGTCTATTGCAATATGTAGATGATTTGTTAATAGCTGCTCCAGACAAGGATAGTTGTTTAAAGGGAACAGCTAGGCTCTTAAAGACTCTTGGCAATTTGGGCTATAGGGCCTCCACTAAAAAGGCACAAATTTGTAAACCTGAAGTCACCTATCTGGGCTTCATATTAAAAGAGGGCAAGCGTTGGCTGTCAGATGCACGTAAAGAGACTGTGCTAAAAATTCCTGTGCCTAAGTCAGCGAGACAAGTCAGAGAATTCCTGGGAACGGCGGGTTTTTGCCGGCTGTGGATACCTGGGTTCGCTGAGATGGCCAAGCCTTTATATGAAGCCACCAAAAACCTCCCAGAATTTCATTGGACTGAGCAGATGCAAAAAGCCTTTGAGGCAATCAAGAAAAGCCTTCTAGAAGCCCCAGCCTTAGGCCTACCTGACGTGAATAAACCATTCACATTGTTTGTGGCCGAAAAGAAAGGAATAGCAAAAGGGGTGCTCACCCAGCCAATTGGGCCCTGGAGACGACCGGTCGCCTATTTGTCAAAGAAATTGGATCCTGTCGCCGCTGGGTGGCCTCCGTGCTTAAGAATAATAGCTGCAGTAGCCCTCTTGGTAAAAGATGCAGATAAGTTGACTCTGGGACAGAATCTGACTGTAGCCACTCCACATGCTCTAGAGGGGGTGCTAAAACAACCACCTGACCGATGGATGAGCAATGCCCGCATGGTCCATTACCAAACGTTGTTACTTAACCCGGCACGTATCAGCTTCTGTGTACCAACAGCATTAAACCCAGCAACTCTGCTGCCGGATCCGGATCTGGAAGCGCCCCTGCATGATTGTGACCAGATCCTGGCCCAAACACATAGCCTCCGGCCAGACTTGCTGGATTTGCCGCTATCACATGCCGAGCACACCTGGTTCACCGATGGCAGCAGCTTCATTCGAGATGGAAAAAGGTATGCGGGTGCGGCGGTTCCTACGGACACTGAGATATTGTGGGCAGAGGCACTCCCTCAGGGGACTTCTGCACAAAGAGCAGAACTAGTGGCACTAACAAAAGCTTTACAGATGGGAAAAGGAATGAGACTAAATATCTATACGGACAGCCGGTACGCTTTTGCTACTGTACACATCCATGGAGCCATTTACCAAGAAAGGGGGCTACTGACAGCTGAAGGAAAGGCCATTAAAAACAGACAGGAGATTTTAAGCCTCATCCGGGCCCTATGGGAACCAGCAAAGATTGCCATTATGCATTGCCCGAGTCATCAAAAGGGAGTTGATTCGGTGACTAGAGGGAATAATCTGGCTGACCAGGCAGCTAAGGAAGCAGCCCTCCATCCCAGAGCAGAAGTATTGACTGTAGTAGACCCAGGACCACGAGCTTTGCCTCCTGTACCCCAGTATTCCCAGGAAGACTTGGAGTGGATAAAAAAAAATTCCCATGACCCAAAAAACCCTGGACAGAGAAGGAAACGATGACTGGTGGAAAACTGGTGAAGGGAAACTTATCTTGCCACAAAGGCTAGGTAAGGGGATCCTTAAAAGAATCCACCGAGCTTCTCACATGGGAACCCGAAGAATGCAGGACTTGCTCCGACATTCCAAAGTAAAAATTAGACAAGGAGATCAACTTATTGAAAATATTGTTAAAAATTGCAAGGCCTGTCAGCTTACCAATGCCCCCAATCAACAAGTTACTAAAGGAGCTCGCTTCCGTGGGGATAGGCCAGGCGTGTATTGGGAAGTAGATTTCACAAAAATCAAACCTGGAAAATTTGGATACAAATATTTGCTAGTTTTTGTAGACACCTTTTCAGGATGGGTGGAAGCCTATCCAACAAAGCATGAAACTGCGAATATAGTGGCTAAGAAGATCCTGGAAGAAATCCTACCCAGGTATGGCTTCCCATCCACCATTGGGTCGGACAACGGACCGGCTTTCGTTTCAAAAGTAAGTCAGGGAATAGCCGCTGCACTGGGGACAGATTGGAAATTGCATTGTGCTTGTAGACCCCAGAGTTCAGGACAGGTAGAGAGAATGAATCGGACTCTAAAAGAGACCTTAACTAAATTGGCCTTAGAGACTGGCGCAGACTGGGTGTCACTCCTTCCTTTTGCTCTACTTAGGGTAAGAAATTCTCCCTATCAACTTGGCTTTACTCCTTTTGAAATAATGTACGGGTACCCTCCGCCCATTATCCCTAGCCTTCAGACTGAATTGCTCACTGATTTGGATGATATTGAATTTTTGTGTAAACTTGATTATTTGCAGCTCGTGCACAAGAAAATGTGGCCCCAACTCAAGGCATTATATGATTCTGCTTCTGTCCCTATCCCCCATTTATTCAGGCCAGGAGATTGGGTGTTCGTCCGGAGGCATAACTCCAAATCCTTAGAACCACGATGGAAGGGACCCTACGTGGTGCTACTGACTACTCCCACGGCCCTTAAAGTAGATGGCGTCACCACTTGGGTCCATTGCTCCCACGCCAGGCCAGCTGACCCCTTTGCCCTGGATGACAACTACCGTGATGGAACATGGGAGGTCTCCAAGCACCCAACTCAGCCGCTTCGCCTTCGCCTCAAGAAAAGAAAGTTAGACTGAATATTGTTATAATTTTCTTTTTGCCTTCTTTCCTTACTACCCTGGCTAGTGTTGATGTCATTTTGGCAGCTCACTCCAAAGTGAGGTGACCCCCTTATTTTAGGTAGTTTTGAGCTTGCTCAGGAATACGGGTATAGCCACCCGACCCTTAGAGCACAGTTGAGAAGTTTATGTATTATTTTGTTGCTTACATTTGGATACTAAACACTATAGAGCTAATGGTAAGTCTGTATAGCTGAAAGTTAATTTTCAGTTTGCAGCAATCCTGCAGTCCCTTGGAAAAAGTAGACTAAGGTTATAGGTTCCTGGCTAGGTAAGGTCAACGCCCCTGAGTCAGCCTGAAGAAATTACAGAAGATGGATGATCTTCACCCATCAGCCCCCCTTTAAAATCAAGGGACCAGAGTTGTTTTTGGGAAGATGAGGCAGGATAAACTAGAGACATGCAGAACAGAGGTACAGAGAATATTCTTGTAAGAAATGGTGACAGGCCCTTTGGTTACTACATTGGGTCCTACTGGCCCATGCCTTACCTCTATATCATCCCCTAGACATGCAAGCCATTGAAATGGACAGAATGGAGCCATGATTGGCTCCCAAGGTACCAAAAAGAAAAAGGGGGAAATGAGGTGCCAGACTTTGAAGTCAGGCCCCACCACGTGAACCCCATTTTAGAATCGAACCCTGAGCCAATCAGATTGGTACCTGTGTTCTAATCTTGCTTGCACAGCTGATTGTTGTAACCTTGTTCTTTGCCTTTATAAGCCCTGTGTAATCACAGCTCGGGGCTCCCTCCTAACCTCCGCTGTGTCGGTGGGTAGGACGAGGCCCGAGTTGGCAGCTCGTTCAATAAACCCTTGCCTTGCTTTTGCATTTCGGAGTGTCTGAATCTTGGTGGTCTTCTTGGGGGTGGTCTTGCAACTTGGCACAACAACTATCTCCAAGGAACCTCAAGAAAACCAGAAGTGGTGCTGTGGTTCAAGAGGTAGATCACTAGACTTGAGCTGAAGAGCTCAGGGACAGTACCCAGGTTCACAGTTCAAGCCTGTGACTGACAAAAATAAAAAATTAAAATAAAGGGCTGGGAATATGGCCTAGTGGCAAGAGCGCTTGCCTCGTACACATGAAGCCCTGGGTCTGATTCCCCAGCACCACATACACAGAAAATGGCCAGAAGTGGCGCTGTGGCTCAAGTAGCAGAGTGCTAGCCTTGAGCAAAAAGAAGCCAGGGACAGTGCTCAGGCCCTGAGTTCAAGCCCCAGGACTGGCAAAAAAATAATAATAAATAAATTAAAATTAAAAAGAATTGTGAAAAGTAACTGCTGAGGCTTAGGGATTTGAAACTCTGAGGCCCAGGTTTGTGAATCAGGTTATCTACCAGGCTTGATTATTTTTGAGAGAGGGCCTCTCTTGTACATGAGCTGGCCTAGATCCTCCTGTTTGTCCTTGCTTCTGTTACTGAGAACACAGCATGTCCCTCTGGATTGAAGCAGTTTCCAGACAGACTCTAGGGTGTGAGCCGGTCTTGAAACACAATCTCCCAAATCTACTTCCCATGTGGTTAATGTGACAGACTTGATTCACTAAACCTTGCTAGATTTGGGTTTTGACATTGGCATTCAGAAGAGTTTGGCCAGTGATTCTCCTCTCGTGGATTATCTATTTCTACATTTATTGTCAACCTTCTCTTGAGTTGATGAAAGCAGTATGGTTGTGCACCTTTGTGTTTATTCTCCAAAAGGAAATCTGCAATATCGATATTAGAAAATGTTCATTTTTCTAAATGTACATCATTTTAGGACAGCTGCCATCAAAGAGGAATCAACATAAAAATTGAGCGATATTATAAATGTAAGAAATATACTTAAAAATCATTAGAGAGGACTGGGAATGTGGCTTAACGGTAGAGTGCTTGCCTAGCATGCATGAAGTCCTGGGTTCAATTCCTCAGTACCACATACACAGAAAAAGCTGGAAATGGCACTGTGACTCAAGTGGTAGAGTGCTAGTCTTGAGCAAAAAGCCAGGGTCAGTACTCAAGCCCTGAGTTCAAGCCCCAGGACTGGCCAAAGAAAAAAAATCATTAGAGAAATTGGTATTGGGGAGGATGAAAACACACTAAGACTATGTGGTAAGTAAATTGGAACTAGACCATTCAAAGGGCAGCATTGAGAAAGTCAACATGGACGTACTTCTGCAGCAACAGTTCAGGTTTCCCATCTTGCAGTAGTGTAGGTATCCCTCTGAGAGCACCTCAACTCTGCCTCTGCTAGGAAGCTCAAAGCAGACTGACAGTTGGCTTGGAAGGCATCCCCACATCCCTACGGTGACAGGCCCTCGTAGAATGCTCACCATCAGCCGCTGACACACGGCAGCTGGCCATAGGACAGTACAGGTTTTGATTCAAATCTGAATTATCAGACACATAGATACAGAGTTCAAGCCCCAGGACCAACTCATGTCTTCGTGACATACTAGAGAGTCTCACCCTTTTATTGGGATGAGACATTTTAGCTCCAGGAAAGACTTTGCCCTCTTAAGTCCAGAAAAACCTATCACTTCATTTCCTGTCCTTTATACCCTCAAGTAATTGAATAGATTCTTTTGACTCACTCTTGCCACTAGGCCATATCCCCAGCCTCACTGGGATTTTAATATTGTGGATTCCACAAACTAGAAACCTGGTCTGATTTCTATATTGAGCAATCAAAAAGACTCTGAAATCAAGAATTTGCTTTGTAGAATAAGACTGAAACAATAGCATTTGGTCAGCTCAACCGGATCCTCCTTTAAGCACCAGCCTTAAGCTGTTTTCCTGGACAAAACTTTAGTCTGCATGACCATGACAGAAATAAAATAGCCCCAGAAGCCCCTATAGCTTCAGGCAGCTGCCAATGATCCAGATTGTCCCTTCATGTTTCCTTTAATCTGTTGGAGAAGAACAGGTTCTGGGATCCCCTCACATTTCCTTTCATAACTATACCCTCATCTTTACTGGCTCAAGTCCAGATTTACAATGAGAATCTGAGAAGTCAGGAGTATATTTCATATAGCATATAATAACCAAATTACATTTTTGGGAGAGGGAAAATTCTAAACACTTCTAGAATATGTACCAATGAAAACTTCATTTTATAATCATTATGATTATTATTAGGAGGAGGAGTATCATTAAGTAGTGGGGCAAAGGAGTTTGCATTTGATCAAGAAGTTTATGAATACAATACCAATATTTTCAATGCCACCCCTTTCAATATTCTGACCCATCCCTCCTCTACTCACCCTTCCTCTCACTCTTCTTATATATATATTTTTATTTTTGCCCATCCTGGGGCTTGAACTCAGCGCTTGGGCACTGTCCGTGGCTTCTTCTTGCTCAAGGCTAGCACTCTACCACTTGAGCCACAGCACCACTTCCGGCTTGTTCTGTTTATGTGGTGCTGAAGAATCGAATTCAGGACTTCATGCAAGCATTCTACTGCTAAGCCACATTCCCTGCCGTAAAAGAGAGTCTTTTAGTTGCTAAACTATACTGTGTATATAGCAACTGTTAGGCCCAACAGCATGAATTGTGATCCAATCTGAAAGTTCTGTGACATATTGTTACTATGGTGATGTGATCATATACATATTTTCCTGGTACTGAATGTCACTGTCTCTGTTGAGTTGTTAAAGCTCAAGTAGCAGAGACTTTTTTGTAGCAGATTGGTTTCATTGCCATAATTTCACTATAGGAAACTTAATTTGCTGCGGAAATGGTATGTCAGTATTTCCCATTCAATGTTGTCCCTTCAATTGGATTAGTTAATGTCTCAAAATACTACTCTAAAACGTTTCTCTGAATTATAACAGAAAGTTAAAATTGTATTTTAGTATTATTTCATTATTCAGTTCATGTATTTGAATCTTCTATCCAATACCTTGTCTTTAATCATTTCTTCATTAATAATATACATTAATTCCCAATACAAACTGCACTAGTGAAGTTTTCCCAAATATTTCAAAAAGTAAAAATGACAAACTACTTTATTTTGTGCTGCTCAGGGACTGGGTGCTGTCCTTGTGCTGCTTTTGCTCAAGGCTGGTGCTCTATCAATTGAGCTACAGCTACATTGCTGGCTTTTTGGTAGTTTATTGGCGACAAGAGTCTCACAGACCTTATTGAGACTGGCTTCAAACTATGATCCTTAGAACAGCCTCCTCAGTAGCTAGGATTACAGATGTCTAGGCCACTAGCACCTGGAAATAGCCTTTTCTAATGCAGGCTTCCACATAATTTAGATTCCATAAATTGCAATAATTAATTTCAGCAAATTGGTATGGATACAGTGGGAGGGGTCATTTTGAGACTTTGGACACAACAGAGCATGCCTGTTTTGTGTTCTAGTTCTTCCTAAAGAAGAATCAGCAATCCAACAGGGAGAGGTAAGATGACCTTTCTTAGCTTGAGATACGAAAGTTACTACCATATTTTAAATGTTTTCATTAACATAATATATAAGAATAGGAACGGTTGTAAATTTACTATGGTAAGAGCATTAGGAATCTTGTCATACAATCCTCTTCTAATTAGTGCAAAGAAAAATGTAGATATGAAGTTAGGATCACATTAAGAGGCCTTTTCACTTGAAAAAAAAAGTCTTGTTCTTATTTCATGTTAAGTGTTTTATCTTTTTGTTGTTGTTTGCCAGTCCTGGGTCTTGAACTCAGGGCCTGGGCACTGTCCCTGAGCTGCTTTTGCTCAAGGCTAGTGCTCTGCCACTTGAGCCATAGCGCTACTTCTAGCGTATTCTGTGTGTGTGGTACTGAGGAATCGAACCCAGGGCTTTATGCATGCTAGGCAAGCACTCTACCACTAAGCTACATTCCCAGCCAAGAGTTTCATCATTTTCACTCAAATGTTTTCAGATAGAATAACCATAAAAAGTGTTAGCCTTTGTTAGAAGTAGCTCAGCGTGTTTGGAGTGTAGCCTAGGAATAAAGCACTCAAAAGGGACTCCACTTCTACAGAAGGATGCACCATCAGTTCCAAATCTACAGAAGGATGCACCATCAGCTCCAAATCTGGCAAGTGACCCTAACACAGTGAGCCTAATACAGCAGGGCCTGCCCCTCTGCTCAGATTGGCTGAGCTCAGCTCCATCTGTAAAGGATGCTATGCCTCAAATAACAGTAGGCCACAAAAACTCAAGGAGATTCAAACAGGATGTCTTCATGAATGTGCACCTTTAAAGAGATGTAACCAAAATGTAACTACCAAGGGCCAAGCCACCTAGCCAAACATTTTAGAAAGAAAACATAATAATTTCCACAAGATTATTAGAAAGGAATCCAATTAGTTGGATAGAAAAGACACATGTTTTCCATAGATGCCCTCTACTATTGCTTCTGGGGCTTTGGTGATTTGACCTTGTTCCCCTTTTTTCCTTTCTCTCTTCCTTCCTTCCTTCGTTCCTTTCTTGCTTTCTTTCTTTTTCTTTCTTCCTTTCTTCCTTTCTCTCTTTCTCTTTCTTTCTTTCTTTCTTTCTCTCTTTCTTTCTTTCTTTCGTCTTTGTGTCTTTCTTCCTTTCTCTCTCTCTCTTTTGTGGAAGCTCTGGGGCTTGAACTCAGGGCATGGCTACTTTGTTTCAGTTTCTTCCTTCCCCCCACAAGATTAACAGGCTCTACTACTTGAGTCATAGCTCAACTTCTGTCTGGGTTTTTTTTTTTTTTTTGGTGGTTAAAAGGAGATAAGAGTTCCATGGAAAGCCTCAGACACTAGGGACAGGCTTGAAATCTGAGGATTGTGGTTCAAAGCCAGCCTGTGCAGGAAAGTCCATGAGACTCTTATCTCTAACCACCAACAAGACAGAAAGTAGTAGAGCTTTACTCATGCACCAAACACCCTAATTTCAAGCCCACCCCAGGCACTCACTAAAAAATGTCTCATGGATTTTCCTGCCCAGGCTGGCTTCGAACCGCAATCCTCAGATTTCAGCAACTTGAGTAGGTAGGATTACAGGTTTGAGCCATAATTTAAAAATCTTTAAATGTCTCTCTCTTTTATCATCTTCCTTTTAATCTATTTTATTGTTCTTTTTTTTCTCTTCTTCTCCTTCTTTAGGTCAGTTCCTGTGGCCTGATGTTAGAACATAGCCACTTACTCTCTGGTTTTTTGGGGTTTTTTTGCCTTGCTTTTCAATTTGAAATTAGCAGACTCTACAACTTGAGCACCAGGTCAACCACTGTTTTGTTTTTATTCTTTTGCTAGGGCTTGAAATCTGTACCTCATCACTGTTAGAGCTGGTGATTTTTGTTTTGCTTTTGTTGTTATGTTTAATTCAAAGAAGGTGTACAAGTAGAGCCACAGTTGGATTGCTGGGATGTTTTGTTACTTTTTTTTTTTTAATACAGTCCTAACAGGCTTCATTCCTTGAGCCACAGCTCCACTTCTGCCAGTCTGCCAATCTTTTCTTCTTTCTTTCTTTCTTTCTTTCCTATCTCTCTCTCTCTCTCTCTCTCTCTCTCTCTCTCTCTCTCTCTCTCTCTCTCTCTCTTTTGTGGAAGCTCTGGGGCTTGAACTGGGGCATGGATACTTTGTGGGTTTTTGTTGTTGTTGTTGTTGTTTTGGCCAGTCCTGGGGCTTGGACTCAGGGCCTGAGCTCTGTCCCTGGCTTCTTTTTGCTCAAGGCTAGCACTCTGCCACTTGAGTCACAGCGCCACTTCTGGCCATTTTCTATATATGTGGTGGCTGGGGAATTGAACCCAGGGCCTCATGTATAAGGGGCAAGCACTCTTGCCACTAGGCCATATCCCCAGCCCCACATGGATACTTTGTTTCAGTTTCTTTTTTTCCCCCACAAGGTTAACAGGTTCTACTACTTGAGTCACAGCTCAACTTCTGTCCTTTTTTTTCTTTTTGGTGGTTAATAGGAAATAAGAGTTCCATGGAAAGCCTTGGGCACTAGGGACAGGCTTGAAATCTGAGGATTGTGGTTCAAAGCCAGCCTGTGCAGGAAAGTCCATGAGACTCTTATCTCTAACCACTAACAAGACAGAAAGTAGTAGAGCTTTACTCATGAGCATAGCACCCTAAGTCCAAGCCCACCCCCGGCACTCACTAAAAATTGTCTTATGGACTTTCCCCTCCAGGCTGGCTTCAAACCGCAATCCTCAGATTTCAGTGACCTGAGCTGGTAGAATAACAGGTTTGAGCCATGATTTTAAAACTTCTGATTGGCTCCTCTCTTTGACTTCTTTTTCATTTATTTATTGTTTTTTTTTAAACTTCTTTTTAATTCTTTTTTTTCTTTATTGTCAAAGTAATGTACAGAGGGGTTACAGTTTCATACGTAAGGAAGTGCGTCCATTTTTGTTTTGTTTTGTTTTTTGTTGCTAGTCCTGGTTCTTGAAGTCAGGGCCTGATCACTGTCCCTAGCTTCTTTTTGCTCAAGGCTAGCACTCGGTGACTTGAGCCACAGCACCACTTCTGGCTTTTTCTATGTATATGGTGCTGAGGAATCGAACGCAGGGCTTCATGCATGCTAAGCAAGCATTCTACCACTAAGTCACATTCCCAGCCCTTCACTTGATCATGAGAAGCACTCATTTCTTTTTTTTTTTTTCTTTTTTCTTTTTGCCAGTCCTGGGGCTTGGACTGATAGCTTTGGAGCACCGTCACCACCAGGGGTTGTGAACACCACCCAAATTCCTGACCCTGAAGAGTCTGCTTTCCAGAGATCTAAGCATCCAACCAAGAGATTCCAGCACTGTGGCAATCTTGACCCCAATAGAAAGGGTAGAAGTCAGGATGGTAGGTGAACTGTGATTTCTTCCTGACATTACCCTAGAAGGATGCACCCCAGAATCTCTGGGAGGGACAGAAGCTGGGATACTGAAGACATGGTATTTTCCCTCCACCCTCAGGGACAACCCAAGTCGACCTCCCACTGCCTTGAGCATTCTCATAGCTTTACCTTTGTCCACCTCTAGGTCATCTGTCCTCACCATAATAAGCACAGTGGTAAGTGTGCATTTTTTCCTGCTTCTTTGTAACCATCTTATCCTTCCTTCTCTTTTCTATCCTCTCCATGAATGTTCAAGTTCATGTACTTTTTTTTCCTTTCAGTTTACCAGCTCTCAAATATCCTTATATGATGTCCCACACTACAAAGAGCTCAGTCCTTTTCACAACATCACTGTCTGGACCACGGACAGCCAACTTTGCTTTGGCTTGTTTCATATGAGCTCTGGACCAAACCAAGCAAATTCCCTTATAGTAATCAGTCTAAATGACAAGTTCCTTATCGAAAGTTTGTTATCAAGACTCCATGTGGGATGGTGGAAGTTAGTTTGGGTCCTGGATTGGGCCAGCACTCAAAGCAGGAGATGTTAGAATAGGGGATGTCATGCAGGCGCCTCTGGACAGGAAGGAACAGTCCAGAACAGGCCTGGAGCCCCAGGGAATGGGGAGGGGAGTGACCCAGGGAGAAGCTCTGCTTGAGAGCTAAGGGTGGGAACAGCCCAGCGGCCCCCAGGGAAAGCTCAGGGCAGGTGCTAAGTCTTCCCAGCAATTGCCCACCTGGGGGCTCCAGGTCGCTGCCCTTTCAGCAGATTTTGTTGCTGTCATTTTACTGGGTTCTGGAACTGGAACTCTCTGGGCCTAGGTGCTGCCCTGAGCTTTTGTGGTCCAGGCTAGTACTCCACTACTGAAGCCACAGCTCCACTTCTGGCCCTTTGGGGTTCATTAGAGATAAAAGTCTCTCAGACTTTTCCTGCCCAGGCTGGTTTTAAATTGCAGCCTCCTGAGTAGCTGAGATTATAGATGTGAGCCACCAGCACCTGACTAAAACAGATTTTTTTTCTACATTTCCTTTTTCTGAGCCTCAAGTTTCTCACCCATGAAATGGATATAAATAGGTGTACATACCAGTAGTGACCATTTCTGCAGCATTCCTTTGTGTGAAGACCCGTGCTAAATATTTTACACGTATGCTTAGGGTTTTTGTCTCACAAACATGGTGGGGGGTCACTTCATTTATTACCCAGAAGTTATTAAGCCAGAGGTGGAACTGTGGCTCAAGTGGTAGAATGCTAGCCTTGAGTGGAAAAAGCTAAGGGAAAATGTCTAGGCCCCTAAGCTCAAGCCCCAATACTGAAGGGCTGGAGAGAGGGAGAGGAGAGGGGAGGGTGAGACAGATAGGAGAGGAGAAAGAATGAACAAACAAGATTAAAGGCAGAGGGCTGGGAATATGGCCTAGTGGCAAGAGTGTTTGCTTTGTATACATGAAACCCTGGGTTGATTGCCCAGCACCACATATATAGAAAATGGCCAGAGGTGGCGCAGTGGCTCAAGTGGCAGAATGCTAGCCTTGAGCAAAAAGGGAGCCAGGGACAGTGCTCAGGCCCTGAGTCCAAGGCCCAGTACTGGCCAAAAAAAAAGATTAAAGGCAAAGAAGTCAAGCCTTGCAATAGGTGCATTCTCAACTATGGCCACCAGAGGGTAGCAAAGACAGGCAAAGGAATCAGCCTTAATTTCAATGAAAAAAAAATATATATATATATATATTTTGGTGGGGGGGCTAGCTACAAATTTACTATTGCATCATGACCCTAAGAATTTGAGTTTTATGTGTCAAATGATTTACAATCATTAACTAGGTAAATTCTCATCATAAACATATGAGATGATTTCTTTTTCTTTTTCTTTTTTTTAAGATCTGAGACTGGGACTTGATACCTGATCCTTGGCTGGCCCTCTACTAACTGAGCCACGCCTCCAACTCCAAGATTTGTGATTTCTAATTTATAAAGGAGGATAATGAGACAGGGCTGTCATTTCCCCGTCGGAGAATGTGACATGAATTAAATACCTGGCATGACTGTTTCCAACATTTTTCTATGCTGATACATTGGGAAATGTGTGCACACTTGTGGTGGTTGTGTTGTGTTGGTTCTTGTGTGTGCACATGTACCTCTGGAGACCACGTCCATTGATATGTTTGTTTTGAAAATTCTGATCACTGTGTGTGTGTGTGTGTATGTGTGTGTGTGTTAACCTTCCTGTGATGCTATAAAACACTAACATGGGGGCTGGGAATACATCCTAGTGGTAGAGTGCTTGCCTTGTATATATGAAGCCCTGTGTTCAATTCCTCAGCACCACATATATAGAAAAAAGCCGGAAGTTGTGCTGTGGCTCAAAAGTAGAGTGCTAGCCTTGACCAAAGGAAGCCACGGACAGTGCTTAGATAGCAAGATGAGAAAGAGAGGAAAAGACAGGCAGAGAGAGAGAGAGAGAGAGAGAGAGAGAGAGAGAGAGAGAGAGAGAGAGAGAGAGAAGGTGAACAGGATCCAGAGCCCCGCTGGGGACAGATAAGAAATGATGGCAAATTCCCTTGAGGCCAACACAGCCAAGAGGGCTTTGTCTGTGCTTCGGGTTCCAGTACTGAAAAGCCAGCATTCTAACAGATTCCAGTGACAAATCCTGCCACCACACCCACACTAGAAGCCCCAGGGTGACTCACGGTTCCATTTCCTGAGGATGGGCAAAGAGCGGTGCAAAGGAGAACCAAGTGTGGGAAACAGTTGGGGGGATAGGTGAAGGGGATGTGGAGTATGGCAATCCCTAGAAATAGGGGCTCCCCCCACCATGGGGTCCTTTCCACCCCACCCACCCTCTGACATGGTGGCCACACCTGAGCCCGTCCACTGCTCCCTGCCCTTTTTTTACTGATAGCGAAACTGAGACATGGTTAAGTACAAACATGTCGGGTTCTAAAACAAACAATGGAAGCCGGGCACTGGTGGCTCATACCTATCATCCTTACTCAGGAAGCTGAGGTCTGAGAATCACGGTTCAAAGCTATCCTGGGCCGGAAAATTCCTTGAGACTCTTGCCTCACCAAAAGAGCCAGAAGTGAAGCTTTGGCTCAAGTGGTAGAGCACTAGCTTGAGCAAAGAAGCTCAGGGACAGCACCTGGGCTCTGAGTTCAAGTCCCAGGATCCATACACAGAACAGAAAGAAAGAAAGAAAGAAAGAAAGAAAGAAAGAAAGAAAGAAAGAAAGAAAGAAAGAAAGAAAGAAAGAAGGAAAGAAGGAAGGAAGGAAGGAAGGAAGGAAGGAAGGAAGGAAGGAAGGAGATGGAATTGGGTACCAGTACCTCATACCTGTAGTCCTAGCTTACTCAGTAGGTAGAAATCTGTGGACTGCAGAAAATTCCCCAGGAGCCTTATTTCCAATGAACCAGTGAAAAACAAACACCCAGAAGTAGAAGTATGGCTTAGAGGGTAGAATGCCAGCCTTGAGTGGAAAAAGCTAAGCAGAGGTATAAGGCCTGAGTTCAAGCCCAAGTACCAGCATCCTCTCCCCACCCACAAAAAAATGGATAGGTGTAGCAGAATGGGGAGAGGGTGAAGAAAGAGATTGAGGTGTGGAAAGCCCCTAGGAGAAGCCCAAAGGAGTCTGGTAGGACCCAGCAATAGAGCTGACAGGGGATTTAACCAGAAAGTTCTAGAGGAGTGCTGTTCTCACCCACCCACTCCAGGGGTGGCCGGCTCCCCCTCATCATAGTTTATCTTTCAGCTGGGGACACAGCTAGCCATGGCCAGCAACTCAGGCTCCATGGCACACAGCTTCTGAACTTTAGACAAGTAAACAAGTCTTGGCTTGGCCTGGTGGCCCTGCCCTGCCTTGCCCTGGAAACATAGGGGAATTGGGGGGGGGGGAGGAATCCTGAAGACCTGTGTGCTCCCAGTAGACATGTGTGCAGTGGGTGTTCAGGCTTAGGAGGCAGAAACCAGGCTCTGCCAATCCACTCGTGGTTAGATGTGGGGACTGAGAATGTCCAGTCCATCTATCCTGCCATCAGCCTGTCTGCCTGCCTGTCTCTCTGTCTGCCTGTCCACTGGAGCTTCTTAGGGATTGTTTCATTCCTGTCAGAGGACTAGGTTGGACCAGGCTCTGATGATTCACTTAGCCTCATTCAGGAAGCTAAGATCAGAAGATCACAGTTCAAAGCCAGCCTAGAGGGGAAACTCTGTAAGATCTCTTATCACCAGTTAACCACCCAAGAAGCCAGAAGTGGAGCTGTGGCAAAAGTACTAAAGCATTCGCATTGAGCAAGAAAAGCTCGGAGACAGAGCCCAGGCCCTGAGTTCAAGCCCTAGGACCAGCCTTAAAGAAAAAAAAATGTTAAGACCAGGTTGAAATCAGGAATCACAACATGAACTTGGGGCACAGAGTACACAGCCAAGACCAACAAGCACAGACGGTACAATGACACCTTCTCTGGGCTTCAGAGGCCTCTGTGCTTGGGCCTACAAAGGCTCCAACACCCCACACCACCACCCCGTGTCTACTACACTTCTAGAAGTTTACCACCCACTCTGCCTGCAGCTCTTCTTATCTTGGGTAGACCAAGAGGCAGCTGACTGCTAGGAAAGCCCCACCCTGGGGGGGCAGGGAGGCAACCAGATCAAGGGACCCCTGGGCCTGCTAGAGCCTGATAGAGATTGCTGAATTGGGGGGGGGGGGGCTTTATCAGCTGGCCCTGTGTGGTGAGGAGGCCAGGTGAGCTGGGTCCTAGGTTCTGAGTGGCGGAGATACAACATTCAACCTTTTTCTGGTTTGTTTGTTGTGGTTTTGCCAGTCCTGGGTCTTGAACTCAGGGCCTCGGCACTGTCCCTGAGTATCTTTTGCTCAAGGCTAGCACTCTACCACTTGAGCCACAGTGCCACTTCTGGCGTTTTCTGTTTATGTGCTGCTGAGGAATCAAATCCAGGGCTTCATGCATGCTAGGCAAGCACTCTACCACTAAGCCACGTTCCCAGCCAGTAGTCAACTATGTAATGAACTGGATCATAGCATCCAGAACAGTGTGGTGACTTAGAGTAGTCTCTAGCCACAGATTTCTTAACTGCACACTAGTCACAACTTAATCCCCCTGATCCTCAGTTTTCTCAGCTCTGAAACCTCCTGTGATATAATGGCTCATGCCTGCAATCCTAGCTACTCAGGAGGCTGAGGTCCAAAGATGGTAGTTCGAATCCAGGCTGGGCAGGAAAGTCTGAGACGCTCATCTCCAATTAACCACCAGAGAACCAGAAGGAGTGCTGTGGCTTAAAGTAGTAGAGTGCTAGCTTTGAGCAAAAGAGCTCAGGGTCAGCACCCAGGCCCTGAGTTCAAGCCCCACAACCAACAAAAACCAAAGAAAAGGAAAAGCTAAGGAAGAAGGAGAGGCCCTCAGTTCAAGCCCCAGGATAGGTGTGCACACACATGGGCACACATATATTCTCTCTACACACACACACACACACACACACACACACAGCTTTGTGGATAAAGGAAATTGATACTATCTTCACTGTTGATGGCTATGTGCTTCCTGGAGGACAGGCAACCTCATTCCCGGAAGAGACGAGCACCTTCCAGACGATGTAAAAACAGTGGATGGGTGTGGCTTCACCAAGCACGGTGGGGCTCAGTCTTCTGAGCAGATGAGGCCTCAGAAGTCCTGTGCATGGGGCTCTCATACCTCCAGATGCAATGAGGCCTCAACTCCAGAGATAGCACCAAACAACCTGCCATTCAGTGGAGGCTGCAGGCTCACGCCACAGGCCCATTCCTCCCCAATCAAAGAGATCTGGGAAGCTAGGCACTGGTGGCTCATGTCTATAATCATAGCTACTTAGGTGGCTGAGATCTGAGGGTCACAGTCCAAAGCTAGCCTGGGCTGGCAAATCCATGAGACTCTATCTCCAATAAACTACCAAAAAGTTGGATGTGGGGCTGTGGCTTACGGAACAGCACCCAAGCCCTGATTTCAGGTCCCAGGACCAGCACTACATTAAAAAAGAGATGTGGGCATCTTCTGGGTTGCTGCCTTTCTCTACATGTGCCTTCCTACCTGCCCCTCAAAGGCACCTTGGGAAGGCCAAACTGCTCCCATCAGCCAGCCACAGGACAAGCAAGGACTGACCACCTCTGGGCCAGCCTGATAAGGCAGGGGACACAAGACCACACACATGGACGCCCACACCCAAAGCCATGAGTCTACTGTAAGTCCAGATTGACAGGCAAAGGCCAGGAGCAACAGTGGAGACTGACTCTCAAGTCTTAGAATCTCATGTTTACAGCCTAGAATTCTGACCTGGGAAAAACCCCAGCGACTTACACTCAGGGTAATAGAGCACTAGCCTTAAACTGAAGAGGTCAGGGACAGCACCCAGGCCCTGAGTTCAAGCATCAGAACCAGCACGCGCATGTGCGCACAAATGCAGAAAGATTGAGAGGAAGAAAGGAAGAAAAAAATAGAAGGGAGAAAAAAAGAAGGGAAGAAAGAAGAAGGATGGAGGAAAAGGGAGGGAAGGAAGGAAAGAAGGAAGGAAGGAAGGAAGGAAGGAAGGAAGGAAAGAAGGAAGGAAGGAAGGGAAAGAAAGGAAGGAAGGAAGGAAGGAAGGAAGGAAGGAAGGAAGGAAGGAAGGAAGGAAAGAAGGAAGGAAGGAAGGGAAAGGAAGGAAGGAAGGAAGGAAGGAAGGAAGGAAGGAAGGAAGGAAGGAAGGGAAAGGCTTTACAGTAGTGTGTGCCGAGCATGTATGAAAGTTTGGGTTTGACTCATCTACACTACGTAAGCAGAAAAGGCTGGAAGTGGCACTGTGGTTCAAGTGGCAGAGTGCTAGCCTTGAACAAAAAGAAGCTCAGGGACAGAGCCCAAGCCCTGAGTTCAAGCCCCACGACTGCCCCAACCCCCCCTACCCCACCCCCTGAAAAATAAAATAAAACAAGAGAGCCCCGGGCCTTGGTAATACTTCTTATCCTAGCTGAGGAGATCTCAGGAGCCTGAGAGCTAAGGATCCACATGGAAAGACAAGCAAAGGAAGGAAAGTACATGAGACTCTTAGGTCAACTCACCAGCGACAGGTTGGAAGTGGGGGCTGGGAATGTGGCTTAGCTGTGGTTAGTCTCTCCACCGCAGAGAGGCCAGGATGCGGCGCCTGCCACAGGGAATCCGAGGGCCTGGGCCTGCAGCGCGGGAGACCTGGAGGCGCTGGACCGTGGTCCTCGGGGTTCCTGAGATGCCGCCACGCGGGTGACCGCGGCAGCCATCTCGTGCCACGCGGGTGACCGCGGCGTCCACCTCGGGCCACGCGGGTGACCGCGGCGTCCACCTCGGGCCACGCGATGACTGTGCGACGTCCACCTCGGGCCTCGCGGGTGACTGCGGCGTCCACCTCGGGCCTCGCAGGTGACCGCGGCGTCCACCTCGCGTGCTTGGCGGCGGTCCTCGGGCCCTCGCGTCCTTGACAGCGGCTGGTGCTCGAGGCCTAGGCGCAAGACCGCCACGGGGGCCGATGTCACCGGTACCGCCTGTGATTGGTCCATCCCTCGGTGTTGTCACGGGCCTGCCTGTGATTGGCCCATTTCCTCACCTGTCATTCCGAGGCCAGGCTGCAGTTGCAGAAGGCGGTTCCTTCCTCCCTTGTGGTGCTGAGCGATCCCGACTGAACTCCTGTGATCAGACAAAAGGCTGCACTGAAACCTGAGCGAGGTTGAAGCTTTCATTTGGGGGTGGGGGTGGGGGGAGGGAGGGAGGCTTGGGGTGGTGTCGGTTGGGGGAATTTCCATTATTCTGGAGGTTATACTGTGCTAAGCTGAGCTATTGCTGAAATGATTTAGCTAAGTTTAATTAAGATTTAATACCCACATTGCTTTATCTAAGTTTAAGATTACATACCTACCCTATTATTTAGCTAAGTTTAAGATTTGTTACCTGGCGTATATATCCAGATAAGTCTACTTAAGATTCACGACCCAACACATTTCCCTAGTGGTCCCATCAAGAATATGGAGTTAAGTCACAGCGAATGTACCACATTCTCCTCCCAAGACGAGGAGGCCCTTACCAGCCAATACTATGTATATCACACCATTGGCTCTGGCACCTATGGGCATGTGAAGAAGGCCTGTCACCACCTCACAGACAAAGAGGTAGCAGTGAAAGTACTGCAGACAAGAGACTACCCCATACTGGTAGAAAATGAGGTGGACATTGTTAAGTCCCTGAGTCACCCCCACCTGATCAGGGTGTACCAAGTGATCCAGGGAGAGGAACACACATACTTGGTCATGGAAATGGCCACCAAGGGAAACCTACAGACCTGGATCCAAAATTCACGCTGCCTTTTTGAGAACGAAGCCAGAAAGCTTCTGCAGCAGATATTAAGTGCTGTGCAGTACTGCCATCTCAACTGGATTGCGCACCTCGACCTAAAGCCTGACAACATCCTACTGGATGAATACGGCAATGCCAAAGTCAGCGACTTTGGGTTAAGTGTAAGAGTTGCCCCAGGGCAGTTGCTCACAGAAGTCCGAGGAGCCTATGTCTTCCGTGCCCCTGAGATCTACTTGAAGAAAGCGTACGATGGCTTCAAGGTCGATGTGTGGTGTCTGGGCACAATACTTTTGTTTATGGTGACGGGACAATTCCCTTTTCAAGGGAGCAATAGCAACCAGCTATGTGAAGCAATTGTGCATGGCAGGTATGAGATACCATTTCACTTGAGTGCAAAAGGACAAAGCATCATTTCCCAGTTCTTAACTGTAAATCCAGAATACAGGCCGAATATACAACAAGTCATGGTGCACCCATGGTTGGCTCCGATTGAGGAAGGCTCCCTGTATCAGGATGAGCCACTGCCCAATCACCTAGACCCCCTGGTTGTCACCATAATGTGTGACATGGGCTACACCGAGCGTCAGATCCACGAGTCAGTAACACAGAGGACATTTGATGCTGTGATGGCCACCTACCTGCTTCTACAAAGTGACTTCAAGTCAGACAGTGTCAGCTCTGCACAATTTGAACACTTGGGTACTGGAAAATACACAACTTTCACAAACCTTTCCACCTTCCCTCTAGAGGAAAGAGAGAGTTTACCTTCCCAGATTCAATCTTCACCATTGCCATCTCAGTTTCTGTGGGCCTGGGATGAGAAGCAGAGTGGCAGAACTGCCTCCCCACCTGCCATTCCCCTCTGCTTCTTGCAGAGGAGCTCCAGTCGCAGTATCCTCTCCCAGGGAGACCCGGAGCCTGCCCTCCACTGCTCCTCCACCCCCAAGAACTACGGGGAAATGGGTTTACCTTGCCAGATTCAATCTTCACCATTGCCATCTCAGTTTCTGTGGGCCTGGGATGAGAAGCAGAGTGGCAGAAGTGCCTCCCCACCTGCCATTCCCCTCTGCTTCCTGCAGAGGAGATACAGTCCCATGGTCCTCTCCAAGGAAGACCTGGAGCCTGCCCACCACTGCTCCTCCAACCCAAAGAACCACGTGGAGATGGGTTTACCTTCCCAGATTCAATCTTCACCATTTCCATCTCAGTTTCTATGGGCGAGGGATGAGAAGCACAGTGGCAGAAGTGCGTCCCTACCTGCCGTTCCCCTCTGCTTCTTGCAGAAGAGCTCCAGACCCAGTATCCTCTCCCAGGTAGACCTGGAGCCTGCCCTCCATTGCTTTTCCACCCCCCAAAACTACGGGGAGATGGGTTTACCTTGCCAGATTCAAACTTCTCCATTGCAATCTCAGTTTCTGTGGGCCTGGGATGAGAATCCGTGTGGAAGAATTGCCTCCCCACCTGCCATTCCCTTCTGCTTCTTGCAGAGGAGCTCCGGTCCCAGTATCCTCTCCCAGGTAGATCTGGACCCTGCCCTCCATTGCTTTTCCACCCCCCAAAACTATGGGGAGATGGGTTTACCTTCCCAGATTCAATCTTCACCATTGCCATCTCAGTTTCTGTGGGCCTGGGATGAGAAGCAGAGTGGCAGAACTGCCTCCCCAACTGCCATTCCCCTCTGCTTCTTGCAGAGGAGCTCCATTCCCAGTATCCTCTCCCAGGTAGACCTGGAGCCTCCCCTCCACTCCTTCTCCACCCCCAAGAACTACGGGGAAATGGGTTTACCTTCCCAGATTCAATCATCACCACTGCCATATCAGTTTCTGTGGGCCAGGGATGAGAAGCAGAGTGGCAGAGGTGCCTCCCCACCTGCCGTTCCCCTCTGCTTCTTGCAGAGGAGCTCCAGTCGCAGTATCCTCTCCCAGGGAGACCCAGAGCCTGCCCTCCATTGCTTTTCCACCCCCCAAAACTACGGGGAGATGGGTTTACCTTGCCAGATTCAAACTTCTCCATTGTCATCTCAGTTTCTGTGGGCCTGGGATGAGAATCCGTGTGGAAGAATTGCCTCCCCACCTGCCATTCCCTTCTGCTTCTTGCAGAGGAGCTCCGGTCCCAGTATCCTCTCCCAGGTAGATCTGGACCCTGCCCTCCATTGCTTTTCCAACCCCCAAAACTATGGGGAGATGGGTTTACCTTCCCAGATTCAATCTTCACCATTGCCATCTCAGTTTCTGTGGGCCTGGGATGAGAAGCAGAGTGTCAGAAATGCATCCCCACCTGCCATTCCCCTCTGCTTCTTGCAGAGGAGCTCCAGTCGCAGTATCCTCTCCCAGGGAGACCCAGAGCCTGCCCTCCATTGCTTTTCCACCCCCAAAAACTACGGGGAGATGGGTTTACCTTGCCAGATTCAAACTTCTCCATTGCCATCTCAGTTCCTGTGGGCCTGGGATGAGAATCCGTGTGGAAGATTTGTCTCCCCACCTGCCATTCCCCTCTGCTTCTTGCAGAGGAGCTCCAGTCGCAGTATCCTCTCCCAGGGAGACCCAGAGCCTGCATTTCATTGCTTTTCCACCCCCCAAAACTACGGGGAGATGGGCTTACCTTGCCAGATTCAATCTTCACCATTGCCATTTCAGTTTCTGGGGGCCTGGGATGAGAAGCAGAGTGGCAGAAATGCCTCCCCACCTGCCATTCCCCTCTGCTTCTTGCAGAGGAGCTCCATTCCCAGTATCCTCTCCCAGGTAGACCTGGAGCCTCCCCTCCACTCCTTCTCCACCCCCAAGAACTACAGGGAAATGGGTTTACCTTCCCAGATTCAATCATCACCACTGCCATATCAGTTTCTGTGGGCCAGGGATGAGAAGCAGAGTGGCAGAGGTGCCTCCCCACCTGCCGTTCCCCTCTGCTTCTTGCAGAGGAGCTCCAGTCGCAGTATCCTCTCCCAGGGAGACCCAGAGCCTGCCCTCCATTGCTTTTCCACCCCCCAAAACTACGGGGAGATGGGTTTACCTTGCCAGATTCAAACTTCTCCATTGTCATCTCAGTTTCTGTGGGCCTGGGATGAGAATCCGTGTGGAAGAATTGCCTCCCCACCTGCCATTCCCTTCTGCTTCTTGCAGAGGAGCTCCGGTCCCAGTATCCTCTCCCAGGTAGATCTGGACCCTGCCCTCCATTGCTTTTCCACCCCCCAAAACTATGGGGAGATGGGTTTACCTTCCCAGATTCAATCTTCACCATTGCCATCTCAGTTTCTGTGGGCCTGGGATGAGAAGCAGAGTGGCAGACCTACCTCCCCAACTGCCATTCCCCTCTGCTTCTTGCAGAGGAGCTCCAGTCGCAGTATCCTCTCCCAGGGAGACCCAGAGCCTGCACTCCATTGCTTTTCCACCCCCCAAAACTACGGGGAGATGGGCTTACCTTGCCAGATTCAATCTTCACCATTGCCATTTCAGTTTCTGGGGGCCTGGGATGAGAAGCAGAGTGGCAGAAATGCCTCCCCACCTGCCATTCCCCTCTGCTTCTTGCAGAGGAGCTCCAGTCGCAGTATCCTCTCCCAGGGAGACCCAGAGCCTGCCCTCCATTGCTTTTCCAACCCCAAACACTACGGGGAGTTGGGTTTACCTTGCCAGATTCAAACTTCTCCATTGCCATTTCAGTTTCTGTGGGCCTGGGATGAGAATTCGTGTGGAAGATTTTTCTCCCCACCTGCCATTCCCCTCTGCTTCTTGCAGAGGAGCTCCAGTCGCAGTATCCTCTCCCAGGTAGATCTGGAGCCGGCACTCCATTGCTTCTCCACCCCCAAAAACTATGGGGAGATGGGTTTACCTTGCCAGATTCAATCTTCACCATTGCCATCTCAGTTTCTGTGGGCCTGGGATGAGAAGCAAAGTGGCAGACCTGCCTCCCCACCTGCCATTCCCCTCTGCTTCTTGCAGAGGAGCTCCAGTCGCAGTATCCTCTCCCAGGGAGACCCAGAGCCTGCCCTCCATTGCTTTTCCACCCCCAAAAACTACCGGGAGATGGGTTTATCTTGCCAGTTTCAAACTTCTCCATTGCCATCTCAGTTACTGTGGGCCTGGGATGAGAATCCGTGTGGAAGAATTGTCTCCCCACTTGCCATTCCCCTCTGCTTCTTGCAGAGGAGCTCCAGTCGCAGTATCCTCTCCCAGGGAGACCCAGAGCCTGCACTCCATTGCTTCTCCACCCCCAAAAACTACGGGGAGATGGGTTTACCTTACCAGATTCAATCTTCACCATTGCCATCTCAGTTTTTGTGGGCCTGGGATGAGAAGCAGAGTGGCAGAACTGCCTCCCCACCTGTCATTCCCCTCTGCTTCTTGCAGAGGAGTTCCAGTCCCAGTGTCCTCTCTAAAGAAGACCTGGAACCTGCCCTCTACTACTCCTCCACCCACAAGAACCACGAGGAGATGGGTTTACCTTCCCAGATTCAATCTGTGCCATTGCCATCTCAGTTTCTTTGGGCCTGTGATGAGAAGCAGAGTGGCAGATGTGCCTCCCTGCCTGCCATTCCCCTCTGCTTCTTGCAGAGGAGCTCCAGTCCCAGTGTCCTCTCCAAAGAAGACCTGGAACCTGCCCTCCACTGCTCCTCCACCCACAAGAACCTCGGGGAGATGGGTTTACCTTCCCAAATTCAATCTGTGCCATTGCCATATCAGTTTTTGTGGGCCTGGGATGAGAAGCAGAGTGGTAGAAGTGCCTCCCTGCCTGCCATTCCCCTCTGCTTCTTGCAGAGGAGCTCCAGTCCCACTCTCCTCTCCAAGGAAGACATGGAGCCTGCCCTTCACTGCTCCTCCACCCCCAAGAACCACGGGGAGATGGGTTTTCCTTCCCAAATTCAATCTGTGCCATTGCCATATCAGTTTCTGTGTGCCTGGGATGAGAAGCAGAGTGGCAGAAGTGCCTCCCTGCCTGCCATTCCCCTCTGCTTCTTGCAGAGGAGCTCCAGTCCCAGTCTCCTCTCCAATGAAGAGCCCAAGCCTGCCCTCCACTGCTCCTCCACCCCCAAGCACCACGGGGAGATGGGTTTACCTTCCCAGATTCAATCTATGCCATTGCCATATCAGTTTCTGTGTTCCTGGGATGAGAAGCAGAGTGGCAGAAGTGCCTCCCTGCCTGCCATTCCCCTCTATTTACTGCAGAGGTGCTCCAGTCCCATGGTCCTCTCCCAGGAAGACCTGGAGACTGCCCTCCACTGCTCCTCCACCCCCAAGAGCCAGGGGGAGATGCAGAGCTGCAACGCCAAATCCCAATCCCTGCTCCCTGCATGGCTTGGATATGAGAACAGCCTCTGCAGGGTTAGCAAGAGTCAGGGCTGCAAGGAGCCTGGAATGGGGCCTAGCAGATTCTCCTGGAATGAATGTCAAATGCAGCCAGAGGAGGCTGCACAGCAACTGCCCACTGTTGTGTCCCCAGCGTGCTCAGGAAACTCCCCTGGCTGCTGTTGTTTTGGGGGCAGAAACAACACATCCGAGGAAAATGCCCTTCCCTCTGGGGAGCCTCAGGATGATTACAGAGACTCTAGACCCAGGAGAGAGCAGGGAAGAACGGGGGTGTTTGGCAGGATAGTCGCTGCCCTTTGCAGACTGTGCTGCTGTGTGCTTCCCCAGGAAGAGAACATTTCCAGGGATGGCAGAGACTGAAAGACCAAAGTCACTGAGAGCAAGATGCCCTGTCATTGACTCACACAACCCCAGTCAGGGGATTTGGAACAACAGGGGCATGCAAGGGAACCTGAGCTGGAGGCTCTGAACACTGCTAACCTCATAGAAGGCTGCTCTGATGGTCACCAATTGTCCTGCCTGAAAACACTCGACTGATTTTCTTCCCAAAAAATAAAAGAAGTGAAAGTCCTGCAAAGTCAACAGGAACATTCATCTGAAGGAAACAACTGCGATCCCACTGTCTGTGGTTGCCTGGAAACGCTGTCGGCTCCGTATTCTCCATCCTTAGCACACTTAGGATGAACGCGCATAGTGCAGAGGTGTTGGGTCCCACTTTAAACCTAGCTAAATCATTCATCGCTTAAGCTTCAAGTTGTTTTTTAATTAGTTCTAATTTTACTTGTAGTGTGTATACAATTCCCTATAGCCTTCCTTTAGAAATGAACATGGTATAAATTAATTCTATAAGTGATTTTATAAGTATAATATAACCCTCCCTTCTTTAAAATCCTAAAAAAAAATAATAAAAATTAAAAAAAACCACAAAGAGAAGCAAAGCAGCCTAGATGGCTGCTGGTGATGGGGTTGACTTGGGCGCAGCCCCTCGGGCGAGCAAGCGCCTGAGTGATGACCTCTGCTGGTGCCCACAGCCCCCTCCCAGGCCGGGTCTCTGCCCAGAGCTCAGGGAATAAGGAAGTCAGGTGGAGCCCAGCCTATCAATTCTCCCAAGGCTGCACAGCCCCAGGGGGCAGAGCACAGAGATCCATCTCCACATAGGCTGAGAACTAAACAACCCTTCCTTCCTTCCTTCCTTTCTTTTGTTCTTCCTTTCTCTTTTCTTTTTTATTCCTTCTGCTTCTTTCTCCCTTCTTTTGTTCTTTGATTCTTTCTTTTCTTTTCTCCCTCTCTCTCTCTCTCTCTCTTTCTTTCTTTTGCTTTCTCTGTTTTCTCTCTTTCTTTCCTGTATGTGTGTGATTTATTGCTTACAATTCTCATGGTTTTTCCCACCTGGCCAGGGTGAGAATTAAGATTCACAACCATCAGCCTACTGAGAATCTAGAATTTCAGGCAAGAACAAACATCACTCTGATATCTAAGATCTTTCAGGGGCTTTTCTCTTCTATTACCTTCCTATTCATTCATATTATTATTATTTTTTTTTATTGTTGCTACAGAGTTGGGGTCTGCTAACTCTAGAGCTTATTTATGCTCAGGCCTGAACATACTTCTTGTTTGTCTTTTTCCTTCCTTCCTTCCTTCTTTCCTTCCTTCCTTCCTTCCTTCCATCCTTCCTTCCTCCCTCCCTCCCTCCCTCCCTCCCTCCCTCCCTCCCTCTCTCCATCCCTTCCGTCTTTCCTTCTTCCTTCCTTTCTTTCTTTATCTCTCTCTTTCTTTCTTTCCTTCTTTCGTTCTTTTCTTCCTTCTTTCCTTCCATCCTTCCTTCCTTCTTTCCTTCCTTCCTTCTTTCCTTCCTTCAGTCCTTCCTTCCTTCCTTCCTTCCTTCCTTTCTTCCTTCCTTCCTTCCCTCCCTCCCTCCCTCCCTCCCTCCCTCCCTCCCTCCCTCCCTCCCTCCCTTCCTTCCTTCCTTCCTTCCTTCCTTCCTTCCTTCCTTCCTTCCTTCCTTCCTTCCTTCCTTCTTGGTGTAGTTGTGTGTTTTCCTTCTAGCAGGCTCTACAATTTCCGACAAAGCTCAGCTTGTGACATTTTATTTATTTGAGTGGTAATCCTGCTGATCCTAAGGATGGAACTCAGGGACTGCCTGCCAATTTCCCCCAATTTCTGTATGTTATTTTGTTTTTGCTCAGTGTTAGCAGGATTCACACCTTGAGCAACAGTGGAACTTCTGGCTTTTTGTTGGTGGTGGTGGTGGTTCTGTGTGTGCTGGTTGGGTCTGGTGGGTGAACCCAGACACTTGCTACATTTCCTCATTTTTTCCCTCAAAGCTAGCAGGCTCTCCAAGTTTACCCACAAGGGCATTTCTGCCATTGTGTGTATGGGGTGGTGGGGGTGGGGCGGGTTTTATGTTTTACTATTATTTTTGTTTTTCGGTTCTTCTTGTAGGGCTTGAACTCAGGGCCTCATCACTATCCATGAGTGGTTACTTTTTTGTTTTTGTTTCTACGCTTAAATCAAAGAAGGTGTTCAGTTAGAGCCAAAACTTGATTGTTGTAATGTGTTTGCTTTTTCTTTTCTTTTCTTTTTTTAATTGAAGGCTAGCAGGCTCTCCTACTTGAGCCAGAGATCAACTTCAGTCCTTTTTCTTTTTTCTTGGTGGCTACTAGGAGAAAAGAGTCCATGGGTAGCCAAGGGCACTACACACAGGGTCCTAAAATCTGAGGTTTGCTGTTTGCTAGGAGTAAAGACGTGAGCCACGCCCAAGAGACTATTCTTTTTCTTTCTTTCCTTTCTCTCTCTCTCTCTTTCTTTATTCTTTCTTTTTTTCTTTCTCTCTTTTTTTGTGGATGCTCTGGGACTTGAACTCAGGGCATGGCTACTTTGTCCCAGTTTCTTTCCCCCCTCTCCACACACAAGTTTTGCAGTCTCTACTACTTGAATCACAGCTTAACGTCTGCCTGTTTCCCTTTCTTTCTTGCTCTCTTTCTCCTTTTCTTTCATTCTTTCCTCTCTTTCTCTTTTTCTTTCATTCTCATTCTCTTTCTTGCTTTCTATTTCTCTCTTTCTCTTTCCTCTTTCTTCCTGTGTCTTTCTCTCTGTCTCTCATTTTCTCTCTTTTCTTTTTCTCTCTTTCCATTTTTCCTTTCTGTCTCTCTCTGTCTCTCTTTCTCTCTCTCCAGCCTTCCTTCCTTCCTTCCTTCCTTCCTTCCTTTCTTTCTTTCTCTCTTTCTTTCTTTCTTTCTTTCTTTCTTTCTTTCTTTCTTTCTTTCTTTCTTTCTTTCTTTCTTTCTTTCTTTCTTTCTTTCTTTCTTTCTTTCTTTCTTTCCTCTCTATCTTTCTGGTGGTTAAAAAGAGATAAGTGTCCACGAGAATCCTAACGCACTTACAGTGTCCAAAAATCTGAGGATTGCGGTTTGAAGACAGCCTGGGCAGGAAAGTCCATGAGACTCATCTCAATTAACCACCAATACACAGAGAGCAATAGAGCCTAGTCTTGAGTAGAACACCACAAATTCAATCCCATCCCTGGAACACACAAAAACAAGCCTCATGGACTTTCCTGCCCAGGCTGGCTTCAAACCGCAATCCTCAGATTTCAGAGCAGCTTACATTACAGATGTAAGTTTCTATCTTTAAAACTTTAATTGGCTCTTCTTTGCCTTCCTTTTCAATTTTTGTTCTTGAGGTTTTTTGTTGTTAGTGCAGTTTTATGGCTTGGTACTAATGGCCTGGCCACTCTCCTTGAAGTTTCTCTCTCCTTCTCTGTCTGTTTCTTTCTCTCTCTCTCTCTCTCTCTCTCTCTCTCTCTCTCTCTGTGTCTATGTCTCTCTGTTTCTCTCTCTTTAGAGCAGACCTCACACCTTGAGCCATAGCTAAACATTTTTTTTTTGCCAATCATGGACCTTGAACTCAGGGCCTGAGCACTGTCCCTGGCTTCTTTTTGTTCAAGGCTAGCACTCTGCCACTTGAGCCACGGCGCCACTTCTGGCCGTTTTCTTTATATGTGGTGCTGGGGAATCGAACCCAAGGCTTCATGTATAGGAGGCAAGCACTCTTGCCACTAGGCCATATCCCCAGCCCCTGGGTTTTCTTCTTGTTTTTGGCTTTTTTGTTGTTGTTGTTCAGTAGTGAGGCTTGAACTCTGGGCCTGAGCACTGTCCCTGAGATCTTCAGCACCAGTCTAGAGCTCTACCACTTTGAGCCACAGAGCCACTTGGGATTTTCGGGTGGTTCCTTGGAGATAAGAGTCTCATGGACTTTCCTGCTCAGGCTGGCTTTGAACCATGATCCTCAGATCTCAGCTTCCAGAGTTAGCTTGGATTACAGACTTGAGCCACTTCTGCATGGCTGGTTTTTCTTTTTTTTTTCTTTCTTTCCTTTTCCTCTGTCTCTGTCTCTTTCTCTCTCTGTCTCTGTCTTTCTCTTTTGGTTTCTCTCTCTCTTTTTATTTTATTTGTGGAAGCTCTGGGGCTTGAACTCAGGGTATGGTTACTTTGTTTCAGTTTATTCCCGCCCCCACAAGGTTAACAGGCTCTACTACTTCAGTCACAGCTTAACTTCTGTCTGTGCTTTTTGTTTTTCTTGGTGGTTAATAGGAGATAAGAGTTCCATGGAAAGCTAGGGTGCCACACACAGGCTTGAAATCTGAGTAATGCGGTTCAAAGCCAGCCTGGGCAGAAAAGTCCATGAGATTCTTATCTCTAAGCACCAACAAGACAGAAAGTAGTAAAGCTTTACTCTTGTGCAAAGCACCCTAATTTCAAGCCCACCCCAGGCACTCACTAAAAAATGTCTCATATACTTTCCTGCTCCGGCTGGCTTCGAACCATGATCCTCAGATTTCAGCGACTTGAGCAGGTAAGATTACAGGTTTAAGCCATAATTTTAAAATGTTTAAATGGCTGTCTTGTATCATCTTCCTTTTCATCTATTCATCTATTTTATCCTCCTCCTCCTCCTCCCCCTCCTCCTCCTCCCCCTCCTCCTCCTCCCCCTCCCCCTCCTCCTCCTCCTCCTCCTCCTCCTCCTCCTCCTCCTCCTCCTCCTCCTCCTCCTCCTCCTCCTCTCTTCTCAGTTCCTCTGGCCTGATGTTAGAACATAGTCACTTACCGTCAGTTTCTTTTTTCTTTTTTTGGCATGGTTTTCGAATTTGAAACTAGCAGACTCTACAACTTGAGCCTCAGATTAACCACTGTTTTGTTTTTGTTCTTTTACTAGGACTTAAAATCATTACCTCACCACTTTTCAAGAGCTGGTGACTTTGTTTCCCTTTTGTTCTTATGCTTAATTCAAAGAAATGTACAAGTCCAGCTTCAATTGGATTGCTGGGATGCTTTGTTACTTTTTTTTATTTTTTTTAATACAGGGCTAGCAGGCTCCACTCCTTGAGCTACAGCTTCACTTCTGCCTGTCTGCCTGTCTTGGTTTCTTTCTTTCTTTCCTTTCTTTCTCTTTCTTTGGTTGTGTCTTTTCTATTTTTCTCATTCTCTTTCTGCTTTCTTCCTGTCTCTTTCTCTCTCACATTCTCTCTTTCTCTTTCTCTTTCCTCTTTGTGTCTCTTTCTGTTTCCTTTCTTTCTTTCTCTTTCTTTTGTGGAAGCTCTGTGGCTTGAATTCAGAGCATGGCTACTTTGTCTTAGTTTCTCTTTTCCCCCCACAAGGCTAGCAGGCTCTACTACTTGAGTCACAGCTCCACTTCTGCCTGTTTGCCTTTCTTTCTTTCTCTTTTTCTTTCTCTCTTTCTATTTCTCTCTTGTTACTCTCTCTTCCTGTCTCTTTTTCCCTGTCTCTCACTTTCTCTCTCTTTTCTTTCTCTCTTTCTCTTTCTCTCTTTCCTCTTTCTGTCTTTCTTTGTGTCTCTTTCTCTCTTTCTTCTTTCTCTTACTCGTTCTTTCTTCCTTATTTATGCTCAGGCCTGAACATGCTTCTTGTTTTTCTTTTTTTTTTTTTGGCCAGTCCTGGGCCTTGGACTCAGGGCCTGAGCACTGTCCCTGGCTTCTTCCCGCTCAAGGTTAGCACTCTGCCACTTGAGCCACAGCGCCGCTTCTGGCCGTTTTCTGTATATGTGGTGCTGGGGAATCGAAACTAGGGCCTGGTGTATCCGAGGCAGGCACTCTTGCCACTAGGCTATATCCCCAGCCCCCTTGTTTTTCTTTATCCTTCCTTCCTCCCTCCCTCCCTCCCTTCCTCCCTCCTTCTCTCTCTCTTTCTTTCTTTCTTTCTTTCTTTCCTTCCTTCCTTAATTCCTTCCTTCCTTCGCTCCTTCCTTCCTTAATTCCTTCCTTCCTTCCTTCCTTCCTTCCTTCTTCCCTTCCTTCCTTCCTTCCTTCCTTCCTTCCTTCCTTCCTTCCTTCCTTCCTTCCTTCCTTCCTTCCTTCCTTCCTTCCTTCCTTCCTTCCTTCTTTCTTGGTGTAGTTGTATGTTTTTCTTCTAGCAGGCTCCACAATTTCAGCCAAAGCTTGGCTTGTGACGTTTTTTTCCTAAGGATGGAACTCAGGGACTGCCTGCCAATTTATCCCGATTTTTGTATACTTTTCTGTATTTGCTCAGGGTTAGCAGGGTTCACACCTTGTCCCATAGTGGAACTTCTGGCCTTTTGTTGTTGGTGGTGGTGATTCTGTGTGTGCTGGTTGGGTCTGGTGGGTGAACCCAGGCACTGGCTACATTTACTCATTATTTCCCTCAAAGCTAGCAGGCTCTCCAAGTTTACCCACAAGGGCATTTCTGCCATTGTGTGTATGGGGTGGCGAGGGTGGGACCGGTTTCATGTTTTATTATTATTTTTGTTTTTCGGTTCTTCTTGTCGGGCTTGAACTTAGGGCCTCATCACTGTCCATGAGTGGTTGCTTTTTGTTTTTGTATCTAGGCTTAAATCAAAGACAGTGTATAGTTAGAGCCAAAACTAGGTTGTTGGAATGTGTATGCTTTTTCGTTTCTTTTCCTTTCTTTTTTTAATTGAAGGCTAGCAAGCTCTCCTACTTGAGCCAGAGATCAACTTCAGTCCTTTTTCATTTTTCTTGGTGGCTACTAGGAGAAAAGACTCCACGGGTAGCCAAGGGCACTACACACAGGTCCTAATATCTGAGGATTGCATTTTGCTTGGAGTACAGACATGAGCCACACCCACGAGACTGTTTTTTCTTTTTTTTTTTGCCTACTCTCTCTCTCTTTCTTACTTTCTTTCTTTCTCTCTCTCTCTTTTTTGTGAAAGCTGTGGGGCTTGAACTCAGAGCATGGCTACTTTGTCTCAGTTTCATTTTTATCCCCGCAAGTCTATCAGGCTCTACTACTTGAGTCACAGCTCAACTTCTGACTGTTTGCCTTACTTTCTTACTCTCCTTTCTCTCTTTCTTGATTTCTTTCTTCTCTTTCCCTTTTTCATTCGTTCGGTTTCACTCTCTTACTTTCTTTTTTTTCTCTTCTATTTCCTCTTTCTTCTTGTCTCTTCCTTTCTGTCTCTCTATTTCTCACTCTTTGCTTTATCACTTTCTATTTCTCTCTTTCCTTCTTTACTCTTATTCTGTCTGCCTCTCTTTCCCTTCCTTCCTTCCTTCCTTCCTTCCTTCTTTCCTTCCTTCCTTCCTTTTTTCTTTCTTTCTTCATTTCGTTCTTTCTTTCTTTCTCCTCTCTCTTTCTATCTGGTGGTTGATAGAAGAAAAGCTCAACTTCTGACTGTTTGCCCTACTTTCTTTCTCTCCTTTCTCCCTTTCTTCTCTTTCTCTTTTTCAATCGTTCCCTTTTTCTCTCTTACTTTCTTTTTATTTTGCTTTCTCTTTCTTCTTTCTTCCTGTCTCTTTCTTTCTGCCTCTCAATTTCTCTTTTCTTTATCTCTTTCTATTTCTCTCTTTCCTTCTTTACTCTTTGTCCGTGTGTCTCTCTTTCCCTTCCTTCCTTCCTTTCTTCCTTCCTTCCTTAATTCCTTAATTCCTTCCTTCCTTCCTTCCTTTCCTTCTTCCTTTTTTTCTTTCTTCTTTCTCTTTCTTTGTTTCTTTTCTTCTTTTCATCTCTGTCATTCTGGTGGTTGATAGGAGATAAGAGTCCATGAGAAGCCTAGGGCACTTACACATTGTCCACAAATTTGAGGATTGCGGTTTGAAGCCAGCCTGGGCAGGAAAGTCCATGAGACTCATCTCAATTCGCCACCAAGAGACAGAGAAGTAGAGCCTAGTCTTGAGTAGAACACCACAAGTTCATTCCCACCCCTGGCACACACAACAATGAGTCTCATGGAATTTCCTGCCCAGGCTGGCTTCAAACCGTGATCCTCAGATTTCACCAGCAAGGAGCAGCTTACATTACAGATGTAAGTCTCTATCTTTAAAACTTCAATTGGCTCTTCTTTGCCTTCCTTTACAGTTTTTGTTCTTGAGGTTTTTTATTGTTAGTGCAGTTTTCTGGCTTTTTACTAAGTGCCTAGCCACTCTCCTTGAAGTTTCTCTTTCTCTGTCTGTCTGTCTGTCTCTGTGTGTCTCTGTCTTTCTCTGTTAGTCTCTCTTTAGAGCAGACCTCACACGTTGAGCTGTAGCTGCACATTTTTTTTGGCCAGTCCTGGAGCTTGAACTCAGGCATGAATAGTGTCCCTTTCTTCTTTTTGCTCATGGCTAGTACTCCTCCACTTATGCCACAGCACCACTTTGGCTTTCCCTATATATGTGGTACCGGGGAATTGAACCCAGAGCTTCAGGTATAAGAGGCAAGCACTCTACCACAAGGCCGTATCCCCAGGCAATCAACTGTTGTTTTCTTTTTAATTGTATTGTTGGAAGTTCTAGGGCTTGAACTCAGGCCATAGCCACTTGTCGGTCTTGATTTTTTTTTTTGCCACTCCTGGGGCTTGGACTCAGGGCCTGAGCACTGTCCCTGGCTTCTTTTTTTTATTATGCTCAAGGCTAGCCATCTGCCACTTGAGTCACAGCGCCACTTCTGGCCATTTTCTGTATATTTGGTGCTGGGGAATCGAACCCAGGGTCTCATGTATATGAGTCAGGCACTTGCCTCTAGGCCATATCCCTAGCCCACTTTGTCTAAATGTCTGTGTGCATGTGTGTGTGTGTGTGTGTGTGTGTGTGTGTGTGTGTGTGTGTGTTTCTCTCAGGGCTAGCAAGCTCTACTCCTTGAGCTCAACTTCTGCCGGGATTATTTTTGTGTGTGTTTGCTTTTGGTGGTTAATAGATGAGTCCCACGTGTAATCAAGAGCACTATAGAGAGGCTTGAAATCTGAGGATTGGAATTCGAGGAAAGCCTGAACAGGAAAGTCCATGAGACTCATCTCAATTAACCACCAGTAGACAGAGAGAAATTTAGCCTAGTCTTGAGTAGAACACCACAAGTTCAATCCCACCCCTGGCACACACAATGAGTCTCATGGACTTTCCTGCCCAGGCTGGCTTCAAACCGTGATCCTCAGATTTCACTTACAAGGAGCAGCTCACATTACAGATGTAAGTCTCTATCTTCAAAACTTCAATTGGCTCTCCTTTGCTTTCCTTTACAGTTTTTGTTCTTGAGTTTTTTTATTGTTAGTGCCGTTTTCTGGCTTTTTACTAAGTGCCTAGCCACTCTCCTTGAAGTTTCTCCTTCTCTGTCTGTCTCTCTCTGTGTATCTCTTGTCTTTCTCTGTTTCTCTCTCTTTAGAGCAGACCTCACACCTTGAGCCATAGCTGCACATTGTTTTTGGCCAGTCCTGGAGCTTGAACTCCGGGCCTGAATAGTGTCCTTATCTTCTTTTTGCTGAAGATTAGTACTCCTTCACTTGTGCCCCAGCACCACTTTGGCTTTAAGAATATATGTGATGCTGGGGAATTGAACCAAGGGCTTCCTGTATAAGAGGCAAGCACTATACCACTAGGCCGTATGCCCAGACTATCAACCAACTATTGTTTTATTTTAATTGTATTATTGGATGATCTAGGGCCTGAACTCAGGCCATAGCCACTTTGTCTGTCTTAATGTTTGTGTGCATGTGTGTGTTTCTGTGTGTGTGTGTGTGTGTGTGTGTGTGTGTGTGTGTTTCTCTCAGGGCTAGCAAGCTTAACTCCTCAGGCTCAACTTCTGCCTGGGTTATTTTTGTGTGTGTTTGCTTTTGGTAGGTGAGTCCCAGGTGTAGTCATGGACACTACAGAGAGGCTTGAAATCTGAGGATTGTTATTCGAGGCAAGCCTGGACCGGAAAGTCCATGAGACTCATCTCAATTAACCACCAATAGACATCAAGTAGTAGAGTTGTAGCCTTGAGGAAAACACCTCAAGTTCAAGCCCACCCCTGGCACAGACAAACATGAGTCTCATGGACTATCCTCCCTTGACTGGCTTCGAACCATAATCCTCAGATTTCCCCCAACATAAGCAGCTTAGATTACAAGTGTGAGTCTCAATTTTCAAATCAGTAATTGGCTTATGTGCCTTCCTGTTAATTTCTTCTTCTTCTTCTTCTTTTTGATGTTTGTTGTTGTTTCTGCAGGTTTTATGGCTTATTACTAAAGGCCTGGCCACTCTCCCTGAAGTTCCTTGTTCTCTGTCTTTGTAGAGCAGGTTTTGCACTTTGAGCCACAGCTCAACTTGTTTTTTCTTGTGTGTTTGTCTCTCTCTCTCTCTCTCTCTCTCTCTCTCTGTGTGTGTGTGTGTGTGTGTGTAACTTCTAGGATTTGAACTCAGTGCATAGCCACTCAGCCTTAGTAATTTTGTATTTGTGGTCCTCATTGCGGGCAGGCTCTAATTTTTCTTTAGCCCAAATAGGGAATTCAGGTATTTTTATGGTAGTTAATAGGAGACAACAGTCCATGGGAAACCTAGGGCACTACAGAGAGACTTGAAAGCTGAAGATGGGGGTTTGGAGCCAGCCTGGGCAGGATAGTCCATGAGATTCTTATGGCAAAAAGTAAAACCACGAAGAGGCAGGAAGTTGTGGAGTTCTAGCCATGAGCAAAACACAGCAATTTCAAGCCCAAGACTGGTTCTCATTAAAACAAAAGTCAGGGCATGGCTACTTTGTCTCAGTTTCTTTTTTACCCCCACAAGTCTAGCAGGCTCTACTACTTGAGTCAAAGCTCAACTTCTGACTGTTTGCCCTACTTTCTTTCTCTCCTTTCTCCCTTTCTTCTCTTTCTCTTTTTCAATCGTTCCCTTTTTCTCTCTTACTTTCTTTTTATTTTGCTTTCTCTTTCCTCTTTCTTCCTGTCTCTTTCTTTCTGCCTCTCAATTTCTCTCTCTTTTCTTTATCTCTTTCTATTTCACTCTTTCCTTCTTTACTCTTTGTCCGTGTGTCTCTCTTTCCCTTCCTTCCTTCCTTTCTTCCTTCATTCCTTAATTCCTTCCTTCCTTAATTCCTTTCTTTCCTCCTTTTTTTCTTTCTTTCTTTCTTCTTTCTCTTTCTTTGTTTCTTTTCTTCTTTTTATCTCTGTCATTCTGGTGGTTGATAGGAGATAAGAGTCCATGAGAAGCCTAGGGCACTTACACATTGTCCACAAATCTGAGGATTGCGGTTTGAAGCCAGCCTGGGCAGGAAAGTCCATGAGACTCATCTCATTTAGCCACCAAGAGACAGAGAAGTAGAGCCTAGTCTTGAGTAGAACACCACAAGTTCAATCCCACCCCTGGCACACACAACAATGAGTCTCATGGACTTTCCTGCCCAGGCTGGCTTCAAACCGTGATCCTCAGATTTCACCAGCAAGGAGCAGCTTACATTACAGATGTAAGTCTCTATCTTTAAAACTTCAATTGGCTCTTCTTTGCCTTCCTTTACAGGTTTTGTTCTTGAGGTTTTTTATTGTTAGTGCAGTTTTCTGGCTTTTTACTAAGTGCCTAGCCACTCTCCTTGAAGTTTCTCTTTCTCTGTCTGTCTGTCTGTCTGTCTGTCTGTCTCTGTGTGTCTCTGTCTTTCTCTGTTAGTCTCTCTTTAGAGCAGACCTCACACCTTGAGCTATAGCGGCACCTTTTTTTTTTCTAGTCCTGTAGCTTGAACTCAGGCATGAATAGTGTCCCTTTCTTCTTTTTGCTCATGGCTAGTACTCCTCCACTTGTGCCACAGCACCACTTTGGCTTTTCCTATATATGTGGTGCCGGGGAATTGAACCCAGGGCTTCAGGTATAAGAGGCAAGCACTCTACCACAAGGCCGTATCCCCAGGCCATCAACTGTTGTTTTCTTTTTAATTGTATTGTTGGAAGTTCTAGGGCTTGAACTCAGGCCATAGCCACTTGTCGGTATTGATTTTTTTTTTTGCCAGTCCTGGGGCTTGGACTCAGGGACTGAGCACTGTACCTGGTTTGTTTTTTTTATTATGCTCAAGGCTAGCCATCTGCCACTTGAGCCACAGCGCCAATTCTGGCCATTTTCTGTATATGTGGTGCTGGGGAATCGAACCCAGGGTCTCATATATATAAGTCAGGCACTTGCCCCTATGCCATATCCCTAGCCCACTTTGTCTGTCTAAATGTGTGTGTGTGTGTGTGTGTGTGTGTGTGTGTGTGTTTCTCTCAGGGCTAGCAAGCTCTACTCCTTGAGCTCAACTTCTGCCGGGATTATTTTGTGTGTGTTTGCTTTTGGTGGTTAATAGATGAGTCCCACGTGTAATCAAGGGCACTATAGAGAGGCTTGAAATCTGAGGATTGGAATTCGAGGCAAGCCTGAACAGGAAAGTCCATGAGACTCATCTCAATTAACCACCAGTAGACAGAGAGAAGTTTAGCCTAGTCTTGAGTAGAACACCACAAGTTCAATCCCACCCCTGGCACACACAATGAGTCTCATGGACTTTCCTGCCCAGGCTGGCTTCAAACCGTGATCCTCAAATTTCACTTACAAGGAGCAGCTCACATTACAGATGTAAGTCTCTATCTTTAAAACTTCAATTAGCTCTCCTTTGCTTTCCTTTACAGTTTTTGTTCTTGAGGTTTTTTATTGTTAGTGCCGTTTTCTGGCTTTTTACTAAGTGCCTAGCCACTCTCCTTGAAGTTTCTCCTTCTCTGTCTGTCTCTCTCTGTGTATCTCTTGTCTTTCTCTGTTTCTCTCTCTTTAGAGCAGACCTCACACCTTGAGCCATAGCTGCACATTGTTTTTGGCCAGTCCTGGAGCTTGAACTCCGGGCCTGAATAGTGTCATTATCTTCTTTTTCCTGAAGATTAGTACTCCTTCACTTGTGCCCCAGCACCACTTTGGCTTTTTCTATATATGTGATGCTGGGGAATTGAACCCAGGGCTTCCTGTATAAGAGGCAACCACTCTACCACTAGGCCGTATGCCCAGACCATCAACCAACTATTGATTGATTTTAATTGTATTATTGGATGTTCTAGGGCCTGAACTCAGGCCATAGCCACTTTGTCTGTCTTAATGTATGTGTGTGTGTTTGTGTGTTTCTGTGTGTGTGTGTGTATGTGTGTGTGTGTGTTTCTCTCAGGGCTAGCAGGCTCAACTCCACAGGCTCAACTTCTCCCTGGTTTATTTTTGTGTGTGTTTGCTTTTGGTAGATGAGTCCCAGGTGTTGTCATGGGCACTCCAGAGAGGCTTGAAATCTGAGGATTGTTATTCGAGGCAAGCCTGGACCGGAAAGTCCATGAGACTCATCTCTATTAACCACCAATAGACATCAAGTAGTAGAGTTGTAGCCTTGAGGAAAACACCTCAAGTTCAAGCCCACCCCTGGCACAGACAAACATGAGTCTCATGGACTATTCTCCCTTGACTGGCTTCGAATCATAATCCTCAGATTTCCCCCACCATAAGCAGCTTAGATTACAAGTGTGAGTCTCAATTTTCAAATCAGTAATTGGCTTATGTGCCTTCCTGTTAATTTCTTCTTCTTCTTTTTGTTGTTTGTTGTTGTTCCTGCAGGTTTTATGGCTTATTACTAAAGGCCTGGCCACTCTCCCTGAAGTTCCTTGTTCTGTATCTTTGTAGAGCAGGTTTTGCACTTTGAGCCACAGCTCAACTTCTGTTTTTTCTTCTTGTGTGTTTGTCTCTCTCTCTCTCTCTCTCTCTCTCTTTCTCTCTCTCTCTCTGTGTGTGTGTGTGTGTGTGTGTGTGTGTGTGTGTGTGTGTGTAACTTCTAGGATTTGAACTCAGTGCATAGCCACTTGGCCTTAGTAATTTTGTATTTGTGGTCCTCATTGCGGGCAGGCTCTAATTTTTCTTTAGCCTGAAGTAGGGAATTCAGGTATTTTTATGATAGTTAATAGGAGACAACAGTCCATGGGAAACCTAGGGCACTACAGAGAGACTTGAAAGCTGAGGATGGGGGTTTGAAGCCAGCCTGGGCAGGATAGTCCATGAGATTCTCATGGCAAAAAGTAAAACCACCAAGAGGCAGGAAGTTGTGGAGTTCTAGCCATGAGCAAAACACAGCAATTTCAAGCCCAAGACTGGTTCTCATTAAAACAAAAGTCAGGGCATGGCTACTTTGTCTCAGTTTCTTTTTTACCCCCACAAATCTAGCAGGCTCTACTACTTGAGTCACAGCTCAACTTCTGTTTGTCCTACTTTCTTTCTCTCCTTTGTCCCTTTCTTCTCTTTTTCTTTTTCAATCGTTCCCTTTTTCTCTCTTACTTTCTTTTTATTTTGCTTTCTCTTTCCTCTTTCTTCCTGTCTCTTTCTTTCTGCCTCTCAATCTCTCTCTTTTCTTTATCTCTTTCTATTTCTCTCTTTCCTTCTTTACTCTTTGTCCGTGTGTCTCTCTTTCCCTTCCTTCCTTTCTTCCTTCCTTCCTTAATTCCTTAATTCCTTCCTTCCTTCCTTCATTCCTTTCCTTCTTCCTTTTTTTCTTTCTTTCTTTCTTCTTTCTCTTTCTTTGTTTCTTTTCTTCTTTTCATCTCTGTCATTCTGGTGGTTGATAGGAGATAAGAGTCCATGAGAAGCCTAGGGCACTTACACATTGTCCACAAATCTGAGGATTGCGGTTTGAAGCCAGCCTGGGCAGGAAAGTCCATGAGACTCATCTCAATTCGCCACCAAGAGACAGAGAAGTAGAGTCTAGTCTTGAGTAGAACACCACAAGTTCAATCCCAACCCTGGCACACACAACAATGAGTCTCATGGACTTTCCTTCCCAGGCTGGCTTCAAACCATGATCCTCAGATTTCACCAGCAAGAAGCAGCTTACATTACAGATGTAAGTCTCTATCTTTAAAACTTCAATTGGCTCTTCTTTGCCTTCCTTTACAGTTTTTGTTCTTGAGGTTTTTTATTGTTAGTGCAGTTTTCTGGCTTTTTACTAAGTGCCTAGCCACTCTCCTTGAAGTTTCTCTTTCTCTGTCTGTCTGTCTGTCTGTCTGTCTCTGTGTGTCTCTGTCTTTCTCTGTTAGTCTCTCTTTAGAGCAGACCTCACACCTTGAGCTATAGCTGCACATTTTTTTTGGCCAGTCCTGGAGCTTGAACTCAGGCATGAATAGTGTCCCTTTCTTCTTTTTGCTCATGGCTAGTACTCCTCCACTTGTGCCACAGCACCACTTTGGCTTTTCCTATATATGTGGTGCCGGGGAATTGAACCCAGGGCTTCAGGTATAAGAGGCAAGCACTCTACCACAAGGCCGTATCCCCAGGCCATCAACTGTTGTTTTCTTTTTAATTGTATTGTTGGAAGTTCTAGGGCTTGAACTCAGGCCATAGCCACTTGTCGGTCTTGATTTTTTTTTTTTGGCCAGTCCTGGAGCTTGGACTCAGGGCCTGAGCACTGTCCCTGGCTTCTTGTTTTTATTATGCTCAAGGCTAGCCATCTGCCACTTGAGCCACAGCGCCACTTATGGACATTTTCTGTATATGTGGTGCTGGGGAATCGAACCCAGGGTCTCATGTATATGAGTCAGGCACTTGCCACTAGGCCATATCCCTAGCCCACTTTGTCTGTCTAAATGTGTGTGTGCGTGTGTGTGTGTGTGTGTGTGTGTGTGTGTGTTTCTCTCAGGGCTAGCAAGCTCTACTCCTTGAGCTCATCTTCTGCCGGGATTATTTTGTGTGTGTTTGCTTTTGGTGGTTAATAGATGAGTCCCACGTGTAATCAAGGGCATTATAGAGAGGCTTGAAATCTGAGGATTGGAATTCGAGGCAAGCCTGAACAGGAAAGTCCATGAGACTCATCTCAATTAACCACCAGTAGACAGAGAGAAGTTTAGCCTAGTCTTGAGTAGAACACCACAAGTTCAATCCCACCCCTGGCACACACAATGAGTCTCATGGACTTTTATGCCCAGGCTGGCTTCAAACCGTGATCCTCAGATTTCACTTACAAGGAGCAGCTCACATTACAGATGTAAGTCTCTATCTTTAAAACTTCAATTGGCTCTCCTTTGCCTTCCTTTACAGTTTTTGTTTTTGAGGTTTTTTATTGTTCGTGCAGTTTTCTGGCTTTTTACTAAGTGCCTAGCCACTCTCCTTGAAGTTTCTCCTTCTCTGTCTGTCTCTCTCTGTGTATCTCTGTCTTTCTCTGTTTCTCTCTCTTTAGAGCAGACCTCACACCTTGGGCTATAGCTGCACATTGTTTCTGTCCAGTCCTGGAGCTTGAACTCTGGGCCTGAATAGTGTCCTTATCTTCTTTTTCCTGAAGATTAGTACTCCTTCACTTGTGCCCCAGCACCACTTTGGCTTTTTCTATATATGTGATGCTGGGGAATTGAACCCAGGGCTTCCTGTATAATAGGCAACCACTCAACCACTAGGCCGTATGCCCAGACCATCAACCAACTATGTTTTATTTTAATTGTATTATTGAATGTTCTAGGGCCTGAACTCAGGCCATAGCCACTTTGTCTGTCTTAATGTATGTGTGCGTGTTTGTGTGTTTCTGTGTGTGTGTGTATGTGTGTGTGTGTGTTTCTCTCAGGGCTAGCAGGCTCAACTCCTCAGGCTCAACTTCTGCCTGGTTTATTTTTGTGTGTGTTTGCTTCTGGTAGATGAGTCCCAGGTGTAGTCATGGACACTCCAGAGAGGCTTGAAATCTGAGGATTGTTATTCGAGGCAAGTCTGGACCGGAAAGTCCATGAGACTCATCTCTATTAACCACCAATAGACATCAAGTACTAGAGTTGTAGCCTTGAGGAAAACACCTCAAGTTCAAGCCCACCCCTGGCACAGACAAACATGAGTCTCATGGACTATCCTCCCTTGACTGGCTTCGAACCATAATCCTCAGATTTCCCCCACCATAAGCAGCTTAGATTACAAGTGTGAGTCTCAATTTTCAAATCAGTAATTGGCTTATGTGCCTTCCTGTTAATTTCTTCTTCTTCTTTTTGTTGTTTGTTGTTGTTCCTGCAGGTTTTATGGCTTATTACTAAAGGCCTGGCCACTCTCCCTGAAGTTCCTTGTTCTCTGTCTTTGTAGAGCAGGTTTTGCACTTTGTGCCGCAGCTCAACTTCTGTTTTTTCTTCTTGTGTGTTTGTCTCTCTCTCTCTCTCTCTCTCTCTCTGTGTGTGTGTGTGTGTGTGTGTGTGTGTGTGTAACTTCTAGGATTTGAACTCAGTGCATAGCCACTTGGCCTTAGTAATTTTGTATTTGTGGTCCTCATTGCGGGCAGGCTCTAATTTTTCTTTAGCCTGAAGTAGGGAATTCAGGTATTTTTATGATAGTTAATAGGAGACAACAGTCCATGGGAAACCTAGGGCACTACAGAGAGACTTGAAAGCTGAGGATGGGGGTTTGAAGCCAGCCTGGGCAGGATAGTCCATGAGATTCTCATGGCAAAAAGTAAAACCACCAAGAGGCAGGAAGTTGTGGAGTTCTAGCCATGAGCAAAACACAGCAATTTCAAGCCCAAGACTGGTTCTCATTAAAACAAAAGTCAGGGCATGGCTACTTTGTCTCAGTTTCTTTTTTACCCCCACAAATCTAGCAGGCTCTACTACTTGAGTCACAGCTCAACTTCTGTTTGTCCTACTTTCTTTCTCTCCTTTGTCCCTTTCTTCTCTTTTTCTTTTTCAATCGTTCCCTTTTTCTCTCTTACTTTCTTTTTATTTTGCTTTCTCTTTCCTCTTTCTTCCTGTCTCTTTCTTTCTGCCTCTCAATCTCTCTCTTTTCTTTATCTCTTTCTATTTCTCTCTTTCCTTCTTTACTCTTTGTCCGTGTGTCTCTCTTTCCCTTCCTTCCTTCCTTTCTTCCTTCCTTCCTTAATTCCTTAATTCCTTCCTTCCTTCCTTCATTCCTTTCCTTCTTCCTTTTTTTCTTTCTTTCTTTCTTCTTTCTCTTTCTTTGTTTCTTTTCTTCTTTTCATCTCTGTCATTCTGGTGGTTGATAGGAGATAAGAGTCCATGAGAAGCCTAGGGCACTTACACATTGTCCACAAATCTGAGGATTGCGGTTTGAAGCCAGCCTGGGCAGGAAAGTCCATGAGACTCATCTCAATTCGCCACCAAGAGACAGAGAAGTAGAGTCTAGTCTTGAGTAGAACACCACAAGTTCAATCCCAACCCTGGCACACACAACAATGAGTCTCATGGACTTTCCTTCCCAGGCTGGCTTCAAACCATGATCCTCAGATTTCACCAGCAAGAAGCAGCTTACATTACAGATGTAAGTCTCTATCTTTAAAACTTCAATTGGCTCTTCTTTGCCTTCCTTTACAGTTTTTGTTCTTGAGGTTTTTTATTGTTAGTGCAGTTTTCTGGCTTTTTACTAAGTGCCTAGCCACTCTCCTTGAAGTTTCTCTTTCTCTGTCTGTCTGTCTGTCTGTCTGTCTCTGTGTGTCTCTGTCTTTCTCTGTTAGTCTCTCTTTAGAGCAGACCTCACACCTTGAGCTATAGCTGCACATTTTTTTTGGCCAGTCCTGGAGCTTGAACTCAGGCATGAATAGTGTCCCTTTCTTCTTTTTGCTCATGGCTAGTACTCCTCCACTTGTGCCACAGCACCACTTTGGCTTTTCCTATATATGTGGTGCCGGGGAATTGAACCCAGGGCTTCAGGTATAAGAGGCAAGCACTCTACCACAAGGCCGTATCCCCAGGCCATCAACTGTTGTTTTCTTTTTAATTGTATTGTTGGAAGTTCTAGGGCTTGAACTCAGGCCATAGCCACTTGTCGGTCTTGATTTTTTTTTTTGGCCAGTCCTGGAGCTTGGACTCAGGGCCTGAGCACTGTCCCTGGCTTCTTGTTTTTATTATGCTCAAGGCTAGCCATCTGCCACTTGAGCCACAGCGCCACTTATGGACATTTTCTGTATATGTGGTGCTGGGGAATCGAACCCAGGATCTCATGTATATGAGTCAGGCACTTGCCACTAGGCCATATCCCTAGCCCACTTTGTCTGTCTAAATGTGTGTGTGCGTGTGTGTGTGTGTGTGTGTGTGTGTGTGTGTGTTTCTCTCAGGGCTAGCAAGCTCTACTCCTTGAGCTCATCTTCTGCCGGGATTATTTTGTGTGTGTTTGCTTTTGGTGGTTAATAGATGAGTCCCACGTGTAATCAAGGGCATTATAGAGAGGCTTGAAATCTGAGGATTGGAATTCGAGGCAAGCCTGAACAGGAAAGTCCATGAGACTCATCTCAATTAACCACCAGTAGACAGAGAGAAGTTTAGCCTAGTCTTGAGTAGAACACCACAAGTTCAATCCCACCCCTGGCACACACAATGAGTCTCATGGACTTTTATGCCCAGGCTGGCTTCAAACCGTGATCCTCAGATTTCACTTACAAGGAGCAGCTCACATTACAGATGTAAGTCTCTATCTTTAAAACTTCAATTGGCTCTCCTTTGCCTTCCTTTACAGTTTTTGTTTTTGAGGTTTTTTATTGTTCGTGCAGTTTTCTGGCTTTTTACTAAGTGCCTAGCCACTCTCCTTGAAGTTTCTCCTTCTCTGTCTGTCTCTCTCTGTGTATCTCTGTCTTTCTCTGTTTCTCTCTCTTTAGAGCAGACCTCACACCTTGGGCTATAGCTGCACATTGTTTCTGTCCAGTCCTGGAGCTTGAACTCTGGGCCTGAATAGTGTCCTTATCTTCTTTTTCCTGAAGATTAGTACTCCTTCACTTGTGCCCCAGCACCACTTTGGCTTTTTCTATATATGTGATGCTGGGGAATTGAACCCAGGGCTTCCTGTATAAGAGGCAACCACTCTACCACTAGGCCGTATGCCCAGACCATCAACCAACTATTGTTTTATTTTAATTGTATTATTGAATGTTCTAGGGCCTGAACTCAGGCCATAGCCACTTTGTCTGTCTTAATGTATGTGTGCGTGTTTGTGTGTTTCTGTGTGTGTGTGTATGTGTGTGTGTGTGTTTCTCTCAGGGCTAGCAGGCTCAACTCCTCAGGCTCAACTTCTGCCTGGTTTATTTTTGTGTGTGTTTGCTTCTGGTAGATGAGTCCCAGGTGTAGTCATGGACACTCCAGAGAGGCTTGAAATCTGAGGATTGTTATTCGAGGCAAGCCTGGACCGGAAAGTCCATGAGACTCATCTCTATTAACCACCAATAGACATCAAGTACTAGAGTTGTAGCTTTGAGGAAAACACCTCAAGTTCAAGCCCACCCCTGGCACAGACAAACATGAGTCTCATGGACTATCCTCCCTTGACTGGCTTCGAACCATAATCCTCAGATTTCCCCCACCATAAGCAGCTTAGATTACAAGTGTGAGTCTCAATTTTCAAATCAGTAATTGGCTTATGTGCCTTCCTGTTAATTTCTTCTTCTTCTTTTTGTTGTTTGTTGTTGTTCCTGCAGGTTTTATGGCTTATTACTAAAGGCCTGGCCACTCTCCCTGAAGTTCCTTGTTCTCTGTCTTTGTAGAGCAGGTTTTGCACTTTGAGCCGCAGCTCAACTTCTGTTTTTTCTTCTTGTGTGTTTGTCTCTGTGTGTGTGTGTGTGTGTGTGTGTGTGTGTGTAACTTCTAGGATTTGAACTCAGTGCATAGCCACTTGGCCTTAGTAATTTTGTATTTGTGGTCCTCATTGCGGGCAGGCTCTAATTTTTCTTTAGCCCGAAGTAGGGAATTCAGGTATTTTTATGGTAGTTAATAGGAGACAACAGTCCATGGGAAACCTAGGGCACTACAGAGAGACTTGAAAGCTGAGGATGGGGGTTTGAAGCCAGCCTGTGCAGGATAGTCCATGAGATTCTCATGGCAAAAAGTAAAACCACCAAGAGGCAGGAAGTTGTGGAGTTCTAGCCATGAGCAAAACACAGCAATTTCAAGCCCAAGACTGGTTCTCATTAAAACAAAAGTCAGGGCATGGCTACTTTGTGTCAGTTTCTTTTTTACCCCCACAAATCTAGCAGGCTCTACTACTTGAGTCACAGCTCAACTTCTGTTTGTCCTACTTTCTTTCTCTCCTTTCTCCCTTTCTTCTCTTTCTCTTTTTCAATCGTTCCCTTTTTCTCTCTTACTTTCTTTTTATTTTGCTTTCTCTTTCCTCTTTCTTCCTGTCTCTTTCTTTCTGCCTCTCAATCTCTCTCTTTCCTTTATCTCTTTCTATTTCTCTCTTTCCTTCTTTACTCTTTGTCTGTGTGTCTCTCTTTCCCTTCCTTCCTTCCTTTCTTCCTTCCTTCCTTAATTCCTTAATTCCTTCCTTCCTTCCTTCATTCCTTTCCTTCTTCCTTTTTTTCTTTCTTTCTTTCTTCTTTCTCTTTCTTTGTTTCTTTTCTTCTTTTCATCTCTGTCATTCTGGTGGTTGATAGGAGATAAGAGTCCATGAGAAGCCTAGGGCACTTACACATTGTCCACAAATCTGAGGATTGCGGTTTGAAGCCAGCCTGGGCAGGAAAGTCCATGAGACTCATCTCAATTCGCCACCAAGAGACAGAGAAGTAGAGCCTAGTCTTGAGTAGAACACCACAAGTTCAATCCCACCCCTGGCACACACAATGAGTCTCATGGACTTTTATGCCCAGGCTGGCTTCAAACCGTGATCCTCAGATTTCACTTACAAGGAGCAGCTCACATTACAGATGTAAGTCTCTATCTTTAAAACTTCAATTGGCTCTCCTTTGCCTTCCTTTACAGTTTTTGTTTTTGAGGTTTTTTATTGTTCGTGCAGTTTTCTGGCTTTTTACTAAGTGCCTAGCCACTCTCCTTGAAGTTTCTCCTTCTCTGTCTGTCTCTCTCTGTGTATCTCTGTCTTTCTCTGTTTCTCTCTCTTTAGAGCAGACCTCACACCTTGGGCTATAGCTGCACATTGTTTCTGTCCAGTCCTGGAGCTTGAACTCTGGGCCTGAATAGTGTCCTTATCTTCTTTTTCCTGAAGATTAGTACTCCTTCACTTGTGCCCCAGCACCACTTTGGCTTTTTCTATATATGTGATGCTGGGGAATTGAACCCAGGGCTTCCTGTATAATAGGCAACCACTCAACCACTAGGCCGTATGCCCAGACCATCAACCAACTATTGTTTTATTTTAATTGTATTATTGAATGTTCTAGGGCCTGAACTCAGGCCATAGCCACTTTGTCTGTCTTAATGTATGTGTGCGTGTTTGTGTGTTTCTGTGTGTGTGTGTATGTGTGTGTGTGTGTTTCTCTCAGGGCTAGCAGGCTCAACTCCTCAGGCTCAACTTCTGCCTGGTTTATTTTTGTGTGTGTTTGCTTCTGGTAGATGAGTCCCAGGTGTAGTCATGGACACTCCAGAGAGGCTTGAAATCTGAGGATTGTTATTCGAGGCAAGTCTGGACCGGAAAGTCCATGAGACTCATCTCTATTAACCACCAATAGACATCAAGTACTAGAGTTGTAGCCTTGAGGAAAACACCTCAAGTTCAAGCCCACCCCTGGCACAGACAAACATGAGTCTCATGGACTATCCTCCCTTGACTGGCTTCGAACCATAATCCTCAGATTTCCCCCACCATAAGCAGCTTAGATTACAAGTGTGAGTCTCAATTTTCAAATCAGTAATTGGCTTATGTGCCTTCCTGTTAATTTCTTCTTCTTCTTTTTGTTGTTTGTTGTTGTTCCTGCAGGTTTTATGGCTTATTACTAAAGGCCTGGCCACTCTCCCTGAAGTTCCTTGTTCTCTGTCTTTGTAGAGCAGGTTTTGCACTTTGTGCCGCAGCTCAACTTCTGTTTTTTCTTCTTGTGTGTTTGTCTCTCTCTCTCTCTCTCTCTCTCTCTCTCTGTGTGTGTGTGTGTGTGTGTGTGTAACTTCTAGGATTTGAACTCAGTGCATAGCCACTTGGCCTTAGTAATTTTGTATTTGTGGTCCTCATTGCGGGCAGGCTCTAATTTTTCTTTAGCCTGAAGTAGGGAATTCAGGTATTTTTATGATAGTTAATAGGAGACAACAGTCCATGGGAAACCTAGGGCACTACAGAGAGACTTGAAAGCTGAGGATGGGGGTTTGAAGCCAGCCTGGGCAGGATAGTCCATGAGATTCTCATGGCAAAAAGTAAAACCACCAAGAGGCAGGAAGTTGTGGAGTTCTAGCCATGAGCAAAACACAGCAATTTCAAGCCCAAGACTGGTTCTCATTAAAACAAAAGTCAGGGCATGGCTACTTTGTCTCAGTTTCTTTTTTACCCCCACAAATCTAGCAGGCTCTACTACTTGAGTCACAGCTCAACTTCTGTTTGTCCTACTTTCTTTCTCTCCTTTGTCCCTTTCTTCTCTTTTTCTTTTTCAATCGTTCCCTTTTTCTCTCTTACTTTCTTTTTATTTTGCTTTCTCTTTCCTCTTTCTTCCTGTCTCTTTCTTTCTGCCTCTCAATCTCTCTCTTTTCTTTATCTCTTTCTATTTCTCTCTTTCCTTCTTTACTCTTTGTCCGTGTGTCTCTCTTTCCCTTCCTTCCTTCCTTTCTTCCTTCCTTCCTTAATTCCTTAATTCCTTCCTTCCTTCCTTCATTCCTTTCCTTCTTCCTTTTTTTCTTTCTTTCTTTCTTCTTTCTCTTTCTTTGTTTCTTTTCTTCTTTTCATCTCTGTCATTCTGGTGGTTGATAGGAGATAAGAGTCCATGAGAAGCCTAGGGCACTTACACATTGTCCACAAATCTGAGGATTGCGGTTTGAAGCCAGCCTGGGCAGGAAAGTCCATGAGACTCATCTCAATTCGCCACCAAGAGACAGAGAAGTAGAGCCTAGTCTTGAGTAGAACACCACAAGTTCAATCCCACCCCTGGCACACACAACAATGAGTCTCATGGACTTTCCTGCCCAGGCTGGCTTCAAACCGTGATCCTCAGATTTCACCAGCAAGGAGCAGCTTACATTACAGATGTAAGTCTCTATCTTTAAAACTTCAATTGGCTCTTCTTTGCCTTCCTTTACAGTTTTTGTTCTTGAGGTTTTTTATTGTTAGTGCAGTTTTCTGGCTTTTTACTAAGTGCCTAGCCACTCTCCTTGAAGTTTCTCTTTCTCTGTCTGTCTGTCTGTCTGTCTGTCTCTGAGTGTCTCTGTCTTTCTCTGTTAGTCTCTCTTTAGAGCAGACCTCACACCTTGAGCTATAGCTGCACATTTTTTTTGGCCAGTCCTGGAGCTTGAACTCAGGCATGAATAGTGTCCCTTTCTTCTTTTTGCTCATGGCTAGTACTCCTCCACTTGTGCCACAGCACCACTTTGGCTTTTCCTATATATGTTTTGCCGGGGAATTGAACCCAGGGCTTCAGGTATAAGAGGCAAGCACTCTACCACAAGGCCGTATCCCCAGGCCATCAAATGTTGTTTTCTTTTTAATTGTATTGTTGGAAGTTCTAGGGCTTGAACTCAGGCCATAGCCACTTGTCGGTATTGATTTTTTTTTTTTGCAAGTCCTGGAGCTTGGACTCAGGGCCTGAGCACTGTCCCTGGCTTCTTGTTTTTATTATGCTCAAGGCTAGCCATCTGCCACTTGAGCCACAGCGCCACTTATGGACATTTTCTGTATATGTGGTGCTGGGGAATCGAACACAGGGTCTCATGTATATGAGTCAGGCACTTGCCCCTATGCCATATCCCTAGCCCACTTTGTCTGTCTAAATGTGTGTGTGCGTGCGTGTGTGTGTGTGTGTGTGTGTGTGTGTGTGTGTTTCTCTCAGGGCTAGCAAGCTCTACTCCTTGAGCTCATCTTCTGCCGGGATTATTTTGTGTGTGTTTGCTTTTGGTGGTTAATAGATGAGTCCCACGTGTAATCAAGGGCATTATAGAGAGGCTTGAAATCTGAGGATTGGAATTCGAGGCAAGCCTGAACAGGAAAGTCCATGAGACTCATCTCAATTAACCACCAGTAGACAGAGAGAAGTTTAGCCTAGTCTTGAGTAGAACACCACAAGTTCAATCCCACCCCTGGCACACACAATGAGTCTCATGGACTTTTATGCCCAGGCTGGCTTCAAACCGTGATCCTCAGATTTCACTTACAAGGAGCAGCTCACATTACAGATGTAAGTCTCTATCTTTAAAACTTCAATTGGCTCTCCTTTGCCTTCCTTTACAGTTTTTGTTTTTGAGGTTTTTTATTGTTCGTGCAGTTTTCTGGCTTTTTACTAAGTGCCTAGCCACTCTCCTTGAAGTTTCTCCTTCTCTGTCTGTCTCTCTCTCTGTGTATCTCTGTCTTTCTCTGTTTCTCTCTCTTTAGAGCAGACCTCACACCTTGGGCTATAGCTGCACATTGTTTCTGTCCAGTCCTGGAGCTTGAACTCTGGGCCTGAATAGTGTCCTTATCTTCTTTTTCCTGAAGATTAGTACTCCTTCACTTGTGCCCCAGCACCACTTTGGCTTTTTCTATATATGTGATGCTGGGGAATTGAACCCAGGGCTTCCTGTATAAGAGGCAACCACTCTACCACTAGGCCGTATGCCCAGACCATCAACCAACTATTGTTTTATTTTAATTGTATTATTGAATGTTCTAGGGCCTGAACTCAGGCCATAGCCACTTTGTCTGTCTTAATGTATGTGTGCGTGTTTGTGTGTTTCTGTGTGTGTGTGTATGTGTGTGTGTGTGTTTCTCTCAGGGCTAGCAGGCTCAACTCCTCAGGCTCAACTTCTGCCTGGTTTATTTTTGTGTGTGTTTGCTTCTGGTAGATGAGTCCCAGGTGTAGTCATGGACACTCCAGAGAGGCTTGAAATCTGAGGATTGTTATTCGAGGCAAGCCTGGACCGGAAAGTCCATGAGACTCATCTCTATTAACCACCAATAGACATCAAGTACTAGAGTTGTAGCTTTGAGGAAAACACCTCAAGTTCAAGCCCACCCCTGGCACAGACAAACATGAGTCTCATGGACTATCCTCCCTTGACTGGCTTCGAACCATAATCCTCAGATTTCCCCCACCATAAGCAGCTTAGATTACAAGTGTGAGTCTCAATTTTCAAATCAGTAATTGGCTTATGTGCCTTCCTGTTAATTTCTTCTTCTTCTTTTTGTTGTTTGTTGTTGTTCCTGCAGGTTTTATGGCTTATTACTAAAGGCCTGGCCACTCTCCCTGAAGTTCCTTGTTCTCTGTCTTTGTAGAGCAGGTTTTGCACTTTGAGCCGCAGCTCAACTTCTGTTTTTTCTTCTTGTGTGTTTGTCTCTGTGTGTGTGTGTGTGTGTGTGTGTGTGTGTGTGTGTAACTTCTAGGATTTGAACTCAGTGCATAGCCACTTGGCCTTAGTAATTTTGTATTTGTGGTCCTCATTGCGGGCAGGCTCTAATTTTTCTTTAGCCCGAAGTAGGGAATTCAGGTATTTTTATGGTAGTTAATAGGAGACAACAGTCCATGGGAAACCTAGGGCACTACAGAGAGACTTGAAAGCTGAGGATGGGGGTTTGAAGCCAGCCTGTGCAGGATAGTCCAGGAGATTCTCATGGCAAAAAATAAAACCACCAAGAGGCAGGAAGTTGTGGAGTTCTAGCCATGAGCAAAACACAGCAATTTCAAGCCCAAGACTGGTTCTCATTAAAACAAAAGTCAGGGCATGGCTACTTTGTGTCAGTTTCTTTTTTACCCCCACACATCTAGCAGGCTCTACTACTTGAGTCACAGCTCAACTTCTGTTTGTCCTACTTTCTTTCTCTCCTTTCTCCCTTTCTTCTCTTTCTCTTTTTCAATCGTTCCCTTTTTCTCTCTTACTTTCTTTTTATTTTGCTTTCTCTTTCCTCTTTCTTCCTGTCTCTTTCTTTCTGCCTCTCAATCTCTCTCTTTCCTTTATCTCTTTCTATTTCTCTCTTTCCTTCTTTACTCTTTGTCTGTGTGTCTCTCTTTCCCTTCCTTTCTTCCTTTCTTCCTTCCTTCCTTAATTCCTTAATTCCTTCCTTCCTTCCTTCATTCCTTTCCTTCTTCCTTTTTTTCTTTCTTTCTTTCTTCTTTCTCTTTCTTTGTTTCTTTTCTTCTTTTCATCTCTGTCATTCTGGTGGTTGATAGGAGATAAGAGTCCATGAGAAGCCTAGGGCACTTACACATTGTCCACAAATCTGAGGATTGCGGTTTGAAGCCAGCCTGGGCAGGAAAGTCCATGAGACTCATCTCAATTCGCCACCAAGAGACAGAGAAGTAGAGCCTAGTCTTGAGTAGAACACCACAAGTTCAATCCCACCCCTGGCACACACAATGAGTCTCATGGACTTTCCTTCCCAGGCTGGCTTCAAACCGTGATCCTCAGATTTCACTTACAAGGAGCCGCTCACATTACAGATGTAAGTCTCTATCTTTAAAACTTCAATTGGCTCTCCTTTGCCTTCCTTTACAGTTTTTGTTCTTGAGGTTTTTTATTGTTAGTGCAGTTTTCTGGCTTTTTACTAAGTGCCTAGCCACTCTCCTTGAAGTTTCTCCTTCTCTGTCAGTCTCTCTCTGTGTATCTCTTGTCTTTCTCTGTTTCTCTCTCTTTAGAGCAGACCTCACACCTTGAGCTATAGCTGCACAATGTTTTTGTCCAGTCCTGGAGCTTGAACTCCGGGCCTGAATAGTGTCCTTATCTTCTTTTTGCTGAAGATTAGTACTCCTTCACTTGTGCCCCAGCACCACTTTGGCTTTTTCTACATATGTGATGCTGGGGAATTGAACCCAGGGCTTCCTGTATAAGAGGCAAGCATTTTACCACTAGGCCATATGCCCAGAACATCAACCAACTATTGTTTTATTTTAATTGTATTATTGGATGTTCTAGGGCCTGAACTCAGGCCATAGCCACTTTGTCTGTCTAAATGTATGTGTGCGTGTGTGTGTTTCTGTGTGTGTGTGTGTGTGTGTGTGTGTGTTTCTCTCAGGGCTAGCAGGCTCAACTCCTCAGGCTCAACTTCTGCCTGGTTTATTTTTGTGTGTGTTTGCTTTTGGTAGATGAGTCCCACGTGTAGTCATGGACACTCCAGAGAGGCTTGAAATCTGAGGATTGTTATTCGAGGCAAGCCTAGACCGGAAAGTCCATGAGACTCATCTAAATTAAGCACCAATACACATCAAGTAGTAGAGTTGTAGCCTTGAGGAAAACACCTCAAGTTCAAGCCCACCCCTGGCACAGACAAACATGAGTCTCATGGACTATCCTCCCTTGACTGGCTTCGAACCATAATCCTCAGATTTCCCCCACCATAAGCAGCTTAGATTACAAGTGTGAGTCTCAATTTTCAAATCAGTAATTGGCTTATGTGCCTTCCTGTTAATTTCTTCTTCTTCTTTTTGTTGTTTGTTGTTGTTCCTGCAGGTTTTATGGCTTATTACTAAAGGCCTGGCCACTCTCCCTGAAGTTCCTTGTTCTCTGTCTTTGTAGAGCAGGTTTTGCACTTTGAGCCGCAGCTCAACTTCTGTTTTTTCTTCTTGTGTGTTTGTCTCTGTGTGTGTGTGTGTGTGTGTGTGTGTGTGTGTGTGTGTGTGTGTGTAACTTCTAGGATTTGAACTCAGTGCATAGCCACTTGGCCTTAGTAATTTTGTATTTGTGGTCCTCATTGCGGGCAGGCTCTAATTTTTCTTTAGCCCAAATAGGGAATTCAGGTATTTTTATGATAGTTAATAGGAGACAATAGTCCATGGGAAACCTAGGGCACTACAGAGAAAATTGAAATCTGAGGATGGGGGTTTGAAGCCAGCCTGGGCAGGATAGCCCATGAGATTCTTATGTCAAAAAGTAAAACCACCAAGAGGCAGGAAGTTGTGGAGTTCTAGCCATGAGCAAAACACAGCAATTTCAAGCCCAAGACTGGTTCTCATTAAAACAAAAGTCAGGGCATGGCTACTTTGTGTCAGTTTCTTTTTTACCCCCACAAGTCTAGCAGGCTCTACTACTTGAGTCACAGCTCAACTTCTGACTGTTTGCCCTACTTTCTTTCTCTCCTTTCTCCCTTTCTTCTCTTTCTCTTTTTCAATCGTTCCCTTTTTCTCTCTTACTTTCTTTTTATTTTGCTTTCTCTTTCTTCTTTCTTCCTGTCTCTTTCTTTCTTCCTCTCAATTTCTCTCTCTTTTCTTTATCTCTTTCTATTTCTCTCTTTCCTTCTTTACTCTTTGTCCGTGTGTCTCTCTTTCCCTTCCTTCCTTCCTTTCTTCCTTCCTTCCTTAATTCCTTCCTTCCTTCCTTTCCTTCTTCCTTTCTTTCTTTCTTTCTTTCTTCTTTCTCTTTCTTTGTTTCTTTTCTTCTTTTCATCTCTGTCATTCTGGTGGTTGATAGGAGATAAGAGTCCATGAGAAGCCTAGGGCACTTACACATTGTCCACAAATCTGAGGATTGCGGTTTGAAGCCAGCCTGGGCAGGAAAGTCCATGAGACTCATCTCAATTAGCCACCAAGAGACAGAGAAGTAGAGCCTAGTCTTGAGTACAACACCACAAGTTCAATCCCACCCCTGGCACACACAACAATGAGTCTCATGGACTTTCCTGCCCAGGCTGGCTTCAAACCGTGATCCTCAGATTTCACCAGCAAGGAGCAGCTTACATTACAGATGTAAGTCTCTATCTTTAAAACTTCAATTGGCTCTTCTTTGCCTTCCTTTACAGTTTTTGTTCTTGAGGTTTTTTATTGTTAGTGCAGTTTTCTGGCTTTTTACTAAGTGCCTAGCCACTCTCCTTGAAGTTTCTCTTTCTCTGTCTGTCTGTCTGTCTGTCTCTGTGTGTCTCTGTCTTTCTCTGTTAGTCTCTCTTTAGAGCAGACCTCACACCTTGAGCTATAGCTGCACATTTTTTTTGGCCTGTCCTAGAGCTTGAACTCAGGCATGAATAGTGTCCCTTTCTTCTTTTTGCTCATGGCTAGTACTCATCCACTTGTGCCACAGTACCACTTTTGCTTTTCCTATATATGTGGTACCGGGGAATTGAACCCAGGGCTTCAGGTATAAGAGGCAAGCACTCTACCACAAGGCCGTATCCCCAGGCCATCAAATGTTGTTTTCTTTTTAATTGTATTGTTGGAAGTTCTAGGGCTTGAACTCAGGCCATAGCCACTTGTCGGTCTTGATTTTTTTTTTGCCAGTCCTGGGGCTTGGACTCAGGGCCTGAGCACTGTCCCTGGCTTCTTTTTTTTATTATGCTCAAGGCTAGCCATCTGCCACTTGAGCCACAGCGCCACTTATGGACATTTTCTGTATATGTGGTGCTGGGGAATCGAACCCAGGGTCTCATGTATATGAGTCAGGCACTTGCCACTAGGCCATATCCCTAGCCCACTTTGTCTGTCTAAATGTGTGTGTGTGTGTGTGTGTGTGTGTGTGTGTGTGTGTGTGTGTTTCTCTCAGGGCTAGCAAGCTCTACTCCTTGACCTCAACTTCTGCCGGGATTATTTTTGTGTGTGTTTGCTTTTGGTGGTTAATAGATGAGTCCCACGTGTAATCAAGGGCACTATAGAGAGGCTTGAAATCTGAGGATTGGAATTCGAGGCAAGCCTGAACAGGAAAGTCCATGAGACTCATCTCAATTAACCACCAGTAGACAGAGAGAAGTTTAGCCTAGTCTTGAGTAGAACACCACAAGTTCAATCCCACCCCTGGCACACACAATGAGTCTCATGGACTTTCCTGCCCAGGCTGGCTTCAAACCGTGATCCTCAGATTTCACTTACAAGGAGCAGCTCACATTACAGATGTAAGTCTCTATCTTTAAAACTTCAATTGGCTCTCCTTTACCTTCCTTTACAGTTTTTGTTCTTGAGGTTTTTTATTGTTAGTGCAGTTTTCTGGCTTTTTACTAAGTGCCTAGCCACTCTCCTTGAAGTTTCTCCTTCTCTGTCTGTCTCTCTCTGTGTATCTCTTGTCTTTCTCTGTTTCTCTCTCTTTAGAGCAGACCTCACACCTTGAGCCATAGCTGCACATTGTTTCTGTCCAGTCCTGGAGCTTGAACTCTGGGCCTGAACAGTGTCCTTATCTTCTTTTTCCTGAAGATTAGTACTCCTTCACTTGTGCCCCAGCACCACTTTGGCTTTTTCTATATATGTGATGCTGGGGAATTGAACCCAGGGCTTCCTGTATAAGAGGCAAGCACTCGGGGCTGGGGATATAGCCTAGTGGCAAGAGTGCCTGCCTCGGATACACGAGGCCCTAGGTTCGATTCCCCAGCACCACATATACAGAAAACGGCCAGAAGCGGCACTGTGGCTCAAGCGGCAGAGTGCTCAAGCCTTGAGCGGGAAGAAGCCAGGGACCGTGCTCAGGCCCTGAGTCCAAGGCCCAGGACTGGCCAAAAAAAAAAAAAAAAAAAAAAAAAGAGGCAAGCACTCTACCACTACGCCGTATGCCCGGACCATCAACCAACTATTGTTTTATTTTAATTGTATTATTGGATGTTCTAGGGCCTGAACTCAGGCCATAGCCACTTTGTCTGTCTTAATGTATGTGTGCGTGTGTGTGTGTGTTTCTGTGTGTGTGTGTGTATGTGTGTGTGTGTGTGTGTGTTTTTCTCTCAGGGCTAGCAGGCTCAACTCCTCAGGCTCAACTTCTGCCTGGTTTATTTTTGTGTGTGTTTGGTTTTGGTAGATGAGTCCCAGGTGTAGTCATGGACACGACAGAGAGGCTTGAAATCTGAGGATTAGAATAACACGCAAGCCTGGACCGGAAAGTCCATGAGACTCATCTCAATTAACCACCAATAGACATCAAGTAGTAGAGTTTTAGCCTTGAGGAAAACACCTCAAGTTCAAGCCCACCCCTGGCACAGACAAACCTGAGTCTCATGGACTATCCTCCCTTGACTGGCTTCGAACCATGATCCTCAGATTTCCCCTACCATAAGCAGCTTAGATTACAAGTGTGAGTCTCAATTTTCACATCAGTAATTGGCTTTTGTGCCTTCCTGTTAATTTCTTCTTCTTCTTTTTGTTGTTTGTTGTTGTTCCTGCAGGTTTTATGGCTTATTACTAAAGGCCTGGCCACTCTCCCTGAAGTTCCTTGTTCTCTGTCTTTGTAGAGCAGGTTTTGCACTTTGAGCCACAGCTCAACTTCTGTTTTTTCTTCTTGTGTGTTTGTCTCTGTGTGTGTGTGTGTGTGTGTGTGTGTGTGTGTGTGTGTGTGTGTGTGTAACTTCTAGGATTTGAACTCAGTGCATAGCCACTCGGCCTTAGTAATTTTGTATTTGTGGTCCTCATTGCAGGCAGGCTCTAATTTTTCTTTAGCCCAAATAGGGAATTCAGGTATTTTTATGGTAGTTAATAGGAGACAACAGTCCATGGGAAACCTAGGGCACTACAGAGAGACTTGAAATCTGAGGATGGAGGTTTGAAGCCAGCCTGGGCAGGATAGTCCATGAGATTCTTATGGCAAAAAGTAAAACCACGAAGAGGCAGGAAGTTGTGGAGTTCTAGCCATGAGCAAAACACAGCAATTTCAAGCCCAAGACTGGTTCTCATTAAAACAAAATCAGGGCATGGCTACTTTGTGTCAGTTTCTTTTTTACCCCCACAAGTCTAGCAGGCTCTACTACTTGAGTCACAGCTCAACTTCTGACTGTTTGCCCTACTTTTTTCTCTCCTTTCTCCCTTTCTTCTCTTTCTCTTTTTCAATTGTTCCCTTTTTCTCTCTTACTTTCTTTTTATTTTGCTTTCTCTTTCTTCTTTCTTCCTGTCTCTTTCTTTCTTCCTCTCAATTTCTCTCTTTTCTTTATCTCTTTCTATTTCTCTCTTTCCTTCTTTACTTTGTCCGTGTGTCTCTCTTTCCCTTCCTTCCTTCCTTTCTTCCTTCCTCCCTTAATTCCTTAATTCCTTCTTTCCTTCCTTCCTTCCTTCCTTCCTTCCTTCCTTCCTTTCCTTCTTCCTTTTTTTCTTTCTTCTTTCTCTTTCTTTGTTTCTTTTCTTCTTTTCATCTCTGTCATTCTGGTGGTTGATAGGAGATAAGAGTCCATGAGAAGCCTAGGGCACTTACACATTGTCCACAAATCTGAGGATTGCGGTTTGAAGCCAGCCTGGGCAGGAAAGTCCATGAGACTCATCTCAATTAGCCACCAAGAGACAGAGAAGTAAAGCCTAGTCTTGAGTAGAACACCACAAGTTCAATCCCACTCCTGGCACACACAACAATGAGTCTCATGGAATTTCCTGCCCAGGCTGGCTTCAAACCGTGATCCTCAGATTTCACCAGCAAGGAGCAGCTTACATTACAGATGTAAGTCTCTATCTTTAAAACTTCAATTGGCTCTTCTTTGCCTTCCTTTACAGTTTTTGTTCTTGAGGTTTTTTATTGTTAGTGCAGTTTTCTGGCTTTTTACTAAGTGCCTAGCCACTCTCCTTGAAGTTTCTCTTTCTCTGTCTCTCTGTCTGTCTGTCTGTCTGTGTCTGTGTGTCTCTGTCTTTCTCTGTTAGTCTCTCTTTAGAGCAGACCTCACACCTTGAGCTATAGCTGCACATTTTTTTTGGCCAGTCCTGGAGCTTGAACTCAGGCATGAATAGTGTCCCTTTCTTCTTTTTGCTCATGGCTAGTACTCCTCCACTTGTGCCACAGCACCACTTTGGCTTTTCCTATATATGTTTTGCCGGGGAATTGAACCCAGGGCTTCAGGTATAAGAGGCAAGCACTCTACCACAAGGCCGTATCCCCAGGCCATCAACTTTTGTTTTCTTTTTAATTGTATGATTGGATGTTCTAGGGCTTGATCTCAGGCCATAGCCACTTTGTCTGTCTTACTGTGTGTGCGTGTGTGTGTTTGTGTGTGTGTGTGTGTGTGTGTGTGTGTTTCTCTCAGGGCTAGCAGGCTCTACTCCTTGAGCTCAACTTCTGCTCGGATTATTTTTGTGTGTGTTTGCTTTTGGTGGTTATTAGATGAGTCCCAGGTGTAGTTAAGGGCACTACAGAGAGGCTTGAAATCTGAGGATTGGAATTTGAGGCAAGCCTGGACAGGAAAGTCCATGGGACTCATCTCAATTAACCACCAATAGATAGGAAGTAGTAAAGCTGTGTCCCTGTCACAGATGAACATGAGTCTCATGGACTTTCCTGCTTTGGCTGGCCTCGAACCATGATCATCAGTTTTCACCATACGCAGCTTAGATTACAGGTGTGAGTCTCAAATTTAAAATCAGTAATTGGCTCGTTTGCCTTCCTGTTAATTTCTTCTTTTTCTTTTTCTTGTTTTTTGTTGTTCCTGCAGGTTTTATGGCTTATGACTAAAGGTCTGGCCACTGTCCCTGATGTTCTTTGTTGTCTGTCTTTTTAGAGCAGGTTTCACACCTTGAGCCACAGGTCAACTTCTGTTTTTTCTGTGTGTGTGTGTGTGTGTGTGTGTGCGTGTGTGTGTGTTCTAGGACTTGAACTCAGTGCAAAGCCATTTGGCCTTAGTATTTTTGTATTTGTGTTCCTGATTGCTGGCAGGCTCTATTTTTTTTTTAGACAAAGGTCAACTTCTGTCTTTCTCCTTTTAGTTTTTTCGTGGTTAATATGAGACAAGAGACCATGGGTAGCCCCGGGCACTACAGAGAGACTTGAAATCTGAGGATCGTGGTTTGAAGCCATCCTGGGCAGGAAAGTCCATGAGACTCTTATCTCAAAAAGTAAAACCGCCATGAGGCAAGAAGTTGTAGAGCTCTAGCCATGAGCAAAACACAGCAAGTTCAAGCCCAAGACTGATACTCACTAAAACAAGTCTCGCTTATTTTCCTGCGTAGATTGGCTTCAAACCACGAATCTCAGATTTCAACAATCTTAGCAGGTATGATTATAGTTGGTGGCCATGAATTTAAAAATCATTTGTTGGCTCCTCTCTTCTATACCCTCCTTTTCATTTATTGGTCCTTGTTTTGTTATTTCATATATAATTTTGTTGTTGTTGTTGTTAGGTCCCAGCTAATCTTCTTAAGTTTTTTACCCTCCTTTGCATTCATTTTATTATTATTATTTTGTTATTGTTATTATAGTGTTGGGGTCTGCTAACTCTAGCGCTTATTCATGCTCAGGCCTGAACATGCTTCTTGTTTTTCTTTTTCCTTCCTTACTCCCTCCCTGCTGAAGTGCCAGACTTTGAAGTCAGGCCCCATTTTACCACGTGAACCCCACTTTACCACGTGAACCTGAGATAAGCAGGCTGACAGCAGACCCAGGATAAGCCCATTATGGCCCAGTTGGTCTAGAACTCTAACCGCTGGGAATGCTTAACTCTGACCACCCCTGTGGTGCTTTGAACCCTGAGCCAATCAGATTTGTACCTGTGTCCTAATCTTGCTTGCTTGAGCATCTGATTGTTGTAAGCTTGTTCTTTGCCTTTATCAGCCCTTGTAATCACAGCTCAGGGCTCCCTCCTCACCTCCACTGTGTTGGTGGGTAGGACGAGGCCCGAGTTGCAGCTTGTTTAAATAAAGCCATGCCTTGCTTTTGCATTTCGGAATGTCTGAGTCTTGGTGGTCTTCTTGGTGGTGGTTTCGTGACTTGGCGTAACATCTGAGATTTCATCCGGGATGGCCCCAGAGACCCCCGAGACCCCAGACTCCGAAGGTAAGAAAATAGCGCTGTTCATTCTGTGTGTCTGTGTCTGTGTGATTTGTAGTTTTGTTTTCTGTTTTGGCCAGCCACCTGAATCTGAACCTGTAGGTAGTGAAAGACCAGCCGGAATGGACACGCTCATATGGGAAGTCCTGGAGGACTTGGAGAAAGCCTCAAGCCCTCCACAGGGAGCTCAGGCTTCCCAATACCACCCTAAACCTGAAGGACTGGACCCAGGGGCCCTTCTATGGGTGCCCGTCTAGTCCACTCTATATTTGGGGTTGTCTGGTCCGCTCCTACACAGGAACGGGAGAGAGAGAGCCTCAAAACTGTGTGGTCTGCCCCCTCATAGGAGCAGGAGAGACACAGTGAGACTGTGTGGTCTGCCCCCTCACAGGGGCAGGAGAGACACAGTCGAACCTGTAAGCCGCGGCTCCCTAAGTCTGTCTGTAAGTGTTGTCTGGTCTTTGTGCCTGTGATTATTTTTCTGTTTCTTTCTTGCGCTGTGCCTGACTGACAAAGGGATGATGGGGAACGTTCCTTCCCCTGGACTTGACTTTAGCTCACTGGAAAGATGTACAGGTGACAGCCCACAATCAGTCAATCAGTGTGAGTGTCCGCAAAAAAGAACTCTAGGGGGACCCCCTCCCAGCCTTATGAAGCAGAAAATTGTTTGGTGTGCTAAAATGTTTTACTAAGACTAAAAATGTTTTACTAAATCTATCAAGCACTGGAAAATGAGGCTGGAGAATGCTAAAATTATTTGTTAAATGTTTTTGTCTTAAAATGTACGGCCGATGCTAATTCTGAACGCTTTAAGATCTTTTGAAAATGTATGTGTGTGTGCATGTGTGAGTGTGAACATGTTCAAGACTGCAGTATGATGCAAAACTAAGTTTAAGTTTAAATTCAAATAGTCATCAATTTGGGCATTACCAAATGCTTTAAAGGTATTATTGCATTGTTTTAAAGAACTACAGTTAAAAAAGGATTTCTCAGGGTTCTCTAATTAAAATTTAAAAAAAATCAGAGCTGAGTGTCAAAAATTTGGATTTAAAAGGATATATATATATATATATATATAAAGATATTTATATACTAAACTAATGGGGATAAAAGTAAACTCTCATTAACTCTATGTATGTAGGAAGAAATTGCAAAATGGGCCAATGTTTCTCACTAATATATTGGAAAGCTGAATGGATAAGTATTTATAATTGTAATTCTTGCATTAAGGAAAAATTCAAAGGTCTTCATGCCGTGCAGTATCTGGTACTGAAGAAAAAAAAGAGGCTCCTTTGAAACAAGCAGCCCGTAGGCAAAGGGTGACACCTGGTTTCAGAATGCTTGTGAGCTTCAGTTTTTCCGATGCAGATAAAAGCTAAAGTGTTGTGTTTTTGTTAAAAAGGCTTTGGAAATCAAGAATACATTTCTAGATAACAAATTTGGAAGTAAAATTGTCCTAAATAATTATTGCAAATTGAGAAAAGGAGGATTATGGCTACCAAAATGTTTAATTGCCATTCCAGCTTCTTTGTAAGTTTTTTGTAACCGTTTCCAGCAGGCCCACAGAGAAGCACAGGTGATTTCTACAAGTTTGTCAAGATCTAATACTGGCCCTTAATAAGTTCCAGGTGAGAGAGCATGCTTAAAAACTACTTCTGTGTGGACCACCTTGTTGCTTCTAATTGGAGTAAAGTGGACTTTTGTAAGACTCACTGATGTGAAATCTGCGGTTCGAAGCCAGCCCGGGCAGAGAAAGGTCCCTGTGAGAGACTTGTCTCTAATCAGCCAGCAGAGTGCTGGGAACGGTGTTGTGTGGAGCTCAAAGTGCTAGGGTGCTAGTCTTGAGCTGGAGAGCTGGGAGACAGCACTCAGGCCCTGAGTCCAAGTCCAGTGGAATGTCACTCCTCCTGGGACAAAAGTGATGGAGCATCCAGAGGCAGTAAGCTGCTGCTTGGATGGCAGAGATGGTGTCAGATCCTAGAGTCAATCCCGTTTGGCCTTTTAAAAGTTAATCAAAGCCGGGAAGTCCTAGAAGAATAGTTCATAAGCATGCCTTTCCAATGCCCATGTCTGTCTACTGGGCAGGAACTTGCCAGTCATCTGTGAAAGTGGTTAGTAAGGGTAAGTTTGTCAAATGAGAGGATAGTTTAAAATCTCAACCCCCGCATCTACTCAAAGCTCTGACTAGCAGTGAGAATTTTAAGCTGATACATCTGCTCAGGAAAGAAAGCTTGTAGACCTGAGATTGTGTCCTTATTGAGATCTGTCAAAGGCCTGCAAAGGTAATTTTTTTAGGTCATCAGAGATCAGTTCCCCATCCAGTCAGGAAAAAAAGCTTTTACAAACTACAATGTTAAAAGGCACAAATTTGTAAACCTGATGTCACCCATCTGGGCTTCATATTAAAAGAGAACAAGCGTTGGCTGTCAGATGCATGTAGACTGTGCTGAAAATCCCTGTGCCTAAATCAGCCAGACAAGTCAGAGTTCCTGGGAACAGACTTTTAGTAGACCCAGGGCCACGAGCTTTGCCTCCTGTGCCCCAGTATTTCCAAGAAGGCTTGGAGTGGATAAAGAAAATTCCCATGGCCCACAAAACCCTTGGACAGAGAAGGAAACAATGACTGGTGGAAAACTTGTGAAGGGAAACTTATCCTGCCACAAGGGCTGGGTAAGGGGATCCTTAAGAGAATCCACTGAGCTTCTCACATGGGAACCCGACAAATGCAGGACTTCCTCCGACACTCCAAAGTGAAAATTAGACAAGGAGATCAACTTTTTGAAGATATTGTTAAAAATTGCAAGGCCTGTCAGCTCACCAATGCCCCCAATCAACAGATTACTAAAGGAGCTTGCCTCTGTGAGAATAGGCCAGGCTTGTATTGGGAAGTAGATTTAAACCTGGAAAATTTGGATACAAATATTTGCTAGTTTTTGTAGACACCTTTTCAGGATGGGTTGAAGCCTATCAAACAAAGCATGAGACCGCGAATGTAGTGGCTAAGAAGATTCAGGAAGAAATCCTACCCAGGTATGGCTTCCCATCCACCGTTGGGTCGGACAATGGACCAGCTTTCGTCTGAAAAGTAAGTCAGGGAATAGCCGCTGCACTGGGGACGGATTGGAAATTGCATTGTGCTTATAGACTCCAGAGTTCAGGATAGGTAGAGAGAATGAATCGGACTCTAAAAGAGACCTTAACTAAATTGGCCTTAGAGACTAGCGCAGACTGGGTGTCACTCCTTCCTTTTGCTCTGCTTAGAGTAAGAAATTCTCCCTATCAGCTTGGCTTTACTCCTTTTGAAATAATGTACAGGTACCCTGCGCCCATTATCCCTAGCCTTCAGACTGAATTGCTTGCTGATTTGGATGATACTGAATTTTTGTGTAAACTTGATTATTTGCAGCTCGTGCACAAGAAAATGTGGCCCCAACTTAAGGCAGTATATGATTCTGCTTCTGTCCCTACCCCCCATTTATTCAGGCCAGGAGATTGGGTGTTCGTCCGGAGGCATAACCCCAAATCCTTAGAAACACAATGGAAGGGACCCTACGTGGTGCTACTGACTACTCCCACCGCCCTTAAGGTAGATGGCATCACCACTTGGGTCCAGTGCTCCCACGCCAGGCCAGCTGAACCTTTTGCCCTGGACGACGACTACCGTGGTGGAACATGGGAGGTCTCCAAGCACCCGACTCAGCTGCTTCGCCTTCGCCTCAAGAAAAGAAAGTTAGACTGAATATTGTTATAATTTTCTTTTTGCCTTCTTTCCTTACTACCCTGGCTAGTGTTGATGTTATTTTGGCAGCTCACTCCAAAGTGAAGTGACCACCATATTTTAGGTAGTTTTGGGCTTGCTCAGGAATACGGTTATAGCCACCCGACCCTTAGAGCACAGTTGAGAAGTTTATGTATTATTTTGTTGCTTACATTTGGGTACTAACCACTATACAGCTAATGGTAAGTCTGTATAGCTGAAAGTTAATTTTCAGTTTGCAGTAATCCTGCAGTCCCTTGGTAAACTAGACTAAGGTTATAGGTTCCTGAATAGGTAAGGTCAACGCCCCTGAGTCAGCCTGAAGAAGTTACAGAAGATGGATGATCTTCACCCATCAGCCCCACTTTAAAACCGAGGGACTAGAGTTGTTTTGGGGAAGGTGAGGCAGGATAAACTAGAGGCATGCAAAACCGAGGTACAGAAACTGTACTTGTAAGAAATATGGTTACTATTTTGGGCCCTATTGGCCCATGCCTTATCTCTGTATCATCCCCTAGACATGCAAGCCATTGAAATGGACAGAATGGAGCCATGATTGGCTCCCAAGGAACCAAAAAGAAAAAGGGGGAAATGAAGTGCCAGACTTTGAAGTCAGGCCCCACTTTACCACGTGAACCCCACTTTACCACGTGAACCCCATTTTACCACGTGAACCCCATTTTAGAATCGAACCCTGAGCCAATCAGATTTGTATCTGTGTCCTAATCTTGCTTGCTTGAACACCTGATTGTTGTAACCTTGTTCTTTGCCTTTATAAGCCCTGTTTAATCACAGCTCGGGGCTCCCTCCTAACCTCCGCTGTGTCGGTGGGTAGGACGAGGCCCGAGTTGCAGCTTGCTTAAATAAAGCCTTGCCTTGCTTTTGCATTTCAGAATGTCTGAGTCTCGGTGGTCTTCTTGGTGGTGGTTTTCGCGACTTGGCATAACACCTGCCTCCCTCGCTCCCTCCCTCCTTCCCTCCCTCCCTCCTTCCCTCCCTCCCTCCTTCCCTCCCTCCCTCCCTCCTTCCCTCCCTCCCTCCCTCCCTCCCTCCCTCCCTCCCTCCTTCCCTCCCTCCCTCCCTCCTTCCCTCCCTCCCTCCCTCCTTCCCTCCCTCCCTCCTTCCCTCCCTCCCTCCCTCCTTCCCTCCCTCCCTCCCTCCCTCCCTCCCTCCCTCCCTCCCTCCCTCCCTCCTTCCCTCCCTCCCTCCCTCCTTCCCTCCCTCCCTCCCTCCTTCCCTCCCTCCCTCCTTCCCTCCCTCCCTCCTTCCCTCCCTCCCTCCCTCCTTCCTTCCCTCCCTCCCTCCCTCCCTCCCTCCCTCCCTCCTTTCTCTCTTTCTTTCTATCTAACTTTCCATCTCTTTCTATCTTTCTATATTTCTTTCTATCTTTCTTTCTTTCTTTCTTTCTTTCTTTCTTTCTTTTTTCCTTCCTTCCTTCCTTCCTGCCTTCCTTCCTTCCTTTTTTTTTGGCCAGTCCTGGGCCTTGGACTCAGGGCCTGAGCACTGTCCCTGGCTTCTTCCCGCTCAAGGCTAGCACTCTGCCACTTGAGCCACAGCGCCGCTTCTGGCCCTTTTCTGTATATGTGGTGCTGGGGAATCGAACCTAGGGCCTCGTGTATCCGAGGCAGGCACTCTTGCCACTAGGCTATATCCCCAGCCCCCTTCCTTCCTTTTTTTACCTTCCTTCCTTCCTTCCTTCCTTCTTGGTGTAGTTGTGTGTTTTTCTTCTAGCAGGCTCTACAATTTCAGCCAAAGCTCAGCTTGTGACTTTTTCTTTTGAGTGATAATGCTGCCATTCCTAAGGATGGAACTCAGAGACTGCCTGCCAATTTTTCCCAAGTTTTGTGCTTTTCTGTATTTGCTCAGGGTTATCAGGATTCACACCTTGACCCAGGCCCTGGACAGGCATAAAAAACAGCACCCAAAATGTTTCATGCAGTAATCACATGCACACTTACACACCTACACACAAGTGAAGGAAAGCTTGCTCTACTTTATTCTGTTGAACAATTTCTTATTGTCTTTCACTCTTCTAGTTAAAGAATTATTCATGGTATTGGAATGTAGCCATGCAAACGCGTGCACACACACACACACACATACACACACACACACACAGAGTCAGAGACAGAGAGACACAGAGGGAGGAAGGGAGGGAGGAGAATACTCATTATAGCCTACCGCTTACATTTCAAGATTTAAATGGCACAAAATAAATAGTATGGGTAATGGAGAGCAGTACATATGATCAGCATTCTTTCTATACATGCATAAAGTGTCATAATGTAACCATTATTTTGCACAACTAGTATGTGTTAATACAAATTTTTAAAGAATACTTATGAGTGTTCCCCAAACAGAATTCCTTGTAGGTCAAGCTTTTGAGCTAATTCTCCTGAGCCCACGTCGAAGAGACCAAGAGATGCAACCAGCCTGGACTATTAATCAGTGAAGATATAAAGGACTTTTAACTCCCCTTCAGTCTGCTCTCCCTGTGGTGGGTCTGTCTCTCTCTCTCTTTCTGTCTCTCTCTCTCTCCCTCCCTTTATCTTGCCTATTGTGGGACTTGAACTCTGGACCTGGACGCTGTCCCTGAGCTCTTCAGATCAAGGCTAACTGCTCTACTACTAGAGTCACAGCACCACTTCCAGTGTTCTCTTGGTTCCCTGGAGATAAGAGTCTCATGGACTTTCCTGCCCGGGCTGGCTTTTAACTGGGATCCTCAGGTCTCAGCCTCTGCAAAGACTACAGGCTGGAGCCACCAGGGCCAGGGTTCTCTTTCTTTCAATGCTTTCCTTTCACTTCCAAATAAACTATACTGTTTACCTTAAATACTTTCCTGCCCTTTTATTCTTTAATGAGTAATAGTGTCCTCCCCACTCCTTTGAAATGGTAAAAACTTCACAAACCTCTGTAAAGGCTAGAGACTAAGATGGGAAGCTTATCTAAAAGGAAGCCCCAAGCTCACCCATTGTAGACCCAGAGAAATCTCCATAGGTTAGAATACTAAGAGACCTCCCTCTGAGCTGGTTGCCTAAGGGTTTGAGGTTGCTAGAGGTGACCACTTCTGTTCTCCCAGAAAGAACTAAAGGGAGCAGGTAACAGCTGCCATTGTTTTGTACATTTTTTACTGTTAATATAAAAAAGGGGGCTTTGTGCCTGTTAGACCTAAAGTAGGCCCAAATCCTGCCTCTCTTGTTCATTTCATCATCAGGAAAGGCTAGGGGACACTCATTTGCTGATTTACTGCAGAGATCCCCCCAGTCCTCCCCATCCCTCCCACACCCCCACCAATGGGAATAGAACTAGACAGCATGCTTGTGAAACATGGTATTGGAAAATCCTTCATGTGATTAAAGGGATCTTATAGGATGTTGGTGCCTTATAGATAAATCATCTGGATAGAGTCAAGACAAATTGAAACAGACATAAGGTCATTAGATTTTTTTTTTTTGAGTGATGGGTTCAGTCAAATAGATATAAAATACATCATCTGTTTACAAGGAATATACAGGATGACAGAGGTGGGAAGTACATAGCACAAACATGAAGGTCATGGTCCATACAGAATATACAGAAGTACCCTACTTTCACGGTCTCAGTAAAAAGTTGCACGACGTTTGCTGTTTCTTCAGTGTCTCCCTACATTTTCTTCTGTGGATTCTTGAGCTGAGTTTGAGCTCCCTTTACAGTGTTTCTGAATTTATCACAATAATGACCAGGACACACCAAGTGAATTTATCTTCTGTCCAAAGCACTGGGTGCTATGATTGAAAGTTCTCACAGGTTAACCAGGTTTATTTACAGTGAAGGTTTTCCTGATGCTAAGGGTTGAGATGTGAAGACATGTCATTCTTAAAACAGCGTGAAGCGGACTGCCGGTGCTCACACCTGTCATCCTAGCTACTCAGGAGGCTGAGATCTGAGAACAGCAGTTCCAAGTCAAACTAGGCAGGAAAGTCTGCGAAACTCCTATCTCCAATGAACTCCACAGAAATAGGGAGAGGAGAGTGTGTGTGTGTGTGTGTGTGTGTGTGTGTGTGTGTGTGTGTGTAAGTAGGTGAAAATGAGGGAGGGGGCAATACTGTTCGAAAAGAAATATAGTCATTACTTATGTAACTGTAACCCCTTTGTACATCACCTTTACTTCAATTAAAAAGCTAGGGACAGTTCAAATGTCAGGACCAAGCAAACAAACACCTCCTCCCCGCCGCCCCCAAACCGAACTTGATATTCCTGAGATTCCTATTCTTAATTGTCCAAATAAGCAACCATTGAGTTTTCTGTAATTCCAGAATATTCCAAACATTGCCTGTGGCCAATTCTGATCTTGAGAATTTGTTCCCATGTAAAAAATAGGTTTCCAGTCCAGACTGGGCATGTGGCTGGCATAGCCATCTCTTACTCTTTCTCCATGTTTGGTCATCAGTGGAAGAATCACAGTGCCAGGAATATGTAGGGGAGCGGGAGAGAGAGACAGAGAGAGACAGAGATAGGCAGAGACAGACACAGAGAGAGGGGAGGACAGGCACACTGGTAGGTTGGTATGTAGGTTGAGTTGGATTCAGCCAAAGTATCAAGTTGTTTGTGGTGCTGAAGTTCAGACAGGAGGCCTGCTGTGAACTCTGGCCAGTGTGAGGAGCCAGACCCCCAGCTTTCCCTCTCTAGTTTCGGGGCTCCCTTCCACTCTCACCTCCCACTAGATGGGGTATTAGCCAAGCTGTCCTTAGGAAGCTCTTCACTCACCTGTTTCAGAACCACGACTGCGATCAGATCTTACCCTTCCCTGGAGAAAACTGCTGCTGCCAGGTATGGGCAGATTTTGTGTTCTGGAAGTTTCAAACTCCATGGATAACGATGAGCTGGGCCGTCTCGTCTTTCAGGGGGCTCAATGGATCCCCATCTCACACAATTACTCTGTTCATGTACATGAGCTTCCTTCCTCAGGGAGCTCCTGTGGTCTTCTCTAGGGCATTCTAGAATGCCGTGCTACTAGTTGCTGTCTCTTTCTGATCTCATGAGCTTCAGAATTCAAGGGACTGACAGATTCCAGCTCAGCCTCTTCCTCTCCACGTGTCGTAATTGCCTCTACCTGGGTGGTATCTATTCAAAGAAATATTCTAGCCTGCCGATGTCATCCTTGAGTGGAGCATAATGTGGCTGCTAGGCCGGGATCACTAGCTCACACCATGGCTAGAACAGTGCTGTAGTTACCAGGACAGGCAGTGTGGTGACAAGACTGGAAATGGAATTGTATCCACTAGGAAGTGTTGAGCCAGGCACCAGTGGCTCACACCTGTAATCCTACTTACTTCAGGAGAGTGAGATCTGAGGATTGCGGTTCAAAGCCAACCCAGACAGAACATTTCATGAGGCTCTTATCTCTGCCTATTGACAAAAGCTCTAGAAGTAGAGTTATGGCTTGAGTGGTAGATTGCTAGCCTTGAGCAAAACAACTATGAATTCTGGAAGGTATGTGCTGCGTGTTTTGTGGTATGGCTACCCTCTGATTGTCTCTCCACTTCCGGTTCCGTGACTCCCAGTCTCTCTAGGCTGCCAGTGTGTCTACGCAAGTCTCACTACTATTAGAAGAGCCATTCCCATAGCTGTCACACTGGCCCTCCCCTCCTGCCCCCAGCCCCCGGGGCCTCCAAGAGAAGGCTGGTAGGCTCTCTCTGGATGCCAGGTTCCTCCTGTGCTGTATGGCACTGCTTGTGACTGCTCCAGTGGTTTTCCCAATGTGATCTGCCCTAGGAGTAGGTTCAGGAATTCCTGCACCACACCTGTGCAGCTAGCTTCCTTTTTTCTTTTTGCCAGTCCTGGGGCTTGAACTCAGGGACTGAGCACTGTCCCTGGGTGCTCAAAGCTAGTACTCTACCTCTTGAGCCAAAACACCACTTCTGGTTTTTTCAGTGTATGTGGTGCTGAGGAATTGAACCCAGGGATTTATGCATGCTAGGCAAGCATTGTACCTCCAAGCCACCTTCCCAGCCCTCAGGTTAGTACTTTTGAAAGCTTATATGAAAGTGGTGAGTAGAAAATAGAAACCTCAGGGGGCCTGACTCTAGAAGTAAGCTCTAAAACCAGATAGAGTGGAGAACATCAGTAGTTCTAGCATTTGGAAGGCTGTGATGGGAGGATCTTGAATTCAAGGCCAGTTTGGTCTACACAGTAAGACCCTGTCAGGAAAGAATGAGAGGGAAGGAGAGGAAGAAAGAGTAAAGAAGAAGGGGCTTGGAGATGTGGCTCAGTTCGTAGAGTGCTAGCCAGTGAGTGAAAGCATCAATACTGAGTTCAAGTCCTGGTCCCCTTCCCCCCCTCAATAAAAAGGGGGAACGGAAAACAAAGAATTAACCCATTATAATAGATGCACATCTGAGGACAGGCAGTTATCAAACTGATCATAAGCAGTGTTAGGAGATCAACTCAAAGAGTCTGTGTATAAGCAATCTATACAGATAGGAAGATATTTAAGTGTCAATTTTGGGGAAATTTATTTCACAAAACTATTTCACTTAAGGATGGTCCTGCGAAAATGCAAAATTTATGTATGAGATAAAAGACTTATTCTAAATACATTTTGTTGGGAGCAGGCATTTGTTTATTATAAAATTCAGCAAGGTAAAAATATAATTACACCAGTTATTGTCAAAAGACTAATTCAGAGGTCAAGTTCAAAGAACAAGGCTCTTACAAGAAGATGAAACTGCTAGATACATATAAAGAGAATGGGTTAAATGTTACTAAAGTGGTGGTGGTTCTCCCCCCCTTTCTAAAAACTAGTTTCATAGCTAGGTGCTGGTAGCTTGTGCCTGTAATCCTAGCTACCCAGGAGGCTGAGATCTAAGGATTGAGGTTCAAAGCCAGACTGGGCAGGAACACCTGGGAGTCTCTTACATGTAATTAACCACCAAAAAGCTAGAAATGGAGCTGTGGCTCAAGTGGCAGAGGGCCAGCCTCAAGCACAAAATCTCAAAGACAGCACCCAGGTCCTGAGTTCAAGCCCCAGTACTGGTACAAAAGAACAAACAAATGAACAACAATCAAAGACTACCTTTACAAAGTAACAACCAACACCTAATTAATTCTAACTTACTTAGTGGCACTATAACCTGGAAGAATGACCATCAATTATATACATATTTTTGTAGGTTCTGATGCTTGAACCTAGGGCCTTAAGCATAACAGGAAAGCACTCTACTATTGAGTAATATTCCCATCAACTTCCCCTTTGATTGAGACAAAAAGTCTGCTCAGGCTGACCTTGAACCTACTCTTTCTAAGTACTAAGATAACAGCATGTACCACCATACCTAGTACCTACAATTATGTTTCTAAAATAACTTATATGCAGGATACAGTGGAGCAGCTTACACTTAACTTTAAATGCAATACTATTTGTGCAAGCTTATAGATTGTTTTCAGTATTTTGTTTTTACGACAGCACTGTTTTCTAGCACTTGGATCATTATCTGTGTTCTACCTTAGGGTTCTAAACACTGACACCCCTTCTGAGAACACAAGAAGTAAAAACCTTTCCTGTTAATAGGGCCCAAGAAATGACCTCAAACCTGCTAGATTAGGGCAGGAATGGAGTTCAGTAACTGAAGATCTGAGGAACATTCAGGAGACTACCCTTCCACAATGTATTTTAACGATTTCTCATTACTATTATCAGAGAAACATGGTGGAAAGGGAATTAAAGTGTCCTATGCTCTAAGATATGCTAAAGAGCCCTTGTTCTCATAACCATGTGTATGAAAACGATTTTCCTTACAGAAATACATGTCTAGGAGCCAAGGCAAGCTTTGGCGAAAACAATTGGTAGCTTTTGTTTGTCTCTGGAGGTTTCCATGGAAACAGCCTGAGACAGAGAAGGCAGCATTATCATCTGGCTGTGGAAGCTCACTGGTATCACTTCTGGTGAGTCTTGACAATGAGACACACAGGTTCAAGTAATGCTTCCATAATCAGGAACCTAATGAAGCCACATGAAGTGCCAAATGGAGCCCCACAGCTGAACTCTTTAACTTTCATGGCACCAAGCTTCCTGGAGAGTATTTACAATTCTATGATATCAGATCTCAGGCAGGCAAATAATGCCACCTGAGGTGTTTATTGCACAGAGCGGAATGGGGTGGTCTCATCCATCATTTTTCTCCTCCTTTATGTCTAGGTGATTCATGTGTGTACTTTAACACAATAATAGGCCAAACACATTCATCTAACCTTAGTTCAGGTAAGTGCTTCCCAGGGAGCCCACAAAAGCAGTCCTACCTCAAAATTCCGCTTCGGGAGCCCACTCAAACCATCAACGTATAAAGAAAACAAGCAAAGACACAGAGAGGCATGCAACCTTTAGCACCATTTTAAGACCAAGGAGGGGAAGAGTGTCGATAGAAGTCTGAAAAGGAATATGGGTTTTATCCTAGAATGGGATCCTAAACACACAACCCACTTGTAGAGTCCAGTATATTTTTTTAAGGACAAGTCTGAGAAAGTATTAATAGAATATCAAAATCCATTATTCATCAGAGGCAGAGGAGCGGACATATAACACAGTCATGTGCTCCACCAAGAAGATTTAAGGTGGCAGACCACTGAAAAAGTATCTATACCTCTGTGTGCTATGCATGGATGTAGATTAAATTAGAACGTAGAACAAAATCTCAGCTTGGTCTTTTCCACAACGAGGGACTAAAACTCTAGGGAAAAGTTTACTCAAGAGATGTGCTGAAGATGGTTATATAAAGTTTAAAGGTAAGAAATTATGGGCAAGGAAACTAACTTTAGATCTCATCAAATTCAAATCTTTCATCTTACTGATGGGAAAAGCTCACATGTCAACAGAAGGGTAGGTTACCTCTGAGCAGGAGAATTGTGCCTTTTTCTCCCCCAACCTGTTTATTGCTTGGATGCCTTTAAATCTTTAACATGTGTTGCTTAAGGAAGCTCAGGGAAAATGACAAAGAAATGTCAGAAAGGATGCCACAGTTTTATGAAGACTTTTGGCAATTCATACTCTGATGTGCTTCCTATTTGAGGGGAAAATCCCAGTCATCTTATGGTAAAAAAGAAAAGTTACTTTGAGAAGCAGGTTCTTTCCTGAGCCGCTGTGGTTGGTAGCAAGTGGCCTCACAGCTGGAAGTGTTCGTCTGTCCCGTCTCTGTGGTTCGAGCTGGATTCTGCAGACCCTGTTTCATCGGGGTGGCTGCTGTCTTGAGAATCCGTGCCAATACTTTTGGTCTCTGACTGGAGATGGACGGACACCTGGACTGCTATTTCTTGGCCTTGTTCATTGAGAGACCCATCATCCGAATCTCCTCCTGGGGAGGTACTCCGCCCCATCTCTGGGTTGATCACATAGATGCCCCCTTGGGCGTCCAAGGCAGGTCTCTCCTTCATTCTTTCCCCCATGTCATCAGGATCATCCACCCGCACAGCTTCGAACATCTCCTCCACAAATGCCCGGCAATTGAGAATCAGAGGTGGGAGGGGCACGCTTCTGGCCAGCTCTTCGATATAGCGAGCAAACTCCATGGTCTTGAACTGAGTGACTTTGGCGAGCTCCAGAGTCTTGGCGGAAGTGATGATGGGGATGCACTTGGCGATCTCAAAGGCCTTCTGGAGTTTCTCGGCCCCTTCAGTTCTGAAGAACTCGTTGATGGCCTTCTCGGTCTTGCAGAGATGGCTGCTCATCATACACAGCCATGTGACGTTCAGGATGAGCGTGATGGTGAAGGCGATGAGGGAAACGATCATGTAGTAGATGCTCATGTCTCCGGAGGTGAAGATCACACGGAGGGTGACAGAGTAGGAGGCATGCACGGGAGAGGTGACAAAACATGTGTACAGCCCGCGATCGTCAAAGGCTACGTTGGTGATGTTTAGAAACTGATCAGAAACCAGCCATTTTCCACCTGATAAATCCAACAGAATTAAAAGATATACATATATGCATAAAAATCAATTAACATGCAAATGGCCTCTTCAGTGTCCCACTTTTTTATAAAAGCCATTTAATGCATTGGTTAGATTCCACTGTTTAAACCACACACGCACACACACGCACACACGTTATATCTACTGCCAGAATTTAATTAGCTTGGAATTTTTTTAAAAATCAAGATCTTCCTTTGTGACACTAATAAATGTCATCATTTCCTTTTTACTGCTAGACATAAAAAGTGTTTCAGGCTGGGTGCTGGTGGCTTTGTAATCCTTGCTATTCAGGATGCTGAGATATGAGGAACATGGTTCGAAGCCAGCCTGGGCAGGAAAGTCTTTGAGACTTTTATTTCCAGCTAACCAACAGAAAATCAGAAGTGGTACTGTGGCTGAGCATTAGCCTTGAGAAAAAGAGCTCAGGGACAGTGCCCAGCCCCAGGCCCTGAGTTCAAGCCTCATGACTAATTAAAAAAAAAGTCAGGGAGACAAGTGTGTCTAAGCAGTACTTGATACTCAATGAGTAATCTCTAAAACATTTTTGTATACCACAACCTATGCCTGTAAAGATACTAAGATACACTCTAGAAATATAAAGCATATACCATACTTCAGAAATATGAAACTATGGTCATTTGTGGAGTGATGGGTTATAATTTCTATTATTTTTATTTAGTTGTGACTGTGTTGGCTTGTTCACTTTTCACAATGCACTTTTTTTTTCTTTTTTTTGCTAGTCCTAGAGCCTGTCCCTGGTTTCTTTTTACTCAAGGCTACCACTCTACCACTTGAACCACAGTGCCACTTCCAGCCTTTTCTGTTTATGTGGTGCTGAGGAATCAAACCCAGGGCTTCATGCATGCCAGGCAAGCACTGTACTGCTAAACCACATTTCCAGCCCTCTGTGAGACTCTAATCTCCAATTAACCACAAAAATCCAGAAGTGGAGCTGTGTCATAAGTAGTGGAGTGTTAGCCTTGAGCACAGAAGCTTAGGGACACTGCCCAGGACTGGCCCCCCCAAAAAAGGAAAGAGAAAGCTTTCATCAAGGGTCTATGGGTCTGAATTATTTTAGGGATGGACACATTAATATGTACTCTGGACTGTGCCCATCAAAATTGAGCTAAGTTCAAGCTAGATTTATTTTTTAGTAGCTATCACTTCATTAATGCAAAAAAGGAAAAAATATGTAGCTATAACTACAGCCATTATCCTATAAGTTTCTGTTCTCTGAACTCAGAGCTATGAAACGATGCTCTTTGAATCAAAGAACTCCATAAACTCCATTAATCAACCAGGGCACAATGACCATCATGGAAACTCCAGCTCACTTGCGGATAATAGCTCAAGATTTATGAACCTTACTCTAGACTGACATGCTCTTCAAACTCCTCGCACTTGAGATTTATAAAACTTAATACAATTTTCCAGGGCTGTTGCTGAAAGCACCAATGATCGATGTTAGTGGTTTTCAAAGTTAAAAAACAAACAAACACAAAACACCCAGGAAAATGAACTGCCATTGAGCTTGGCAGGTTTTGTCCTAACATAAGGCTTTGTTTATGCAGCAGTCTAGAATGGTCACACTGAATAATTCAAGTCTCAGATGTGTTTCTTCAGGCTATCCTACAGAAGGGAGAGAAAGGGGTAATAGTGTGGTAGGTTCAAATGTGGAACTCCAAATAATGTTTGAAATACACATTCTGGGAACCATTCTAGGGAATCTCATTTAGAAGGATTGATACATTTTCTTTTTCCATGTGCCAGTCCTGAGACTTGAACTCAGGGCCTTGGTGCTGTCCCTAAGTTTTCTCATGCATGCTAGGAGCTGTGTGACATCTCTTTTCCTTTGTGTATGAATACCAAAGAAGGAATTACTAATTACCTCCTCTAGTAGTTTCCAAGATAATATGAATAACTGACATCCTTTATATTTCAAGGGGCTATGCTCTTTCTAGCAAAACACTGCCAGCAAACCAACAAACAAAAATTATATTGGTGGCTGGGAATGTGGCTTAGTAGTAGAGTGCTTGCCTAGCATGCATGAAGTCCTTGGTTCCATTCCTCAGTACCACATACACAGAAAAAGCTGGAAGTGGCACTATGGCTCAAGTGATAGAGTGCTAGCTCTGAGCAAAAGAAGCTCAGGGACAGTGCCAAGCCCTGAGTTCAAGCCCCAGGACCACCTGCCCCCCTGCAAAAAAAAATAATAAGGTGGCTTTTTCCAGGGTGTTTATTTTGTAGAGATCCCAGAATTGAATTTTCACCTCTGGCTTTTCATGGCAACTCCTTTTGAGGGACATTATAGTTTAAGTACTCATTATAAACATCGTTCTAGTACTGATTACTAATTGACAGTTCCACAAATATAATAAAATTAAAACCTATCAAAAAGTAAATCTTAGTTGATTATCATGTTCATGTAATTTTTAAGACTGAGGAATAAAAAGTGGAAGAGAAACTTCCCTGTTTTCAAGTAAAGTATGGAATAGAAAAGAAATGAGCAGCTAGGTCCTTGTGTCTCATACCTGTAACCCCAGCTATGCAGGGGGCTGAGATCTGAGGATTCTGGCTGGAAGCCAACCCAGGCAGGAAAGTATATGAGACTCTTAATCTCCATTTAACCAGCAAGAAGCTGGAACTAGAGCTGTGGCTCAAGGGCTGAAGTGGTAGGTAGCCTTGAGCAAAAAAGCCAAACGAAAGTGTGCGCCCTAGTACCAATGGACGCATACAACACCCCCCCCCCCCACATACACACAGAGGCACACACGTGTACACATGAGCTGGAAGGACTTTTAGAACCTATTACCCTTCTTTTGTTGGGTCGGGTGCGGGGCTTGAACTTGGGGGCTCAGTGCTGTCCATGAGTATTTTTCCTCATGGCTGGTGCTCTACCACTTTGAGCCACAGTGCCATTTCTGGTTTTCTGGTGGTTAATTGGAGATAGGAGTTTCATCAACTTTCCTGCCTAGAATGGCTTCAAACTGTGACCCTCAGATCTCAGCCTCCTGAATAGCTAGGATTATAGGCATGAGCCACCAGCACCTGGATTTTATTTTCTTTTTAAAAGTCCAGCCAAATCCCTCTTTGATGTATGTACACATGCGGCTGACACCTCTGGCCCTGAACAGTATGCTGACGTACAACTGTACATTGCTGCCCTCATTTAACTTCCATGAAGAAGGAAACCAAACTTCCAATGAGGAAGGAAAATAACTGTCATCCTGGAAAGACCTTTTACATTTATAACTATTCCTTAATACATTTTTTCCCTTTCTGGTTAAATAATTGCTTTGTTCCTTTTAATAGGTATAATATTCTGGGGCCTTTCAAGAAGTTTTAAGCTGGCTGGTGGGAACAACATGGCGGACCGCCTCACCCAGCTCCAAGACGCGGTGAACTCGCTTGCAGATCAGTTTTGTAATGCCATTGGAGTATTGTAACAGTGTGGTCTGCCAGCTTCATTTAATAACATTCAATCAGCAATTAGCAAAGACCAGCCAGCTAACCCAACAGAAGAATATGCTCAGCTTTTTGCTGCACTGATTTCCCGGACAGCAAAAGACATTGATGTTTTGATAGATTCCTTACCCAGTGAAGAATCCACAGCTGCATTACAGGCTGCTAGCTTGCACAAGCTAGAGGAAGAGAACCACGAAACTGCTACCTGTCTGGAAGATGTTGTTTATAGAGGAGACTTGCTTCTGGAAAAGAGCCAGAGCGCACTGGCTGACATCGCTCAGTCCCAGCTGAAGACAAGAAGTGGGGCCCACACCCAGCCTTTCCCAACTACTAGCACTGTCACACCCTGGGCTGAGAAAAGGACCGGTCCATGCCATTAGAATTCCACAGCAGATGGCAACATCCACCTCTCATAATGCTGCCTTTCAGCTGTTTTTTTTTTTTTCTTTTTCTTTCTTTGCCAGGCCTGGGCCTTGGACTCGGGGCCTGAACACTGTCGATGGCTTCTCTTTTGCTCAAGGCTAGCACTCTGCCACTTGAGCCACAGCGCCGCTTCTGGCCATCTTCTTTATATGTGGTGCTGGGGAATCAAACCCAGGGCTTCATGTATACAAGGCAAGCACTCTTGCCCCTAGGCCATATTCCCAGTCCATCAGCTGTTTTTAATTCTTTCACTGTTGATACATAAACTTATAACATCCTGATGGAATCTGTTTTAAGCCATCTTTGTGTCATCATTTGGTCCCCGCCCGCCCCCATGAAGATATCAAGACAGGTATACAATTGTGTTCATAATAGAATTAAACATATCTTAGTTTAAAAAAAAGAAGCTGTAAGCTATTCATCCTGGCATCATGTTTTTTGAGTTTTCTTGCTACATGTGTCTGAGAATAAAGAATATGAAGGAGTCTGATACATTGATACATTGACACAATTACTTTGCCTCTGCCATCCAGCTGTTGTCCTTTTGAGTTGTACCAATGGACATCTTCATGGGGACCGACTGTGAGAAGACACTCCATAGAAATGCTGGTGCCCTCTTTGGCTATGATGACGCCATCACCTGAGTGGGAATTTGCTGAGAATTCAAAGCTTGGGGGAAAAGAGGCGTCAGATGTCTGATTTGCTTCTGGGAGAGCCATGTGGTTGAAATTGACATCTTTCCAACAAAAGCAGCTGGCACAATCACCACTAAAATGAATAAGCAACAATGTGGCTTCATGGGAGAGAAAACAATAACAACAACAAAAAAAAATCTTGTTTGTATTTAGGAAACACAAAAGCAGCTCTGCTGTAACAAGGGCACAATTGAAGATGCACAGCTTGGTAGAGAAGTTTTCCAAAAAAAAAAAAAAAAAAGGAAAAAAGATAGATCCAAGTATATCTTGGAAACTTCAAGATTGAAAAGAGGTAAGTTGAGATGAACCTAAAAGAAAGCCAGATATAAGGTTTAACCAAGTGAGATTTATAATAGGGTGAAACTATATGTTCTAGAAATAAATAGATATGAACCTGATCAGAATAATTGGGGCTGACATCAGGCAGTGATCAGAGAGAAGTGTACCTCAAAAATCTTACACAGAGATGGTAGTAGAATCAGCAAAGAATTGAGAAACAACAGGCGTGAGGCTCCAGGGCCTAGCTTTGCTCCCAGCTGTAGAGCCCTGGCAAGCAGCCTTCTCTCTGGGCTTTCTGCTCTCTTATTTGTCAAATGAAGCACCCTCTAACGACAATTCTAGTTCAGAAATGCTATGGTTCTATTTCACACTAACAAATTCTATGCATCAGGGAGCCAATGAAGGCTAAAATACTTAGCTTAATGATCTTTTTATTTCAACCTGAACCATTACCATCTGTTGTTGTATCAATAATGGAAATCAACTGGTTCGTCATAATCATAATTGTGGAGTTCAAAATTGGTGTAATCCCAGTGCATATATAAATTAAGTATGAATAATACAGATACACCTGAGGTGGATTTTTTTATCTTAATGTTAGAAACAAAATTGTATTAACTACATAAATAGAGATAGTGCCTTCTCAGGCTATAAAACCTTCCTCTTTGGCAAATGTCCTAGAGGAATTTTCCATTAGGAGTTTCTCCAGAATTGAGACAAACAGTATGTTTAAAAGCATGTAGGAAGGCCAAATTTCCAGCTCAAAGTCTAGTAAAATTAGCTAAGGGAAATGACAGCCTAAGAATGCAGTTGGTAGAAATGCAAATAAAAAAATATAAGGCAGGATTATCACACAAATTTAAAAGAACCAAATATCATGGATAAAAAGCAAAATAAAAGACCAGTCTAAGAGTCTAGGTGTTTATGATTATCTGGCTGCTAATTTCATTCCCCCTTTAAACCACTGGCTCTCTCAAAGAAAAATTTCAATTTATACTTGTATAAAAAATGGGATGAAATATCTAGTTTTATTTTTGTAAAGGCTCAGGATAATTAGTTTTGAAAATGACATTTAAACCATGTATACTCATATGAAGGCTGCCTGATCAGAGAACATAAAAAAGCAATGGATCATTGTATTTTGCCATTAAACTCCTCAATGTCTGAATTACAAGCAGTTTTAAATGTCATTTAATTTTCATTAGCCCTTGAAAGGATGGTTGAATAATGACAATAATCTTTTGAACTCTCTTAAGGTTTAAGGCTAGACTATTGAGAAGAAAACAAGACTACAGACTCTGGCTCTATTTGGGGGATTAAACACAGGCTCGTTTCCATTTTGTCCTAAAAACTATTACAATGACACTGAAGAAAATAAAGATTTTGGCACTGGACTGGATTTAACAAATGATGTAATCTATGTTGTAAACCTTGCAGGGACTTTTTTTTTTTTTATTAATATTAGCTAGAAAGTAGTAGGAGAATCTGGATGGAATCCTGCTTTCTTATAGGAAGGCCTGAAAGGCAGAGAGACTATGTAGTATTTTTTTCTTTTTTTTTGTCCGTTGTGGGGCTTGAACTCTGGGCCTGGGTGCTGCCCCTGATCCTTGAGCTTCTCAGCTCAAGGCTAGGATTCTACCATGTTGAGTTACAGTGCCACTTCTAGTTTTCTGGCAGTCCACTTCTGGCTTTTTTTTTCTTGTGGTGGTTAATTAGAGATAAGAGTCTCATTTTGGATTCAAACTGTGATCCTCAGATCTCAACCTTTTGAGTAGCAAAAATTATAAGGAGAAGCCACTGGCACCAGCTCAGTCTATATTAAGCATACAGTTTGGCAATCACCGAATTTACTGTAGTTGTCAGTTTGTTGATATTTCTTTCAGTTAATGAATTAGAATAGATACTATACAATCTCATCATTGTGAAACACTTTTACTTAGCATACTATACAACCATTTAAAAATAAAGATTCCCAATACTGTAATAGTGTCACTACTATGCAATTTCCATTTTTTAACTTATTTACAATTTTCACATTCTTTTGCGCATTGCAATTCAATATCTTTGCCATAATATGGATCAAACAGGCACATAAAATGAACTTGGACTGCAATCATGATGCTAAAGTGTCCTGAGATTGTGGTGGAGGACCTTGCTTGTGAACTTCTCGACTTATGGCTCCTTTTCGTCAAGCCCTGACTTTGTCTTTGTCGATACAGGAGAAAGTCAATCCATTAGTTAAGTAAGATGAGAACCTCAGTGGTTGGAATTTTTAAATTGAGACACTTGTGGTTTAGGAGGATTTGAGGAAGGCACATAGGTGATTGAGGCAATCAGGTTGGGCTACACTCTAGAAGAAGTTGAAAGGAGAGAGGAGGAGGGGGTGGGGATGAGGAAGCAAGAGGCTCATTCACACTTCCTCTTCTGATTGTGTGTGTGTGTGTGAATGTGCCAGTCCTGGGACTTGAACTCAGGGCCAAGGCACTGCCCCTGAGCTGTTTTGCTCAAAGCTAGTGTTCTACCATTTGAGCCACAGCACCACTTCCAGCTTTTTGGTAGTAATTAGAGATAAAGAATCTAAGGCACTTACACTGGGCTGGCTTTGAACTGCAATCCTCAGACCTCAGCCTCCTGAGTAGCTAGGATTACAGATATGAGCCATTGGCTCACAGAAACTTTTAAGACTGGATCTAGAAAAGCCCTGTGATCACTCTCAAACTCTTAGGCCAAGCTTGCTAAAGTTGCCTAGATGACTTTAATAAATGCATTCTATGTCAAGTCAATACTAAGCACTTTCTACTGACATCATGGACTTCTTCAGTCTCCATTTACTTAAATCAGCTGGAATGGATTTCTGCTACTTTGGAAGAAAGATTACATCAACTAGGATCATATAAATGTTTTCCACCCTCTCTGATACAGCTGAATGATCATAATCATTTAGCTCATTCTAGCTTGAACTTACATCAGCAGTTCCAGCAGGGACCCATTTACATGCAAGATATGGTACCAGGTGCTAAAAATGATGCTTAGGTGAGTTACACACTGTCTCAGACATTCGGGAATTTACAAACAAGCTTGCATGGCGGGGTTAGTCCCGCTAACTATATATGATATGTAGTGTGAGACATACTGATGAAAAGCCTAAGAGAAAGGAGGAAATTTAGGAATGTATGCCTGCCTGTTCTCAATGCATTTGAAGCTGAAGAATAAAATGTTGAGAGGGAAAATTCGAGTGCCACTTCCCTCATAAAGAAATAAAAATATATAGTGGCTCACTCCTGTAATCCTAGTTACTCAGAGGGCTGAGATCTGAAGATGGAGGTTTGAAGCTAGTTCAGGCAGGAAACTGTGAGGCTCTTTATCTCTAATTAACCATCGAGAAAGCCAGAAGTGCAGCCCTGAGTGAAAAAGTGAAGGGACAGTATCTAGGCCCTGAGTTCAATCCCCAGTATTTGCATAAACAAACAGACTGGTAGAAAGGTAAATACATTTTTAAAAAAACGGGCTATCCTCTGCTTGTGGAAGATCACTTGGTACCATTTACTATCATCTTTCTTTGGCATTAGTAAGAATGTAACAGAAGCATGAGACTCATTAAATCCAATACCTTTTTCATCTTTCTGCAATGCCGAATGTAAGCTTTGCTTGGATCATGAATAATCAGATATGTAGATGATATTTATCCTTGAAAATCATCATGACTAGTGACTGCATTATTTTAAGAGAGGGAGAAGGAGAGGGGGAGGGGGAGAGGGAGAGGGAGAGGGAGAGAGTAGCTGTCATCCCTAACAGATTGCCTTGTTGCTGTTTCTGCCAACTTGTGAGAGAAGAAATATTCCCATTCAGTTCCAATTCCCAACAAAAGTAAATAAGGAAGTAATATGGCTGATTTCCATTCTGGTGGCTTAATATTAACTTGGCTGAGGAAGCTGCTGTTTGTAGAAATAGTTCTGGGCTAACTCAAAGGGAAAAAATAGAGACACTGATGCCAGATGGTATGTTTTGTAGTTGTTGTTCCAATTATACTGGAATATTAATGTTTTGTTCTCTATAATTAAATATGTGCCAAGCTGTATTTACAGCTCATCTACTTCACTCTGCCTGTACTGTCACACTGGAAAATGGAGGAGTTCCTACAAGTGGACACACATCAACAAAGCAGCATTCTGAACTGGCAAGGAGAAAAGCAAGAAAATGAAGAGGAGATTGTTAGCATGAATCTATCCAATGCCAAGAACAAGAAAAGTTGCTCTGCTCATACTCAAGTATGATTACAGGTATGTGTAACATAAAAGAAAGTTCATGATAGTCAAATAGATATGACCATTTTGAGGACCATTCATGTACACGTTTCAGATTACAATAACCTATATGCCTCCAACAGGATTATGGAGCCGCCACAGAGCTCCTAACTAGCATTTGGATAGATTGGCTCAACATATTTTCTGGCACACTGTCAAAGACCTTCAGTAGTTATTTAGAGCTTTGCTTTAAATCTAAAGTTATTTCAATCGTATCTGTGACTTTTTACCATAAACATTTGCTGAGTACCGACTGCAAGGACAGAAACACAGATGAAACAGGTTTAGAGTTATCATCTCTCCACTCCCATTTTTCCCCCTCTGTAGCTTGAAATACCTTCCTGTTCTTTAACTCAGTACATGAACAACTCCTCATGTCTACCTTCAAATTATATGCCCAGTACATGCATAGCTTGCATGATAGTTACACAAGTGTGTGTGTGTGTGTGTGTGTGTGTGTGTGTATGCTGGCACTAGGCTTAAACTCTACGCCTAGGCACTGTCCCTTACCTTTTAACACTCAAGGCGAGCATTCACTACCATTTAGCCACAGCTCCACTTCAAGGGATTGGTGGTTAATTGAAGATAAGAGGCTTCTGGACTTCCCTGCTCAGACTGGCTTTGAACCATGATCCTCAGACCTCAGCCATCTGAGTAGCTAGTATTACAAGTATGAGCCACCAGTGCCAGGCACAGGTCTACTTTTGTAATCGTATAATTACTGGATCAGGTGGCTAAGTGGTTAGGAAAATGGGCTTTCCAGCCAAGAATAGTGTTACCCCTGGGTGACTACTGTGCTTGAGTGGTTTTAAGTTTTTGTATCTCTTGAAAAAGGTTATTAACAGTTAACTCCCTCATAAGGGAGGATAAGATGGATGTGAGTAAATTATAATTCAGGCTATTATTATTATTATTCCACCTCCTAGGTGATTTTCAATTATGTCCTCCTGTTCCTCACTCACAATCTTTCTACTTGTAAATGGGTTTTCTAATGCCAATCTTACCTTCCTTTGATGTATTCAAACACTTTCTATTAGAGATGGTGGTCCTAAATACAAATTCAAGCAAGTCAAGCAGACTGAAAAGTCTAGGTAGCTGAGCACCGGTGGCTCTCACCTGTAATCCTAGCTACTCAGGAGGCAGAGATCTGAGGATCCCAGTTCGAAGCCCAGCCCAGGCAGGAAAGTCCATGAGACTCTTACTTCCAACAAACTCAGAAAATGCTGGAAGTGGAGGTGTGGCTCACATGGTAGAGCACTGGCCTTGAGCAAAAGAAGCTGAGAGAGAGAGAGAGAGGGGGGCCAGACCCAGAGTTCAAACCCAAGAACCAGCAAAAAAAAAAAAAAAAAAAGGCACTGGCTAACACCTATAATCCTAGCAATTCAGTAGGCTGAGATCTGAGGATCGTGATTCTGAGCTAGCTTGGGCAGGAAAGTCCATGAGACACTTAGCTCCAATTAACCAGTAAAAAGCTCAAAGTGGAGGTATGTCACAAGTGGTTAAGTGCCAGCTTTGAGTGAAAAAGACAAGGAAGAGTGTGAGGCCTTTGGTTTAAGCCTCATTTTAGCTGCACATACATATTCAGATGGCACAATTAGCAGGAACCATAGCACTGCACGGCTGCACTGAAGTGCGTGCTGACGTGGATTTAGAAGTCTAATAGGGTCTTTGGTGGCACCTCAGTCACTAATTAGGTCTGATGTGCACCAGTGGTCTTAGTTTTCTGATTTGGATGCTGATGATCATTATAATCCCTTTCTTTGCTTAAATTCTACAGTCCTTTGAGCTCCCGTCCAGCCCCAATGGTTTAACTACATTTGTTTTGGCTCTCTTTAAATAGCTTTTTACCTGTGAGATTCTAATCTTCAATGAAACACCAAACCAAACCAAACAAAAAGCTGGAAGTGGAGCTGTGGCTCGAGTGGCATTAGCCTTGAACAAAAAGCTTAGGAGCAGTGCCCATGTCCTGAACTCAAGCTCCAGGAATAGGGTAGGGGGAAATAAACAGCCACTAGTTAAAACATCAGGTTAAGAGGCCAGTTCTACAGTGGTTCAAGCCTAGCTACCCAAAGAAGTTGAGATCTGAGGATCCAGATTTGAAGCCAGCCCAGGCAGATAAATCTGAGACTTATCTCTAAATAACCAGCCAGGGGTGAGGGAAGTGGGTGGGGACAACAATGGCTGGGCAAACAAACCTAAGAGAAACATTACCAGCATTAAAAAAAAAAGATAAAACTAAACAGCTTATCAAAATAACAAAGCTAAGTCTCCAGTTCTATCCAGTTTCTAGTGCAACACAAAAGTAGAGGAAATTATCTATTTTTTACAATTTTTTTTTTGGAACAGGCATTTTTTCACAAACTCCCTGATGGTACAAATGCACCTAAATTTAGGAAGTTACCATCAAAAGCAAATAAAGCTGAGTGTCAACTGTTAGTTTTTTTTAAGTAGGTAGCCGGTAAAGGAGAACGCCACACGGTAATTCAGGCAGGACAGATAGTTTATTACCAAACTGCTGGCCTGTGGCCAAGATGATCCATGGCCAGAGAGAAGGGAGAGAAGGGAGAGACGGAGGAGAGAAAGGAGAAAAGGGAGAGATGGGAGAGATGGGAGAGAAGGGAGAGAAGGGGCTGACCTCCATCCAGCCCTGCCTTATATCTAGGGCAGGGACAAGGGGGTGTGGCCAGGTGGATTAGGATGTGACCTCAGGGAAAGGGGAGGCAAATGCCTCCAGGTCTGCTGGTTACCCAGATAACTGGGTGGAGACTTAATGAGGTGGGGGCATCTACATGGAGCCTTCCAGGGACAGACCTTACATTCCAGCCTTTTAGTAGTTATGAAAAAGGACGAAGACTCTCTCTAGCTGCTTCCTGCTGGCAAGGGGCATCGGCATTAGGGGTAAAAGGCAGAAATGCAGCCCCTCCTGGGGAAGGTGAGCAGCAGGGTCCCTTGGTGGTAGATGCCAGTCCTTGAATGAAGCCTGGAAGAAGTCTCATGAGGCAGGGGCTGGACAAAAAAAAAAATTAAGGCAAAAGGAAGGGTTTAGGGCACAAAATTAAGAACTGGGTGTAGTTCTTATACTCAGGCATGGACATTAGATGGGCAATCTCTTGATCCCCTCGGCTCTGATTTTGAAAGGGGGAGACAAAGTGACTCCATTTAGGATATGACATCATTCTCCTCTTACTCCTCTCCATGATCCTTGTGCCCTGAACTGGCTGAGTTCCAGGGGTCTAGGTGCTTGTTGCTGGGATGGCTTGCCCCCATTGGCATTCACAGCATTTGAACTCAGGGCCTGGGCACTGTCCCTGAGCACTTCTGCTCGAGGCTAGTACCCTACCACTTGAGCTCCACTTCCAGCATTTGGCTGGTAAGAGATAAGTCTCTTCAGCCATGCTTCCAGCCTGGCTCTTCGCTGGTTAGTTGGGAGATGGAGTTTGAAAGAGATTTTCTGCCCGGGCTGGCTTCGAACTGCAATCCAAGGTGTCTTTGCCACAAAAGCCCTTTTTTATTTCCAATTAAAACAACAAGGAGACCAAGGGGACTAGAGCTTACCTGTACCTTGTCAAAAATTGACCAAATACTTGCCAGAATTCTGCAATGACAAAACTCAGTAGATGTGATGAGTTTTAGCACAGATATATAGCTAGATGGACATTCTAACAAATGACATTTACACAGACATACACACTGTGCACATAGGTTTTACAGCATGCAAAAAATGAATTTCAGTGCTTGCTTCAGCAGCACATATACTAAAAAAATGAATTTCAGCAGTAGACTCTTTTGGAATTCCAATAGTAAATGACATTTTTTTTGCCCAATATTTTAGAACCACATGGACGGTTAGTAAAACAATTTTGCTAGCAAACAACAATTTTCAGATTATAAAATGGAGAAACCATATTTTGATAAACTCCAGTGGGATGCCATGTTGAGGGGGGTGGCAGGAGGACACAAACACACTAACAGAACACATAGCATGGCATAATGGCACCTGAGCTGGTGCCTGTTAAACCCAATAGCCACCACTGTTGTGCCAAGTCGCGAAACAACCACCAAGAAGGCCACCGAGACTCAGACATCCCGAAATGCAAAAGCAAAGAGAACAGGTAGCAATTTGCTTCCTAACAAACACTTCCCAGGGATCCAATGGCTTGAAGGAAAATCAAAGTCTAGACACACTGCACTACAGTTGTATGGCCTCTAAAATGCATCTTCTGTCCTCTCTTTGATGGAGAAGTTTGAAGAAGAGGAGCTGTCAAGCCTCTAGCAAACAGGGCTCATTGAGTGAAGTAAGGTTTAGTAATTGGCTCAAGAACACATAGCCAGACTTATATACAGTTATGTAGTCATTGTTCCTTGTTTTTCAGCAGGGAAAGGACTTCCAAAGAAAGACGTTACCTGAAGTACAGCTCCCTAAAACTCAGGTGGACCACACTCTGGGCCTACACTGAGGAGGGCATAGGCAGTCATTCCTGAATGTAGTCCCATCACAGAAAGAAAGCACAAACTGTGGATCACAGATTGAGTCACTTATTGCTGAAATGTGTGGGCTAGACACATAAGTACTTCCCTTCCAATTGTTAATCCTTACGTAGGACGGGGATTCATTTAGCCCTGGCTTTTCTCATTATAACAAATTAATGTGAGGAATTTGAGGCCAGCAGAGCTGTCTGACTATAGACTGAGAGCAACAATATAGCTTCTGCTCACTATCTACCAGGCCCTATGCCCAGAATGATCATAGTTTTATATAGGTATTACAGATGAGGAAACAGGGCTGGGGATATGGCCTAGTGGCAAGAGTGCCTGCCTCATATACATGAGGCCCTGGGTTCGATTCCCCAGCACCACATATACAGAAAATGGCCAGAAGTGGTGCTGTGGCTCAAGTGGCAGAGTGCTGGCCTTGAGCAAAAAGAAGCCAGGGACAGTGCTCAGGCCCAGAGTCCAAGCCCCAGGACTGGCCAAAAAAAAAAAAAAAACAGATGAGGAAACAGAGATACAGATGGACTCAAAGCTCTAAACTCTGAAGTAAAAAGAGCTAAAATTTAAGCCCACATGTCTGTTCTGAGGAAGCTGTAGTCTCAACTATTGGGTCACTTATTAATGACACAACTATGCTGTCACATCCTGCATAGGTTTCAATTTCTCTAGGTCTTTCTTTTGCTATCTGTATATAACAGGGGGTGGTGGTGGTTGTAGTGATCCCAGAAGGCATCAGGATGGTCCCACTGTATCATTCCAAGGGATGCTATTTATAAAAGGAGAGGTGCTACACATAAAGCAATCCTACCTGGCACAGGTCTGCTGCAGTGAAACCATTCCGTGCTGCCATCATTATTCATTAGTGTTCTATGACATTGTCAATAATCAAGATCAAGAACTGGGGAGAAAGCTGCTCATCCATGAAGGCAAGTGCCAGTTCCTCCCAAGAGCCTCCCTCTGTTTCCATCCATTTTGATTTCCCCTTTCTCAGAACTCTGCAAGCAGTCTGTCTCCCTTCTTATGATCAGTCACAGGGCAGAGCGTGTCTTACTTCCCTTGGATGAAATGTTGTAGAGTACAGATGGGGAGGCTGTACTTTGCATCCCTTGTCTCATTCATGGTGTCAATCACACAACAGGCTCTCAGAAACCATTAGTTTAACAATGGTCCCCACATTCTTTCACACTCCTCCCTTGAGGAGCTAGAGTCTAGTTCTCTTCCTGTACACAGGCTGCATTTCAGGTATCATTTCTAACTGAGAGAACAGGCATCAAGTATCACATACAAGTTTGGAGACTACATTTAGGTCACAGAAGGAATGGAGCCTTCGGCTTGTTCTCTTCTTCCTGAATCACTTGCTCAGGGGAAATCAAGCTATAGCACAATGTTGTAAGTGGACCACCCTCTTGAATTGAGACCGCAGAAGGCAGAAGAGCTAGACATCATGACTGCATTCTCACAAGAGACTGCAAAGGGCAAATCCCTGACCCACAGAAACTGAGAGATGTTTGTTCTATTAAGCCACCAAATTCTAGAATGATTTGTTAGGCAGTAACATATAACTAAAACAAGAAACAAACACAGAAGGTGCTGGAAGCCCACATCTATAATCCTAGCTACACAGGAGGCTGAGATCTGAGGATCAAGATTTGAAGGCAGCCCAGGCAGAAATCCATTCATTTTCAATCAACCAGCAAGCAGCAGGTAAGTGGAGGTATGGCTTAAGTGGTAGAACATCAGCCTTGGACAGTGCCTTGGCCCTAGGATCAAGCCCTAGTACTGGCTTAAACAAAATAAATAAACTAAATAAAATAGGAAACATATGGCATGCTTACCGCAAGCAGACAACAAGGAAATTATAGTGTTCACATGGGTGAAAACAGCTAGAAGACCTGGCTTCAGGCAATCAAAAGTCACCAAAAGAAAAAAGAAAGATGGAAGCCAGGCGCAAGTGGCTCCTGCCTATAATCCTAGCTACTCAGGAGGCTGCAATCCAAGGATCACAGTTCAAAGCCACCCTGGGCAGAAAAGACCATGAGACACTTATCTCCAATGAACACCACCAGAAACCCGGAAGTTGCACTGTGGCTCCAAGTGGTCAAGCGCTAGCCTTGAGCAAAAAAAGAGCTCAGGGACGGTGCCCAGGCCCCAAGTTCAAACCCTGCAACAGAGAGGGGAGGAAAGGAGAGGGGAAGGGAGATGGAAATTTCTAGCAAACGGGGAACCACGCAGCCCTGTCACACACGGCTCCAGCCAACTCCACCAGAGGCTCTGCCTTCACCTCTTGCTCTTCCTTTCCGAGCCCCAAAGCCCCCGGCAACCACACAGGCCTCCTGGGACGACACCCTTCCTGCCCTTTTACCTTTGCTTTTTTTTCTGGGGGAGAGGGGAGAAAAGAGGGTTCTTCTCCTCCTCCTAGCATCCCTTTCCCCTTCTATTTGTTCTAATCAATGAATTTAAATTTTGTATTATAAAATAATTTCATATCCTTCATAAACATTGGCTGTGACCACCCCCCTACATCCACTTTATCCTTTTCCTCCTACATCGAAGTTTTTCAAACCATTTGGACCAGTTATAAGTTTGTGCGTGTGAAAGAGACAGAGACATTGAGAGACAGAGAGACGGAGAGGGGGCGGGAGAATGAGTATTCCGTGCAGGAAGAGGCAGGTGGCTTTCATGTAGCCAATGCGGCTGGGGACAGAGGTGAGGAAGACAGGAGAGGACAGAACCAGGTGTAGTTTCCTCCAGAAGAGCCAGGGGCCTTAGCTACATTTCCAGAGATCACTGTGACTGCTGAGCAGAGAAAGTCACGAAAATAGCACAGGTCAACCATCCCTTAGCCTCAATTCCAAAACCTAAGAAACTAATAACTTTTAAAAATAACTCATTTAGCAACAAAGCCTGACCTAAATAGATATGAGTCTATTATTAGTCTTTATTTATGCACTTAGTGTGTTGTCTAAGTACATTTTTGCCACAAGGGGAGGGGGGGGGAGAGATGTCTTATACAGCTGCTTTTTTTAAATTTTGGTGCCAGTCCTGGGGTTTGAACTCAGGACCTGGACACCTTTCCTGAGCTGCTTTTGCTCAAGGCTAGCATTCTACCACTTCAGCCATAGCTCTACTTTTGCTTCCAAGGGCCATCCTCAGGTCTCAGCCTGCTGAGTAGCTAGAATTACGGGCTTGAGCCACTGGCTCGTTGTACTCCTAATTAGCCAATGTTTCATTAGTCTAATCTCCTCTTTTATAGTTTAAAATCCTCTGCGTTAACCCGGCTGAACCCGAACTCTGAATTCTAATGTGTGTCCACTACACAAGGTCTGGGTTAAGAGAACCCACACTGGGCATAGCTATGGCATCTCTATCACAATTATTAAGCACCAGACACCTATTCCAAGTGCAGAGGGTGTGTGTGCACGCGCGCGCACAAACTCATTTAATCCTAGAAACTATCCCATGAAGTACTAAGTTCTAGAATGGTGTCCATTTTATTGAGAAGAAGCAGTGCTGAGCAACCAGGACAGGAAAAAGTCTATGAAACTTTTATGTCCAATGAACCACCAAAAGAGCCAGCAGTGGAGCTGTGACTCAAGTGGTAGAGCACTAACCTTGAGCAAAAGAGCTCAGGGACAGCACCCAAGCCCACAGTTCAAGCCGCAGGACAGGAACAACAACAACAAAAAAAATTGAAATGGCAAAAGAAACAGATCAGAAAGTGATTATATATATATATATATATATATATATATATATATATATATATATATCCAGAGTGGGTGTTGATTGGCTTACACCTGTTAACCTTAGCTACTAAGGAGGCTGAGATCTGAGGATTACACTTCAAAGGCAGTGTGGGTAGGAAAGTCCATGAACGCTTATCTCCAATTAGCAACCAAAAAACCCACAAGTGGAACTGTGGCTCAAGTGGTAGAGCTCCAGCCTTGAGCAGAAAAGCTTAGGGAGAGCACTTAGGTCCTGAGTTCAAGCCCTAGGACCAGCACTGCCCTCCCCATCCCCCAAATGTATCTAAACTCACATAGCTAGGACAGAGAGAAGTCTGGACAAAACTGAAGTCTTAAAACACTGTGTTAAGGCAGGATGAGGCAAGGAGAGGGTGGCAGTAGCAGTAAAGAAGGCAGTCTAAAAGGTTCTGCATGGCCTTTCACGTGCTCACAAGGTCATGACTAGAATTATCAGTCTAGCTGCGGTCTAGCAGGTCCTCAAGGCCAGAGACCATGTCCTTCCCTCTAGGAATGTCAGGCACTTAGCAGAGAGCCAGCCTGGGGCACATTCCGTATTCAATAAGAAATTGATGGATGACTGACATGTGAATGGAGCCGAGCCATAGACTCAGACAGCAGCCCCCCAGCGGGCTGAGACTCCACCACAAGGCCTGGACCTGGAGCGCACACGTCCTCCCCAGGCTGGTCCTGGGCTTCTCCCTGCCTCGTCTGGCCCAGGTGCAAATGCCTGACAGAGGTGAACAAAACAATGAACTGGCCCTCTGTCAACACATGAGAAAGCCTGGCCGCATGATTAGCTACTGAACACAGTGTTCCATGAACTGCAAGGTGGAGTCCAGGCAGACCCAGCCCTGCCTGTGGCCCAGCTTCTCCCAAACCTGGGGACCCTGACTACTCCATGCTGTCTCCCCCCCCCCCCTAGAATCACTTGGCTTCCCACCCCATCCCTAGCATTTAGGGCCTGGCTGAACCATCACACTCCCCTTGAAAAGAGCAGTCAGGGCTCCCTCCTTCAGGAGGCCTGGCTCTCCCATGCACGCACACCGCAGTGCATCCTGGGATTAGAACGCCAGGCTCTGCAGGCCAGTCAGCATTTCAGCAGCCAGCTTACGGTTCTCATCTATAAAATGGAGCAATTATGGTCCAAATGGTATTAGGCTGCTATGTTCATGGGCAGGCCACCAGATGCTGACACCTGGAATCCTAGTTACTGAAGAGGCTGAGATCAGGAGGATCACGGTTCCTGGTCAATCTGGGTAGAAAAGTCTAAAAGGTTTCATCTACATGGAGGGCAGGGAGTGCCTGCGAGGTCAGCAAGAGCAGGAGTCTAGCATAGGTGAATCTCATTCATCCACTTCCCAGTCCACTTCCCAGCCTTTCTTTCTGAGCCTCAGTATCCTTATCTGCAAAATGAAAACAATCATCTCTGAGTTCCATCCTTCTGAGGATTGTTAAGAAAATTTTAAAAAATAGTTGAAATGATAAATAGGAAAATGCCTCAATATGTTTAAGGAGCATTATTGATGAGAAGGAGCACATCTCGACTCCAGGTAGCCTTTGTTGTCCTGGACTTTAAAATTTTCTGCCTGAGTGAACACCTGTCATCCTAGCTACTCAGGAGGCTGAGATCTGAGGATCGTAGTTCAAAACTAGCCAAGGCAGGAAAGTCTAGGAGATTCTTAGCTCCAATGAACCACCAAAAAGCCAGAAATGGAGCTGTGGCTCAAGTGATAGAGAACCAGCCTTGAGGAAAAAAAAAAAAAAGGTAAGGGACAACACTTAGGCCCTAAGTTCAAGCCTCAGTATTGGCACCAAAAACAAAATAAAACCCTCATCACTTGCAGAAGCCTTTTCAGATCTCCAGTGTGGTGTCTCATGGGTACAACACTGGGCTGGTCCCCTCTCACAGTGGGAATTACTCTTATGTCCTACCCTGCATGCTACAGTGCTGTTAACTCATCTGTCTCGTCTACTAGACAGGCAGCAGTTTTCTTTTGTTTTCACACAGTACTCCCCCAGATTTAGCTTGGGTCCAGAACAAAATTGTTGAAGTCAATATAGCTAGAACTCAGATCAAAATGAGAGATGATGCAGTCAAATAACAACAGGGACCGCGTGCTCATGCACTGGTATTCAAGGCTACTGGTGGAGATCTCTTAGTCAGGTGAGTGGCTTTAGTTAAAGAACACATACGGGCAGTGGGATCTGTTAATCCTCCATGGAAGAGAGGATCTTTTCCAAGAATTAAAAAGGAAAGGAAGGAGCCAGACAAGATTAAGACAGTTATCCCTGCCTCTGGAATCCCTCAGTGTGCTTTGCTGATGGCAGCACAACCCCAGTCTCTGCCTCTGTCTCTGCAGGGCTGGTCTTACCTGCAGAGTTGTGTGGGATTAAGGACCCACTCTATTCCAGCAGGACCCACCTCTTAACCACATAACTACAATCACCCTATTTCCAAATACAGCCACACTCTGAGGCACTAAGTCTTAGAATTTTAACAGATCTGGTGTGTGTGTGTGTGTGTGTGTGTGTGTGTGTGTGTGTGTGTGTGTGTGTGTGTGTGTTGTTCTGTGCTGATCCTGGGGCTTGAACTAAGGGCCTGGGAGCTGTGCCTTAGCTTTTCACTCAAGGCTTGCTCTCTACCACTTGAGCCACACCCCCACCACTTCTGACTTTTTGGTGGCTAATTGCATATTAATTGGACATTCCTGCTTGAGCTGGCTTTGAACTGCGATCCTCAGATCTCAGCCTCCTGAGTAACTAGGACTACAGGTGAGGGCCACTGGTGCCCGGCTTAACAGACCTTATTTGAAGAAACAATTCCATCTTTACCCCTCTGTGGAAGCTGTGGGCCTAGGGAAAGACTGTGTCACTGGGATGCAGCCTTTCTCCACAAGAGACCCACCTTTGGACCCACAGGACAGTCACCCCAGCTGCAGCAAACACCTTCCCCCAACACAGTTAACAGGGGTCCACATTTCCAAGAACAAAATCTAACCCCAAAGAGACTCTTTGGTGCTTAAAAAGACCATCTGAATTACATAACTGTAACCCCACTTCACCTTTATTAGAACAATTTAAAAAATGTTAAGAACTAGACAGATTCTCATGCAGAGACACCACCCACCAAGCCATGTAGGCCAATGGGAGGGACAGATTGATGCTGATGGACAGTTGTGATTAAGAGGAAGCCCCCAGTCAAAGCTCAGGCCAAGGGCTGGAAAGATGGCCTAGTGGCAAGAGTGCTTGCCTCCTACAAATGAAGCTCTAGGTTCGATTCCCCAGCACCACATATATGGAAAAAGGCCAGAAGGGGCGCTGTGGCTCAGGTGGCAGAGTGCTAGCCTTGAGAGGGAAGAAGCCAGGGACAGTGCTCAGGCCCTGAGTCCAAGGCCCAGGACTGGCCAAAAAAAAAAAAAAAGCTCAGGCCAAGAACTAGCTGCTCCTCCAGGAAGCTCAACCTTCTGAGGCCCCTGATATCACCAGAAGAGACAGAAGCACAGGAATGCAGCCTCCTGAGGGAGACCATGGGCAGTGTCTCCTAGCACCAAGAGCAGAATGGCTTCCAAATGACATACAAGGGAACAGCAGCACACAAGAGTCCTGGGCAGCCAGGCATCCATGGCTCAAGCTATAACCCTAGTTACTCAGGATGCTGGATCTGAGAATCATGATTCAAAACCAGATAGAGAAGAGAAGTCCAATTAACCACCATAAAGTCAGAAGTAGAGTATGGCTCAAATGGTAGATTGACAGCCAAAAGCAAGAAAAGCTAAGGGACAGTACCTGGGCCCTGAGTTCAAGCCCTAGTACCAGGATAAATACACACACACACACACACACACACACACACACACACACACACACAGAGTCTCAACAGGAACACAGTAATCAGTCAACATACTGAGCACCACTATCTGCTTATCTTTGCTATGGAAGCAGCAGTACAAAAGACAGATATGGTCCCAAAGCTTATGGTGCTTACAACCTACTGAAGCAGAAAAACAAACATGTAAACAAACAAGCAAGATGAATTCTAGTTAGTGCCAACTTGCTGTATGGATAATTCACATACAGGTTGCAGAGTGATGAGAGAATCCCCAGATGCCAGCTCCAAGAGATGCCTATCAAGCCAGGTGCCTGTGGCTCATTTCTGTAATTCTAGCTGCTCAGGAAGCTGCTATCTAAGGGATCACGATTCGAAGCCAGCCCAGGCAGCAGAAGTCCATG